>NC_054486.1:73275422-73632922 GCF_017639515.1 Carcharodon carcharias
CCCCTCCGCCGGACTTTGTCACAAAAATCCAGAGAATGCTTGACATCTTCTTCCGGGACAAAAGGCTGCACTGGGTTGTGGCTGAGGTTCTGGGTCATCTGCTTAGGGAGGGTGGTCAGGCGCTGGTGTGCCTACGCACCCAGGTGACGACCTTCTGCCTTCAGGCCCTGCAGCGATACCTTTACGTCGAAAACCCTCCGAGATGGTGTGCCCTGGAGAAGTATTTCTTCCACCAGGTGCACGGTCTGAATTATGATGTGCAGCTCCTGTTTGTAGACCGGAGGGGCCACCATGGCTCCTTGCAGGCGTTGCCTACCTTTTACCAGGACCTAATCAAAATCTGGAACATAGTCGCCTTGCAACGCAGATCTCTGCCATCAGGAGTAGCGGCTATCGTCAGAGAGCCACTGCTCAGGAATCTGCCCCTCCGCTCTTTTCAGTGGCTAGCAGAGAGGAGGGCTGTGGCTGCTGGGGTGACCAGGTTCGGGGACATGCTGGGTGACGGAGGAGTGGGCTGGATGATTCCCCAGGAGTTGGAACAACGTGCGTCGGTGGATGTCCAGCTTGTGGCAAATGCCATCCAAGACATTAGGAGGTTGTGCTCAGTCCCGACATCATCCTGGGTCTCGAGGTAGCGCAGGTGAGCGGTGGTCTTCCGTCTGAGCGCACCCCTTTTCAGATGGAATTCCACATTAGCCCCAAGCCCCAAACCCTCTCTTGGGAGCTGGTGCCCTGCAACCTGAGTCACCTCATGGAAATGCCCCCTGTGCCCTTTAGTTTGGCGCAGAGGGGGTTTCCTGTAAGGGCTGCTGCTGCACACCCTTCACTTCCTTGCCCTCGCCTGCCGCCCGGACACACCCTGGCGTACCTTGTTGCCGTCCGGCATCGGAGGTCCCCAGTGGGGGGGCCCTCTACGGAGGTATCCTCCCTTTTTCCATCAGGGACCTGGGGTGGAGCATGTTGCATGCAGCAGTCCCATACAATCATAGGATGTGTTGGTTCATGGGCTCCCAAGATGCCTGTGCCTTTTGCGGCCTTGTGGAGTCCGTGGATCATGTGTTTGTTGGTTGTTGTAAGCTGCACCCCCCATTTTAGTTTCTTGAGAAACCTTTTACTGTTGCTTTGTTTGCACTTCAACCCCACACTCCTGGTCTACAGGCACCCGGAGGGGGGCCAGGGAGGCGGGGAGGGGGTGGGGTGGGGTGGGAGGAAGACCTTCTCGTGAACCTGCTCATGGCCCTGGCCAAGTTGGCTATTAACAGGTCCAGGCAGCGAGCGATCGAGGGGGTTATCCAGCCCGACTATCTGCCCCTCTTTCGTGGCTATGTTCGCAGCCGCGTGCCCCTGGAGAGGGAGCCGGCATCATCGAGCCCTTTTGTGCAACGGGTGGACATCACGGGGACTGAGGTGTTTTATCGGCCCCCTAATCACATTTTGATTTAATGTTGGTAAGTTTCCTTTAAATTCCTCTTTTGTTTTTGCCATTTCCTTTTAAAGGGCTGCCTTTTACTTTGTCCCTTGATTCGCTAATTTAGTTTATTTGTTTTGTAACAAAACAGTTACACGTTCTTAACTTTCCTAAGTTTCCTGTTGCTACATTTTGGTGCTCCCCAGACATCCGCAGCAGAGGTGGAGGCAAATTGTTGGCTGCTATGACCTGTTGATTGTGATGACCTTGGTGGGCATCCTCTCGGGGTCCTGCTGTGTGGCAGTGGGACCCTCCTCAGCTTGTGGAGCTAGAGCTGCTGAGTTCACAGGAAGATGGGCTGGACACTTCCGGAGTCACTTGGCTGAATGGCATCCCGGGGGGGTGGGGGTGGTACACCTGATGATCCTCCTTCCAATAGGTGCCTGAGGGCCCCTGGCTGGCTCCTTAAGGAGAATTGGTGGTTGGAGTGAGATCGGGCTGCCATGCGCCCCTCCCGCTTACACACTGTTGGAGGCCAACTATGGCCTCGGTGATGGAGTTCAGTCCATGCAGCAGTGCAGGAGCAATGTCCTGAACCGAAGTCTCATGATGGCCGCTATCCTATCAGTGTTGACCTCAGTACGTTGGCATGCTAGCGCTATCACCACAGCCTGAAGGCGGACAGACTCCTCCATAGTGCCTTGCAATCTGAGGAGTGGAGGGGCATCCGTTCCTGATGTTCCCAAGCTTGCCTTTGCAGCTCCAGCAACTGTGACCTGACCTAGTCCAGAGGCTCATCGTCTGACTTGGACGCAGCAAGTTTCTGGCCTCCAGCAATCCCCTGAGTTCCAGATACCTGGGAAGTCCCTGCCGCCACCTGCTGTGGATCAGAAAGTGTGATATGCTCACCAGATTGTGATCCCGAGACTACTCTAAAGCCAGGTCCCACCGAGGTGTGTATCTCTGCATTGGTGGAGGGTGTGGGTGTGACTGATCTTCAGTGAGGGTTTCAGTGGATTCGTCTTCTGAACTTCCCTCAGGGCTTGATTGGAGGACCTAGGTTTGGACTCTCTTGGTTGTTTCCCAGATGTGCCCGTGAAAGCAAGGAGAGATAATTAGTGCATCACTCACAGCATGGTTGTCTGCTGGATGTTGCACTGCTGGATCCTCAGTTGGTAGAGCACCGCTGACCTCACCGTCAGCACAGGACTGGTCCAGATCGTTGCCAGTCAGCTGGATGGCTCTGTTTTCAATATCCAAGAGGACCTTGATTTCAGGCATCCCTCCACCAGTCTGGAAGCTCTCCCTCTTGTGTGCTAGATTGTACTGCATATATGGAGATGGAGAGAGTGTAAGCAGCACACCTGCCAGGCCAGATGATAAGTATGCCTGGCATGTGTGGTTGGTGACTGGTCCCATGGATGGGATGGTGAATGTGAGAGAATGAATAGTAATGTCCCTTAAACTGGCAGTGAGTGAGGGCCCTGTGGATGTGTGATGGGTTTGTGAGTGTGTGAGTTGAGAGTGATGAGAAGAGTGACTTACCCTGGCAGAACGAAGGAGATCATTCATCCTGTAGTGGCACTGGGTTCTCTTTTGCAGGGCGTTGTTGCTGACCGCTACTGCCACTGCCTTCCAAGCTGGATTGGTGATGTTGCTGCCAAAGCTGGGGTAGAGGACATCAGAGCGGGCCTCCACTATGTCCAAAAGGCACTTGAGGAATGGTCATTAAACCTGGGGGCTGTAGTCTTCTTGCCTTTTGGGGTCATGTCTTCTGTGCAGCAGTCCTGGGCTGGAAGCACTGAGAGGTGTGCGGCTGCACTTTAAATATGGCGCCCGGCGTGATTAAGCAGCGAGGTAATGGTGTGGGGGGTGAATAAGAGCCCCCCATTCATGGAAATGCCGTGTTTCCCAGGAATGCATATTTTATGCGTTTGGTTTGGGACAATACCACATGAGAAGCCGCCATTGCGGCCAGCGGGTAAAACATCACACTTAGTGCTAATCTGGGATGATTCTGCCCACTGTTTTAACATTATATTCTGGCTTTAACAGCCAGTACTTCCACAAGTTGTCTGCATCTCACCAGGTGCAAGAGGCGAGAGTACAAATGGAGTGATTGTTTATGCCAATTGACCTGGGAAGACTTAGGGTGGAATGGTCTCAGATTTCCACTAAGTGCGGTAGCAGGCATGTAAAAAAACATTTTGCCCGTCAGCTGCAATGGCGAGTTTTCGTGCTGTATCATTCACTTCCCACCTCATTAATGTTGCAGCTATAGGAAACACACCATCTCACTAGTGGGCAAACTCTAAATCATCCGGCATGCTGTCACCTCACCTTTACCTCACTCCGGGTGCTATATCTAAACAGTACACAGTTCTCAATGCTTGTAGCCCAGCACTGCTCCAGTGAAGACATGGCACTGAAAGCCAAGAAAAGTTCAGTGACCCGTCACTGGAATGCCTTTTGGAGGCCCGCCATGATGTCCTCCACCCCTGCTCTGGCTGCAGGAGGCCCAGCAATCTCATCACTCTGGCTTGGGAGGTGGTGGCAATGTGGGCCAGTGCCAACGCTACGCACAAGAGGTTGGTCATCCAGTGCAGAAAGAGGATGAATGATCTCATCTGTGCTGCCAAGGTAAGGCGACCATCTCATCACTTGAAACTCACACACTCGCAATACCACCACACATTCACTGGCATCTCACTCACTGCCAAATTGAGGGACATCATCACTCACTCTCTCATGTACCCTCATGTCTCCATCTGGCCTCATCTCTGGAGACTGCCTCCTCAGCCCTCACCATCTTGAGTCCACTTGCACAGAACAACATGTGCCCCCATACACATCATGGATACCTCCCTTCCCCAGTACAGACCTTTCCCTGCAGGCTCTTCCATTCCCTGAGGCCCTTCTCCCCCTTCTCCAAACAAGCCCTAGCCCTGCAGCCATTGAAAAGCAACCCCCACCTTAAGGCTGGTCTGGTAGGTAGAAACCTGTTCATGAGCCCCATAAAAGTGATGTGGTGCTGCATTAGAAGCCTGGTGCTGATGACTTGGAGTGCTGCCTGTAGCAAGGGAGGCAAACAATCCTCGAAGCCCTGACTGAAATGCTGCTCGTCAGGTGCATGTCACTTATGTACAGTCGTGAAACACGTTGGCGTGATTGCCCGGATGGTCTAGCATGGGGCCATGATTCTGGGGAGCAAGGCTTATAATTAGATGCTAAAATATTGAAATTAGGTTCCCGACTTGTGGCTGTGGGAAACGCTGCCCGCCATTGACTTGTGGAGCGGACGATTGCAAACTGGGTTTACGATGAGGTGAAACTGATTTTTGCGATCTCCCAATTCCCGTTCCCACCTGCTCTGATGCCCGCCACAAACGGGAGCGGATGAGTCTCCCCTCAGGGCACTGAAATCAGCAAGCTTGTGGTTAGCCACAATGAAAGGCTTGTGCTTATGGGATTTCATCTGTCAGGCAGAAATCACTTGTTCCATAGTCAATTGCCACTTTTTGCAGTAACTTTCAAGTGGCTTGCAGTATACTCATGTGCATTTCAATTCCTTGCTGTCACCCTTTACTACAACAAAGGAGCAAAATATGCAGCAGAAGCCTGGAACTCTGAGGAGGAGGATCAGCCGCACCAGCAGAAACAACAAAGGTAGCACCAGTTGCCTTCTCCTCAGCCACATAATGCTCCACAGGGCAAAGGGGAAGGACTCGGAGATCCAGCTTGAAGGAGGTAAGATCCCCGACAGCTCTCTTGACATCTTTGAACACCAGCGCCTCAGGGGCTCAAACTTGCATAGCAGGTTATTGCTAACATCTGCAGCCTTCTGTAACAAGAGCTCCTTTCCAATGAGCCAGGTAGGAAAGCAATGTCAGTGGCCGTCAAGTGTCAAGATGCCTCACTGGAATGCCATGTGTGTCTGTACCCTTCCCTACAGGGAGAAAAAGAATAGAGTTATGAGTGTTCAAAATGGTTTGTGTGGAAATCAAGAAAGGACAGCATTTGTGGACGGGGGATTGTAAGGTATGGATGTAAGAAGGTAATAGGTTGAGGATGAATGTGAGTATTGGCTGTTCAGCTAGGAATTTGAGGAGGTATTTGGAGAGAGAGAAATGCTGCTGCAAGATGTGTTCTGAGGAGTACTGTGCAGGAGAATGCTGGGAACATCAGAGTATGGTATTTGGCATCCAAGTGTGTAATGCTACTCACCTTTCCTGTCTTCCTGAAGTCCTTGTGCTTCTTGGGGCACTGTCTCCGGTTTGGAGGGTCTGCAAGTCTTCTATTGACTTCCTCAGCCACTTCTATCCACAGCTGTTTAGGTTGCAGAGAATGGCCTCTTCATCCCATCCTTGGCATAGATCACCTCACTTTCCAGATCTTGCAGCTGGACCTCCATCTAAGAGTGAGACATCCAGGTCTCTTTCTCTATTCCTCCTGGTTGCTGGAGCTTCAAAGATCCTTGTGCAGTTCAGCTATTCTGACTCATGCCTGGGTATCTTTAATCAAAAATCCTTCCTCTGACAGATTGGTGCGTGATCCCACACCCCTCCCTGCTCTTCCTGATTTGCTGGAAACCCGAAAGCAGGATGCTAAGGCCATGGTTCAGTTCAAGAGCCTTGGCAAAGTCCACTGCAGATTCCAATAGGTACCCAACCTGCTATAGGTCAGGGCCAATCAGTTTAAAATTCTGCCCAAAATGTTGTTAAATTTATAAAATCCATAAATGTTCTTGAAGAAAGGGAACAATGCATACTAACAAAATATTCACCTTTATTTCTCCCAACCATTTTATTATTGAAAATTGCCTTTGAGCAATAAATTTCCAGCAATAAAGCTCATTACTATTTAAACCTTGATAAAGATGATTAGGGGGACTTTGAACGACATTTCACTGTTTTGGACTTCCCATGGCAAATGTTTATCTCTCACCAGTTCAGAATGGGTGTTACAGCAGTGGAAGAAATGGTAGAGTGTGGAAAGTGAACTGAAACACACAAAAAAGAGCATGTAGTGGGAAAGACGAATAGAAATTTAAAGATTGTCTCAAATTGTTCCATGTACAGTAAAAAGCATGTAGCCAACCAGAACTTTGCAAATAAAGCTGAACGTGGTTTGCAGCTGGGCTGATCAGTGACAATAAAGTTCAATCTACAGTAAAATCTTTATTATCTTGCATGCAGTGTTACGACCGCAGCTAATGTTATTCGCTGAGCAAATCAAACCCCAGAGAGAAACTTCTCTTACTGAACATACTCTTTCTTTTGTATTTTGAAAACAAGGGAAACTACTGACTCCAGAAGCATTGAATCACAGTACTGCTTTTAAAATTTTAAAATTAAAAGATTTATTAACAAGAAGGAAACAAAACTTAAACACGTAAGAGTAAAATTACACTGTTGAAACAGTCTTACAAAACATTCCCAAAAAGACCCACTTGGTCAGAACACACAAGTAAACTAATTGGCAACAGCTCCCTTATTTCCAGCATCCACAGCATTTAGCTTTTATCGAGTTGTTTCAGAACTTTAAGCATAAAAATCCAAGACAAAAACTGTTGCTGCTTTAATGAAGTATACCACACGACTTCTCACTCTCTTCCACTCTGCTGTGGAAATCCAAAGGAAGTTCAGAAACAGGGCCATCTGTTACTCGTTCATGTTGTTCTTTTCAAAGTGCTTACCCTTGTCCTGCTATTATCACATTCTGCTTTCTTATCTTAATGCCACTATCAGCACCTCCTTTAGCCCTTACCACTAACATTAACACCCCCTTTGTCCTTTTGTTTATGCCATTTTTGTCAATCTCTCCTTTGCTCCTACCTATCGCTGGCCTTCTATCCAGCTTCACCTGCTCCACCCCCCTAAACAGTATAAATTTCATCACATTTTTAGTTCTCATATGGCCTTGAAACATTAATTCTGTTTTTCTCTCCACAGATGCTGTTAGGCTGCTGAGTTTTTCCAGCATTTTCGGTTTTTGTTTCAGATTTCCAGCATCCATAGCATTTTGCTTTTATCGAGTTGTTTCAGAACTTTGACTTACTAATGTCTCCTGAATCTGATCGAGTGGTCCCCTTACCTCATGACCATCAATGAACAGAAAAGAACTAAACCCTGTTGACTCATTTAAGGGTGTCTCTAATAGCAAATAAGAATAAAATCTTTCAATCCCAATCATGTGGGTAGTCTTGACTATATGCTCTAATCATAGTCTCTAAAGTTTGATACCACCTTTCTAAAGCACTTTGTGATTCAGGGTGATAGGCTGATTACCTAAATTGCTTTATTCCTAGCCTGCTCATTACCTCTTTAAAAAGGTGTGACATTAAATTTGAATCCTGATCTGACTGTTTTTCTTTGGGTAACCTATATCTTGTAGAGAATTTGGTTAACTGCTCTACAATCACCTTTGCTGTGATTTTCCTTAAGGGTATCACTTTTGGAAATCTTATGGACACATACACAATTGTCAGTAAGTACTGATTTCCATTTTTAGTTTTAGGGAGGTGTCCTACACAATCAATCAGGACTCCACTAAAGGTTCCTCAAATGCTGGAATTGGAATTAAAGATGCAGGCTTAATTGCTGCTTGAGCTTTTCCTATAACATGACATGTGTGGTATGTTTGACAGCATTTGACTACATCTTTATGTAGTCCAGGCCAATAGAAATGGTTTTGTATCTTAGCCTGAGTTTTCCTAATTCCCAAATATTCAGCCATTGGGTTTCATGAAACACTCTTAAAATTTCATCCTGGTACCCAGCTGGTATCACTACCTGGTGCATTGTCGTCCACTTTTCATCAGTCAGGACATGAGGCGGTCTCCACTTTTTCGTTAACACATTGTCTTTGAGGTAATAACATTCTGGAATGTAATCTGCTTCAGTTTCACAATAAGGTGTCTGGTATGACTGTTTTAAGTCTGGATCCTGCTGCTGTAACTCCACTCACTTCAATGGACCAAACATCTCAACCTCATCCTCTCTAATTTCCTCTTCCAGAGTAATCTTTTCAAAGATTGAACCAGCCAACTGAGGTTCAGTATCTTCCCCCTGTCTTTTAGATTCTTCCTCTTCCTATTTAAGTTGGTGTATCTGTAACCTTGTCACTAAACAATCTGAAAACAATCCAGGATACTCCTTCTGCAAACCTCTGTTAATTGTATCTTAACAGGTTCCTCTACTACAGTAGGTATGGTCAATATTGGTGATCCAGCTGTATCATTCCTAGAATAAATTGAGACCCTGCAATAGACAGTTTTTCCACCACTCCAACAATCACTTCTCCTGTTTTCAAATCACTCCTTAAATGTATTTTATACGATGAAAAAGGCTTTAACCCGCCATGAGTTCCACTAACTAACACTTTCTCCTGCAACAACCCTTCTGGGCAGCAGATGGTACTATTCCATAACATTAATGACTGGCTAGCCACTGTACCTCTTAGGATTTTAACAGTCTTTCCTGCTCTTCATGGAACACGGATTTCCATTCACATTTAAGATTTTTAAACATCTTTGTAACTTGCCCTTCAGAATGTCCTTGGATAGATTGTGAACACATTCCCACCTCTCCGGCTAATACAGACTCTTCCTTTTACACCTGTACAAAGGCTACTGGTCTGTCTTGCACCTGGGTCTCAGAACCCGCAGCACTTCTAAGTTCGTATCACTGCAATTGGGTTCCCATTTAACCTCCAACAATTTGACCTTGTAGGTCCAGCCTTATTACAATGGTAACATACTACTTTTCTTCCTTTACCTTTGCCTTCTACCTTTTCACCTTTAATAAACTGGTGTCCTTCGACTGGCTCCTTGTTACCAACACTTTTACCATCACTAGGTTTTCTATTCTTCCAATTCTCTTGCTGACTCCCATATGATCCTTTCCCTACACTCAACTGTCTGTGTGAAATATCATATGTATTGGCTAAAACACCGTCTACCCTGATCTTTTTACTTTGTCTTTCATCTAAATATGTCTTGATAGTTACCGGAATACTATTTCTAAATTCTTCCATAATCATAATTTTTTTTACATTTTCAAAAGTCTTGTCTAACTTTAATGCCCTGAGTCTTTGATTGCATAGTTTTTTTTTCTCTTGCAAACTCTACACATGTCTGATTGGGTCTCTTTCTAATGGTCCTAAACTTCAACTGATAAGCTTCAGGGACAAGCTCATGAACATTTAGTTTTGCCTTTTTTACTATCTCGTAGTTTGCAGATTGCTCCTCTGGTAAACCAGCATACACATTCATTGCTGTACCTGATAAAATACTCTAACTATAGTCCATACATCTCTTGGCCAACTGAATTTTATAGCCATCTTTTCAAATGAGGCGAAATATCTTTCAGCTCCATCCTCCATAAATTTAGGCACTAACCAAAGATTGTTGGTTAAATCAAATTCCTCAAAGGAATCAAAATCACCATCTGATTCACTATCTCCCCTTTCCCCCTTCATTCTAAGTTTCACTTTAGATAATTCATACTGTCTGGCTTATTTCTCTACCTGATGCTCTCTATCTCTTTCCTTCTCACTTTCCTCACTTGCTAACTTCTCTCTCTGAAGTTGAAGTTCAAGCTTTCGCATTTCTAATTCTTGCATTCTCTTCTTTTCCTTTTCCCGCTCCTCCTTTTCGCACTGAAGCATTTTTATTTCTACTTCTTTTAATCCATCTTTTGCTTTCTCTTTCTCCTTTCTCTCTAATTCAAGTTTTCTCATGTTTCTTTCTTCTTCTTATTCTTCCAATTCAAGATTTCCCTATCTCTTTCTATATCAAGCTGCCTCATCTGCAACTGAAATCTTACTACCTCCAGCTGTGACACACTAACTCCTCTAACTTCAAAAGCTGAGTAAGTATTTTAACCAAATCAGGCTTATGAAATTCTGCTTTTATTTCTACCTGCACTTCATTTGCTAATTCTCTCAGCTGAGTTTTAGTCAAAGATTTCAAATACTCCACAGTCACATCTTCCATTTCCAGAAAATTCTTAGCAGTTGCCAAAACCATGTTGCAGTCCAACCGGTTTAATATCCCTCAAAACAAAGCTCCTGAGTTCAGTACTCTCATTGTACTTGTATCCTTTAAATTCACAAATCCCAATTCAATCAAGGAAATTTAACTCCCACAAAAAGACCCAAATTTGTTACGACCGCAGCCAATGTTATTCCCCGAACAAACCAAATCCCAGAGGGAAACTTGTCTTACTGTTCATAACTTTTTTTTTGTACTTTGAAAACAAGGGGAAAACTACTGATCCCAGAAGCATAGAATCCCAGTAATGCTTTTAGGATTTTAAAATTAAAAGATTTATTAACAAGAAAAAAAACTTAAAAAAACAAGAGTAAAATTGCACAGTTGAAACAGTCTTACAATACATTCCCCAAAAAAACCCACTGGGTCAGAACACACAAGTAAACTACTTGGCAAGAGCTCCCTTATAGATTTTTAAGCATAAAAATCCAGTAATATTACCCAAGGCAAAATCTGCTGCTGCTTTAATAAAATATACCACAAATCTCACTCTCTTCCACTCTGCTGTGGAAATCCAGAAACAGACTGCTTTTTGAAAGCAAAAACTTCTCTGGCTTGAAACTGGATAGCCGCTTCAAATTCACAACTTTTCTCAGCACAGAGCTAGTCTCAGGATATCTCCCCCACACAGCCACCACAACTCAACTAAACATCTTCCTTAAATATCTTTTTTCCCTTTCATCCTAGACTCCATTGTTCAAAGCACCTCTTTGAACTTCACTTTTCCAAAATGTAAGGACATTTCGTGTCTTCCCATTTCCTTCATTTTTGGGTCAAATTGTTTACTTATGAAACATCTGTAGGTTGTAAAAGTCCCTTAAACTCCCTTTGAAATGTAGCAGCTGAAAAGTCAAGTCCTTATCTATCACCAAATGCAAATATTAAAACCCAGCTTATTTACTTGTAATTCCAACTTCATCATAGCCTCTCATTACAACTGCATGCATCTAGCTCCTTTACCTTTCATCTCTCAGTTCCCACAGACAAGCTGTCTTTACTAACTTTTCCCCCAGTGTAATTACTCATGGACAGAAGTGCACATACACACACATGCACACACACACACACACACACACACACACACACACACACACACCCTTCTTTACAGAATACCACCATATTCCCAAAGATATTAAAAAGATAACATTCATCTTCACAGCAGAGAATGGCTGGTGCTGGTTAATCTAATTGCCGCTTAACAGAGAGTTCTATTTACCAATGGCATACTGCACAATACCTATAAGTATAAATTTTCAAAGAATAAAGTATAAAATAATTAGCGAGTACTCATAAAGTAAAGAACAGTATTCCTTTTACTTCTAATCTTCAACAGTACATTAAGACATATATTAATGTAGAAAATAAAACAGTACACAGGTACTCAAATGAACTAATCATCAGCATCTCTTACAACTGTCACTGAAGATGTAGAAGGTGTAGGAGATTAGGTCCTAGTATAAGCCTTGGATGCCTTTTTGAATAAATCGCTGATGTCAGCTTACCTATTTGCCTTCTGACTTTTCTAAGTGAAAGTAGGATGCAGAATATTCAATTGCATAACCTCTTGTGAGGAGTGACAAGTCTGCCTTTCAGCAAATTTAATCAATATATCAAAAGCTGAAGCAGCATTAGCCCAAGTTATTTTATCCTCTTCACTGATTTCTTCTTCTTCAGAGTCTTTTTCAGTTTCCTTCAGCTTTTGAGGTTTCATAGCACTCTCCATAATTTCTGCATCACTAACAGTATGTGTCACTTTAGCCTCCTTGTCAGCTTCAACCCATTCTTCTATCTCACTTTCGCAAAGGTTGTCGATTGGGTGTGTAGAACCATTTCCATCATTTCAGATGATGTATTTGTTCTAGGCCTTATATTAAATCCTTCAGAATCTTCTTCATCAGAACAGCCTTCTGCAAATATAGCACCGGGCAACAGTTTTCTCCAAGCCTCCTCAATGTTGCACTTTTCACTGATTTCCAGGCGCAGGCCACATTAAAAATTGCATCTTTTATGCTATGAACAGATTGGAAGTTCCAAATAGTGCCCTCATGATTGATTAACTTTCTCATGAAATCTCTTCTGTAATAACATTTCATATCCTGGATGGCACCCTGGTCCATTGGTTGAATAAATAAAGTTACATAGGCAGATAGAAAATTGGTAAAAATGTTACCATTCATAAATTCAGATTCATGAGGCTGAGCTTGACAATTGTCTAGCAATAGAATAGCCTCACTATCTTCAGACTTGCCTACTTTTCTGGTGTTCTGTCACTGCAGGTGCAGAAACATGATGAGCCCATGCTCAAAAAATTTCTTTGTCTGCCCATGCATTACTCCGTGCATTGTAAATTACAGGTAACTGTGCAGCACCTTTAAATGACCTAGGATGCTTACATTTTCCAACCACCAAAAGCTTTACTTTATGCGAGCCTGCAGCATTTGCAAGTGTAAGCACTGTAATTCTATCTTTATCCTGCTTAAAACCAGTAGAATCATATTCACTCGCAGTTGCCAGAGTAGAATTTAGCAAGCACCGCCAACATAAACCAGTTTTGTCTGCATTATAAATTTGATCAAGGGACAGATTAAATCCAGTAATTAATTTGTTAAAAAAATTTACAGTATTTTTTTCTGCAGCTTCAAAGTCAGCCGATTTTTTGTTCACTTGATACATCTAACGTTATAATGCCAAATGTGACAAAGTTTAAAACGTGAAAGCCACCCATCAGAAAATGCACGTTTCAGTCAATTTCATTTCCTTATGAATTTTTTTTTGCCTTCTCAATGAGTTGGGCTGGAGGTAGGGACTCCCTCCAAACACTTCAATGAAAACATTCATATAAATCACTGTCTAACTGCTCTAACTTGGGTGCATATGGAGTATGGCATCCTTCAACAGCTTTATTTGATTCAGAACCAGCGACAAACATCAGCAACTGTTCTTTTTGACCCCTGATGTCGCCCATTGTGGATAAACCAACCATAAATCCTTTCAACAAAATCTCCCATTTCTCACTTTATGCAACAACAGTTGTCAATTTTCTACTTAAGTGTCAAAGCAAATGTTTTGCACCTCTCACCTCAGCTTTCCCTGGTTTATTGGATGCTATAATTGCAGGATGGGGTTTATAATTCACACGATAGCAAATGTAAAAATTACAATGGCGGCTACTAATGAGAGGACCAGCAACGCCTCTACCGGCAACTTGCCTAGTCATACCCAGGGGACCTTGGAAATCTTCGGGTTCTGGACAACTTCGTAATTGCTTCCAGTTAGTAAATGATGATTTGTAGTAGGGGAACAGCAGAAATTCCAGTTAGTCGAGAATTGTGGTTGGTAGAGTGCAGGATAACACAAAGATTAATGTATTTAAATGCAAGGTACTGTGCATTGGATGGAAAATAGAAAATAAACCTTCAGATTTACTGGGCAACAGAAAATAAGGCTTAAAACAGAAAATGCTGGAAATAGCAAATCAGGCAGCACTTGTGGAGAGAGAATCAGAAACAGAGCTCTGTTTCTCTCTGCAAATGTTTCCTGATCTGCTGAGCATTACCATCATTTTCTGTTTTTATTTTACGTTTCCAGCAACCGTTGCATTTTGCATTTGTATAAAAATAAGGTACATGTTTAGGTTTGGAAGGTAAGTTAGCCTACATATCAAGATGTATTTCTTCAGAGGGAAATTAATATTTAGAACTGGTTTGTAAGAAAAGGAATAGTGGCCTGTATACTAGATTCCACTGAGAAACAATCAAATACTCGAATGGGAAGACATTAGTTTTGGCATTATGGAAAGATGAAATAAAATGGACTGAATGGCCTTTTTCTGTTCACCTGAACATGTCTTATGATCTTGTGCTGTAAGCATGTTACCATTAACATGAAATGCATAAGATGCTTATGTGGGGCTGAATTATATGAGGTGCTGGATTCTATACCCTCCTGGCTAAAAGGCCAGGGGTGGAGCCCGCTGAGGGTAACAATGCCTGCCTCGCAGCCATTTAGGCTGGAGAGGGGATTTCTACCTCTCTGGAACAGGAAGTCCCGCATCAGAGAGCTGCAGACCAATTAGAGGCTAGCAGCTCCCCAGAACTTTGGGAGAGAGGCATGCAGCATTGGATCGGGATTTGGGTAAGCTGGTAGGCCAAGGGGAAGTTAAGAAGGTGGGGGGTGGGCAACCTGGGAGGGTATAGAACCTTGGGGAGCCCTCCAATGGGTCCAAGGCTCCCATTAAGGAGGGACCTCTTCCCCCCAACACCCCACCCACACCAGCCTGCTGGTCTGGGCGCTTAGCGTCAACCGCTCCCACCATTGGTTAAATTCTGATGGCAGAGGGATGAGGCCCTTAAGTGGGAATTAATTACCCACTTAACAGCCTCAATTGACCCACCAGTGAGCAGGCTGCCCACCACCAGCGGGCAGATTGCCCACCACCACCTCCACTGATGGTATAATTGCAGTGGAGGCTGCGGCAGGCTGGTAGGTGGCAGGTAGGCCACTCACTGCATTGAACGAGCCCCCCTGCCTTCAAACCTGCTGGCAGGGGAGCATAAAATCCAGCCTGTGATGTTACCTATTTAAACATGGTAAGGTGTAACTGGCAATTACAAAAATGTTAATAGTGCATATGGTTGCTTAGGTACACAGGATCAGCATGTTACAACAGATCAACCACAATTAATTAAATTAGCTGATTAAAAACCTGCAATTATCATGATATGGTTGTATTTTACCTGTCTGCAGATATTTAAATTAGAAATGCTAAAAGGATTGATGAGCATCTGTAATAACAATTACTCAGTTGTTTGGAAATACATTTCAGCTGGTGTAAAATTATTAATTGTAAAATGTTCATAATTTTGAATCAAACGGGTTTTCCTTTTGTCACAGTACTTCACCCAGTAACATGGAAAAGGACATGTTTACATGTTATGTGTCTATAATTAGTTTTGAATCTGCTTCTGTAACAGCAAAGAGCTATTCAGCACTGCTGTCAATATCATGTACAACCAATGGCCTGATACAACAACAAATTTCTAAAGTGTGTCGCAATCCTAAATTGATTTTGCATAGCAGTGTTATTGAAATAATAGGCATGAACACCATTTTTTTTTGATATCCGGAATAAGAAGATTCTTGAGATGAAGATATTCCTTATATGCTAGTTATGCAATGATACTGCAGCATTGATCATTGAAAGACCAAGCAGAATAATGACCCATAGTGTACAACTGTAATATAAGCAGAATTATTAGGGATTTGTTATTCTGTTCCATGTTACTGTGCAAAGTACTGTGACAAAACGGAAACCCATGTGATTCAAAATTATGAAAATTTATAATTAATAATTTTACACCAACTGAAATTTATTTCCAAACACCTGAGTAGTTGCTATTACAGAGCTGAGCTAATGCAGGCTCTTCTGGATACACTCAAGTGCTGGGTTAGCACATCAAGAATAGGCTAAGCAACATTATTGCAGATGTGTGGCTCATCAGATCTGTATGCATTCAAGTGATTGTGATCTCCCAGGCATCTAGATGAAGGGAAAATAATTATAGAAGCAGCACCATGAATTTCATAAAGGAACACTAGCTTCACAAACCTGATTGAGTTCTTCGAGTAAGTGATAAACTTAATTGATGGAAGAAATAGGGTGGAATTGTCCCAGATTTGCACTGAGCGCGGTAGCAGGCAGGGAAAACGACATTTTGCACGCTGGCCACAGTAGCTTCTCACGCCATATCATCCCAAACCCACCGTGTTATTTATGCTTTCCCGGGAAACACGCCATTTCCATGGTGGGAGGGGGGCTCTCATTCGCTCGTCACGCCATCACCTCACCGCTTCATCACACTGAGCACCATATTTAAGGTGCAGCCTCACGCGCACCGCTCAGTGCTTCCAGCCCAGGAATGCTGCATGGAAGACATGGCCCCAAAAGGCAAAAGGACTGCAGCCCTCAAGTTCAATGATGCATCCCTCAAGCGCCTTTTGGATGCAGTGGAGGTTTGCCTTGATGTCTTCTACCCCTGCTCTGGCCGCAGGGTGGGATCAACATCACCAATCTGGCTTGGGAGGCGATGGCAACAGTGGTCTGTGCCAACACCCTGCAAAAGAGGACAGCCACCCAGTGCCGCAAGAGGATGAATTGTCTCCTTTGTTCTGCCAGGGTAAGTCACTCTTCTCATCACTCTCAACTCACACACTCATCGCATATTAACAGAGCCCTCACTCACTGCCAGTTCAAGGGACATCACCATTCACTCTCTCATACACACTTTCATTGTCCTCATTTTCTAAGGGACCACTCACTACCCATACGTGCAAGGCATACTTATTATCTGGCCTGTCAGGTGTCCTGCTTGCACCCTCTCCATCTCTGTTCATGCAGGACAAGCTGGTACACAGCAAGAGAGAGAGGTCACAGACCATTGGGGGAATGCCTGAAATCAAGGTCCTCATGGACTTTGAAAGCAAAGCCATCCAGCTGGCTGATGAGGATCTAGACCAGTCCTTTGCTGATGGTGAGGATCCAGCAGTGCAACATTCATCAGTCAACCATGTTGTGAATGATGTGTCCTGTTTCACAGGCCACTGCTGTGCACTAATTATCTCTCATTGCTTTTGCAGGCACATCTGCCAAACAGTCAAGAGAGCCCATGACCCAGAGCCTCCAATCAAGCCCTGAGGGAAGTTTAGAAGAGGAATCCGCTGAAAACCTCCCTGAAGACCCGTCACAACACTCACCCACACTCTCCACCAGCGCAGAGACACACACCTGGGTGGGACCTAGCTTTAGAATAGCCTCAGGATCACAATCTGGTGAGCACATCGCATTTTCTGATCCACAGCAGGTGGTGGCAGGGTCTTCCCATGTGTTCGGCACTCGGAGGACTACTGGAGGCCAGAAGTTTGCTGATGACGAGCCCTTGGACTCAGTCATGTCACAGTTGCTGGAACTGCAAGGTAAGCTCAGGAAGGGATGTCTGCTGCACTCCTCAGATTGCAAGGCACGATGGAGGGGTCCACCCGCCTTCAGGCTGAGGTGATTGGCTGGCATTCCAACGCACCAAGGTCAACACTGGTAGGGTGGCAGCTGCTGTGAAGACCTTGGTCCAGGACTTCATTCATGCACTTCTGCGCGGGCTGAAATCCATCATCACCGACGCCACAGTTGGACTCCAACAGAGGGAGGTGCGGGGCAGCCCGATTTCACTCCAGCTACCCCTTCTCGTCACGGGATCGGCCAGGGGCCCTCAGTCACCCATAGGGAGGAGTAACCCCCCCAGGAGCCATCCATCCAGGTGACTCAGGAGTGACTGGCTCATCTGAATCCCCTCTTCCTGTGACCTCAGCAGCTCCAGCTCCACAAGCCGAGTAGGCCACTGCCACTGCCACACAGCAGGACCCTGAAAGCAGGCCGGGGCCCTCCAGGTCTCAGCTCTCCAGAGGACATCTGCCAAGGTCATCACATACAGCGCATAGCAGTCAGTAGGCTGTCTCGACCTCAGCTGTGGGTGTCCTAGGAGCACCGAGACGTGTTGGCAGGGTTAGGAAAGTTAAGAAGATGTAGTGCATAGCCTGGGCATTAGTGTTAATCACTTCAATGTAATGTTCACTATTGTAAATAAACTCCCAAGCATGTCTCCCTGCCTATGGCTTCTTGTTCTGATGAGCAATGTTCATGTCACTCAGATGTGTAATGTTTCTGCACAAGATAAAGGCAGGTGTCTCAATCCAGAACCTATTCCCTGTGTTCTGTGCAGCCTTCAGACCAAAGTGATGGTCACACCTCACACTCACTGGGCATATTACTGGTGCCTACACCTTGGTGGTGCTTGTCATTGCTACCAGAATGTCGTGGGCAGGCATCATAGATTTCCATCATTCCCTCCGTATGCTCTCAATACCTTTAAGGCGGGGCTGGCTCCCATCTCTTCAGCATCAGTGATCAGTGACACTCTGCTCCTGAAGGGGTCAGGTGGACAAAGGATCAGATGTTTCTAAAGTTTCATGACTGCGTCTCTATCGTATGACACTGATTACAAAGTGTAAACAAGATGGCATCCATGACCTCATGGATGCATTTGCGGGTAGAGGCTTGGGATACTCCACAGAGGTCACCTGTGGACTCTGAATGGAGCCACTGACATAAAAATTGAGCACTGAGGTCACTTTCACAGCCAGTAGCATTGGATGCCCTCTATGTCCATGTGGCGACAAATCCTGCAGTAGCTGGCAGATGTGACCAACCAGTTCCCTAGACATGCGCAGTCTTCAGTGATACTGGTTGTCGGTCATCTGCAGGAATGAAAGGCGCCATCCAAAGACCCTGAGTCTAGCTAGGCACCGACCAATGACAGCTCGCTATGGCTTTTCAGCAGCATGTGTGGGAGCCCCAGCCATCGCTTCTTCCTGAGGATGCTGCTCCTCCCTCTGCACAGCCAGGTGCCTCCGTCGCTCTCTTCTCCATAGTCTCTGCTCTCTGTAAGCCACGAGGCATACAGCTAGTTCACCAGGCTCCATACGTCTGATGTACTCCTCCTGCAGGATGAAATTGGGAGGCACGTGGGTTAGCTTGGGTGTACTAAAAACCTCTCTTGGTTAAGTCTGGAGGCCCCTTAATGCATCCCAGAGAGTGCTGGCCATCACTTGGAGAGCCAGAGTTTAGTGCACTGCATGGCTGCCCGAAACCCGAACCACTCTGCCCTACTCCACCTGACTGATTGGCGGCAGCTTTGCCCATTGGACTGCATGCTGTGCTCTCAGCTCAGGCGCAGGCATTCTCCTAACCCTCAATGCAAGGCTGCACTGTTAGCTTGAACCATGGGGGAGGCTGGCCAAACCGGGATGCTGACATTGCAAGGGGCTGTGACCCCCTCCACCAGTGACTGCTAGCTTTAGCAAGGAGATTGTACAACATGCCCAACTATCTGCTCAAAGTGCTCATTAGTTTGCAAGCTGTACCCAAGAGGTGAAAAGCTCTGGAGCACTTGATGCTAGTTTGATTCCTCTGCATTGCTTGAGAGGGCAGATAAGCTAGAGGCCTGACTCCACGGATGTCAATGTGGCTGCGTCTGAACTGTCTCAGCTGCAGAGGAATAGTCATTTTATACAAGGTTTCCCTGATGCATGGCCGCTTGCCTTCTCCCCCATCCTGCATGTGCCTGTGCACTACCTTCAAATTCTGGGAAGCCCTTGCCCCCCCTTACTCCAACGTGCCTCAACCTTGGAGTCCAACAGGTGACCCAGGCGAGCACTGCACAACGTTATTGTGCACTTGCCTCCAAGTTCCACTCAAAGTGCAGACCGACAAGTGCACGCCTTATATATGCTGTTGTGAAACACGTTCATGGGTGGACGATCCAGTGGGATCATCGGGGGGATGACTCTGGCAGGCTGGCCTTATAATAATATGCAGAAGTATTACAGTGAGGTTCCCTGACGCCCGATGGCAGGAAACGTGGCCCGCCATCCACAGGCTGAGTGGACGATCACAAACTAGTTTCACAATGTTATGAAACCAATTTCTAGCCTTCTCGCCATATTGTCCGCTCATGCCCAATGCCAGTGGGCACAGAAAATTCCGCCCATAGAGTGCATGTATAAACATGGATCTTTAGAAAGCCTTTGAGAAGTTACCACACAGGAGAATACTGGAGAATAATAAGGGCTAAGGAATTGGGGGAAGTGCAACTAATTGAATTAAAACATGGTCAAAGGGAGGAAACAGAGACTGGGTGGAGGAGGGGTAGAAAGCCAATTTTATCCCCTAGTTGGCTTCAGGAGGCAGGTTGTAAAACATACCTGCAGGTCCAGCTTTCAGGCCCAGTTATTTTTATTCTAGGGCCTCAGCTACAAGCCAGTATTCGGCTGCCTGAATGGAAAATTGGGTAGCCACGGGCCAATGGAAAGTTCATCAGCAAGAAGCTAAGTCATGGTGTGAAGGTTTTGCAAAGCTCTCATGCAGGGGAAGGGTGGTGTCAGGGACAGAGGAGACAAGGACTTTCTTTGTGTGGTCTGGAGGAGCACTTCTCATTGTCCTGGCCGCCCAACAGAAACATTTAAACCTACCTCTGTATGGCCTCTTCATCCTCTTGACAACTTTTGATCTGCCTTTAACTGGTGGAAAACTGTAATGAATTTTTCCCTCAATGAATGGGGTAATAAGACTGAACACTCCATCTTCAAAAATGCATGGTGCAGGCTCCATCCATTTATATCTGAATTTTCAATTATGACCTAAAACTAGGCTAAGATTTTGAATTGCATAGTTATGTTGCATTATGTCTGTTTGAAGTGGACAGGGTACTAAGCCATTTGTAAGCTGCCCCACCCCAGTTTACAACTATAAGCCACTCTACCTCCAGGCTCAAAATGGACGTTTGTGAATTGCATTGTTATTCCGGTGTATGATTCCATGGTAACACCATGGAGGTTTGACAATGAGTCACTGGTAGTTGTGCTTATTTCTCATGCAAAGTTGACTAATACGTAATTGAGCAAATGTTTTTGTGTTAGAAATATATTTTCAAATATTGTTGTGACATACTTGGTAGCTGCTGATAAACAAAACTCAATTATTCAGTCAAAAGTAATGCATAAATTGAGAACTTGATTCCTCTGACATATGTAAAAGATTCTACAAACATGCAAAAATTGAAGTTGAATGATTCTAACCAGATTATGGAAGACTTTAATCAAAATCACTTTTCTCCTTTCTTTGTTGTATTCTCCTTCTGACTTTATCTGATAAGTGTTGAGGTGACACTTTGAAAAATGCACTAGGGGTCTTATTATAGCCATTTCACTTGTTGTTAACAGAAAAGTGTCAGTCTTCTCTAATCCTGTACCAATTACATGTTTCTTTTTTTTAATCTTCTACAGCATCTATCTTTACCAGGTTTAACTTTTCAAAAGGGCTATCAATCTTCATTATCTTTGTCAGTCTACTTGTTTATTTCTCCTTTGATGGCCTAACGGTTATAATGGCTTCTGTGATGGCCAGCAGGCAAAAAATTCAGACCATAAAACATGTTTCTGGCGATGTTTTTATAAATATGAAAGCATTACATTTCTCAGTTTTAAAGATAACAAAAGGACAAATCATGAAAAAATTTACAGTAATGTTTGGTAAACAGATTAATTTCAGATTCTTGAGGCACTGGGACCGGTTCTGGGGAAGGTGGGACCTGTACAAACCGGACGGACTACACCCAGGCTGAGCTGGAACCAGTGTCCTTGCGGGGGCTTTTGCTAGTTCTGTTGGGGAGTATTTAAACTAGTGTGGCAGGGAGATGGGATCCCAGGAGTAGGATCAAATAGGTCAGATTCAGAGCAGAAAAATGGAGGTAGAACATTAGCTAGGGACGTTGTGATAGACATGGAGTTGCAGGAGAAGCAAAGTTTACAAAGTGTCCAGCAAGGGAAATTGACGGGTTTAAACTGCTTATACTTCAATGCAAGGAGTATTACAAACAAGGTAGATGAGTTAAGGGCACAGGTAGACACATGGCAGCAGGATGTCATTGCTATAACGGATACCTGGCTAAAGGAGGGACAAAACTGGCAGCTTAATATCCCTGGTTATAGAGTCTTCAGACACAATAGAATAGAAGATAAAAAGGAGGGGGGTGACAAATGGTTAAAGAAACAATTCCAGTTGTGAGAAGGGATGATATACTAAACGGGTCAACAAATGAGGTTTTATGGATTGAGCTTAGAAATAAAAAAAGGGGCAGTCACACAACTGGGAGTATACTACAGACCCCCAAATTGTGAAAGGGAGATAGAAGAACAAATATGTAGGCAAATTTCTGCTTATAAGAACAAGAGGACTATAATAGTAGGAGACTTCAACTATCCTAATATCAACTGGGATTCAAACAATATAAGGGATACTGAGGGAGAAAAATTCGTGCAGTGTGTCCAGGAAAATTTTTTCAATCAATTAGTGCAAACCCAACAAAAGGAGATGCAATTCTAGACCTAGTCTTGGGGAACGAAGAAGGGCAAGTGGTTGAAGTAACAGCTGGCGACCATATCGGGGACAGTGATCACAATTCAGTTAGATTTAGCATTACCATGGAAAAGGACAGAGATAAGGCAGGAGTAAAAGTCTTGAACTGGGGGAAGGCAAATTTTGCAGAAATGATTTGCAAAAAGGGATTTGGCTGAGGTGGACTGGACAGTACTGCTGGAGGATAAAACAGTGGAAAACCAGTGGGAAGCACTAAAAAGCAAGATCCTAATTGTACAAAGTAGACATGTCCCCTACAAAAATAAGAGTGGTACTGCCAAATCTAGACCCCCCTGATTATCTAGAGGAATACAGGGTAAGATCAAACAGAAAAAGAAAGCGTACAATAGCCACAAAGAACTAAGCACTACAGATAGTCTAGACAAATGTAGGAAGTGCAGGGATGAAATAAAAAAGGAAATAAGGAAATCAAAGAGAGGACATGACAAAACATTAGCAAGTAAAGTTAAAGATAACTCAAAGATGTTTTCCACTACATTAATGCTAAAAGTTAAGGAAAAAGTGGGACCTATCAGAGATGAAGATGGAAACTTGTGTGTAGATGCAGAGGCTGTGGGAAGTGTTTTGAATGAATATTTTGTCTCCATATTTACAAAGGAAAGGGAGGATGTACATATAGTTGTCCAAGAGGAACACTGCGAGATATTGGATGGGATAGTCATAAAGACAGAGGAAGTACCCGAAGGGTTGAAATCCTTGAAAGTTGATGAGTCACCAGGGCCAGATGGATTGTTTCTGAGGCTGCTTAAGGATGGCAGGGAGGAGATAGCAGATGCTCCGAGGATGATTTTCCAATCTTCACTAGATACAGGGGAGGTACCAGAGGACAGGAGAAATGCAAATGTAGTTCCATTGTTTAAAAAGGGATTATAGGAAATGCCAAACAATTATAGGCTAGTTAGTCTTACTTTGGTGGTGAGCAAATTAGTAGAATCAATCCTGAGATTTAGGATTAACTATCGTGTGGAAAGGCATGGACCAGTCAGGGATGGTCAGCATGGATTTGTAAAAAGAAGGTCTTGCCTCTCAAATTTGATTGAATTCTTTGAGGAAGTGACAAGAAGGGTTGATGAAAGTAGTGCAGTGGATGTTGTGTACATGGATTTTAGCAAGGCATTTGACAAGCTCCCACATGGCAGATTGGTCAGGAAAGTAAAAGCCCATGGGATTCAGGGTAATGTGGCAAACTGGATAAAAGATTGGCTTTGTAACAGGAAACAAAGGGTAAAGGTTGATGGATGCTCTTGCGAATGGAAAGTTGTCTCAAGTGGTGTTCCACAGGGCTTGGTGTTAGGACCCTTGCTGTTTGTGTTATATATTAATGATTTGGATGTGAACATGGGGGGCACGATTGGGAAATTTGCAGATGACACAAAGATTGGCTGAGTAGTGGATAGTATAGAGGATAGCCATAATCTCCAAAACGATATAGATGGGTTGGTGGAGGGGGCAGTAAAGTGGCAGATGGATTTTAACATAGAGAACTGTGAGGTCATACATTTAGGGAGATCAAACAGTTACAGGGATTACACAATAAATGGGAATATACTAAGAGGGGTAGATGAAGCGAGAGATCTTGGCGTACAAGTACAGGTCCCTGAAGCCAGCAGTTCAAGTAGACAAGGTTGTAAAGAAGGCAAAACAAAAACAAAAACAGAATTACCTGGAAAAACTCAGCAGGTCTGGCAGCATCGGCGGAGAAGAAAAGAGTTGACATTTCGAGTCCTCATGACCCTTCGACAGAACTTGAGTTCGAGTCCAAGAAAGAGTTGAAATATAAGCTGGTTTAAGGTGTATGTGTGGGGGGCGGAGAGAGAGGTGGGGGGGTGGTGTGGTTGTAGGGACAAACAAGCAGTGATAGAAGCAGATCATCAAAAGATGTCAACAACAATAATACAAAAGAACACATAGGTGTTAAAGTTAAAGTTGGTGATATTATCTAAACGAATGTGCTAATTAAAAATGGATGGTAGGGCACTCAAGGTATAGCTCTAGTGGGGGTGGGGAGAGCATAAAAGATGTAAAAAAATAAATAAATAAATAAATAAATATTTTTTTTTCTTTTTCTCTTTTTATAATGGAAATAGGTGGGAAAAGGAAAATCTATATAATTTATTGGAAAAAAAAGAAAAGGAAGGGGGAAACAGAAAGGGGGTGGGGTGGGGGAGGGAGCTTACGACCTAAAGTTGTTGAATTCAATATTCAGTCCGGATGGCTGTAAAGTGCCTAGTCGGAAGATGAGGTGTTGTTCCTCCAGTTTGCGTTGGGCTTCACTGGAACAATGCAGCAAGCCAAGGACAGACATGTGGGCAAGAGAGCAGGGTGGAGTGTTAAAATGGCAAGCGACAGGGAGGTTTGGGTCATTCTTGCGGACAGACTGCAGGTGTTCTGCAAAGCGGTCGCCCAGTTTACGTTTGGTCTCTCCAATGTAGAGGAGACCACATTGGGAGCAACGAATGCAGTAGACTAAGTTGGGGGAAATGCAAGTGAAATGCTGCTTCACTTGAAAAGAGTGCTTGGGTCCTTGGATGGTGAGGAGAGAGGAAGTGAAAGGGCAGGTATTGCATCTTTTGCGTGGGCATGGGGTGGTGCCATAGGAGGGGGTTGAGGAGTAGGGGGTGATGGAGGAGTG
Organism: Carcharodon carcharias; assembly: GCF_017639515.1. Lineage (NCBI taxonomy): Eukaryota > Metazoa > Chordata > Chondrichthyes > Lamniformes > Lamnidae > Carcharodon > Carcharodon carcharias. Next base: position 73,300,561 of record NC_054486.1, read on the forward strand.
GACCAGGGTGTCCCGGAGGGAGCGATCCCTACGGAATGCCGATAGGGGGGGTGAAGGGAAGATGTGTTTGGTGGTGGCATCATGCTGGAGTTGGCGGAAATGGCGGAGGATGATCCTTTGAATGTGGAGGCTGGTGGGGTGATAAGTGAGGACAAGGGGGACCCTATCATGTTTCTGGGAGGGAGGAGAAGGCGTGAGGGTGGATGCGCGGGAGATGGGCCGGACACGGTTGAGGGCCCTGTCAACGACCGTGGGTGGAAAACCTCGGTTAAGGAAGAAGGAGGACATGTCAGAGGTACTTTTTTTGAAGGTAGCATCATCGGAACAGATGCGACGGAGGCGAAGGAACTGAGAGAATGGGATGGAGTCCTTACAGGAAGTGGGGTGTGAGGAGCTGTAGTCGAGATAGCTGTGGGAGTCAGTGGGTTTGTAATGGATATTGGTGGACAGTCTATCACCAGAGATTGAGACAGAGAGGTCAAGGAAGGGAAGGGAAGTGTCAGAGATGGACCACGTGAAAATGATGGAGGGGTGGAGATTGGAAGCAAGATTAATAAATTTTTCCAAGTCCCGACGAGAGCATGAAGCGGCACCGAAGTAATCATCGATGTACCGGAGAAAGAGTTGTGGAAGAGGGCCGGAGTAGGACTGGAACAAGGAATGTTCCACATACCCCATAAAGAGACAGGCATAGCTGGGGCCCATGCGGGTACCCATAGCCACACCTTTTATTTGGAGGAAGTGAGAGGAGTTGAAGGAGAAATTGTTCAGCGTGAGAACAAGTTCAGCCAGACGGAGGAGAGTAGTGGTGGATGGGGATTGTTCGGGTCTCTGTTCGAAGAAGAAGCTAAGGGTCCTCAGACCATCCTGGTGGGGGATGGAGGTGTAGAGGGATTGGACGTCCATGGTGAAGAGGAAGCGGTTGGGGCCAGGGAACTGGAAATTGTTGATGTGACGTAAGGTGTCAGAGGAATCACGGATGTAGGTGGGAAGGGACTGGACAAGGGGAGAGAGAAGGGAGTCAAGATAACGAGAAATGAGTTCTGTGGGGCAGGAGCAAGCTGAGACGATCGGTCTACCGGGGCAGTTCTGTTTGTGGATTTTGGGTAGGAGATAGAAGCAGGCCGTCCGAGGTTGGGCGACTATCAGGTTGGAAGCTGTGGGAGGGAGATCCCCAGAGGAGATGAGGTCAGTGACAGTCCTGGAAACAATGGATTGATGTTCAGTGGTGGGGTCATGGTCCAGGGAGAGGTAGGAGGAAGTGTCTGCGAGTTGACGCTCAGCCTCCGCGAGGTAGAGGAATGCTCTCCTTCACTGGCAGAGGTATAGAATATAAAACTAAGGATAAAATGTTGGAATTGGAAAACACTAGTGAGACCACAACTGGATTATTGTGTACAGTTCTGGTCACCACATTACAGGAAGGACGTAATAGCTCTGGAGAGAGTGCAGAGGAGGTTTACAAGAATGTTGCCAGGGTTAGAAAAGTGTAGCTATGAGGAGAGATTGGATAGGTTGGGGTTGTTTTCCTTAGAACAAAGAAGGCTGAGAGGTGACTTGATTGAGTTGTACAAAATTATGAGGGGAATAGATAGAGTGGACAGGATAAAATTGTTTTCCTTGGTGGAGAATTCTAGAACCAGGGGACACAGATTCAAGATAAGTGGCAGAAGGTGTAGGGGGGACATGAGGAAGAACTTTTTTATGCAGAGGGTAGTGGGTGTCTGGAATTCACTGCCCAAGTTGGTGGTAGAGGTAGAAAGTCTAAACTCTTTTAAAAAGTACCTGGATCTGCACCTTAAGTGCTGTAAGCTGCAGGGCTGAGGGCCGGGTTCTGGAAGGTGGGATTAGAAAGGGCATCTGGGTATCCCCGGGCTGGCATGGACAAGATGGGCCGAATGGCCTCCTTCTGTGCTGTAACTTTTCTATGGTTCTATGGTTCTAGTCTTGCAATTGATTAATTTAATCCTTATCTAAGTGTTGCTTTTATTTTGTTTTGGGGTGTCTTTTTGCCAGGACAATAGAATACTTCCACACTTTTTGCAACATAGAAACAGAAAGATACACGGCATAATGGAGGCCATTCGGTCCATTGTATCTACTCTGGCTGGGAAAGAACAATCCAATCTAATCCCATTTCCCAGCTCTTGGTCTAAAGCCTGGTAGGTTACGGCACCTCCAGTACCTAACCAAGTTTTTATTGAATGCAATGAGGGTTTCTGCCTTTCCACACTTTCAGTAAGTGATTCCAGCACCCACCAATCTCTGGGTAAAGGAATTACTCTTCAACATCTTTCCACCAATTACTTAAAATCAATGCCCCCACTTATTGTCCTCTATGCTAACTGAAACGCATCCTTCCTACCCAGTTTATTTAGGCCCTTCATAATCCTATAGACCTCACTTAAATCTACCTTCAGCCTCCTTTGTTCCAAAGGAAGCAACCGCCGTGTATTCAATCTCTCCTCGTGGCTAAAATTCTCTACTCCCAGCAACATCTTCATAATCTTCTGTGCCCTCTTTAGTATGATCACATCCTGTAATGTGGTGAGCAGAACTCTATGCAGTGCCCTAGCTGTGATATAACTAGTGTTTTATACAGATTTAGTAAATCCTCCCTGCTCTTGTTGTCTAGGCTTTGGCCAGTAAAGGAAAATATCCCACATGCCTTCTTAACCACCTGACCTACCTGTCCCGCTCCCTACAATGAACTGTAGACATACATTCGAAGGTCCCTCTGTTTCTCTACACTTCTTGGTATCCTACCACTTATTGCATTTTCCCTTGCCTTGTTTGTCCTCCCCAAATAGATTACCTGACACTTCTATTTTGGCCCACCTGGCCAGCCTATTGATGCATTCCCACAGTCTATAGCTTTCTTCCTCAATATCAACCACATGTTCAATTTTTATATTGTCTGCAAATTTCTTAATCATGCCCTTTACATTTAAATCCAAATCACAGACATATACCATGAATAGCAAGGGACCCAGTACTGAGCTCTGCAGGATCCTACTGGAAATAGCCATCCGGTCACAAAAACATCCTTTGAACATAATTCTTTGCTTCCTGCCACTGAGCCAGGTTTGGATCCAAATTGCCACTTTCCCTTAGAGCCCATGTGCTTTTAATTTATTTACCAGTCTGTCATGCAGGACCTTGTCAAAAACCTTGCTAAAATCCTATGTCAAACATGCAATCCTCATTGATTCTCCTTCATACTTGCTCAACAACAGGGGTGAAGTATTCCCAAATTAGGTCACGTTATATCCCATTCACTGGGGCACTGTAGTGTAGTGGTAATGATATTGGACTAGCAAAGGAGAGGCCTGGACCAATAATCCAAAGAATGCAAGTTCAAATCCCACCATGGCTTTTATGAGTTTGAATTCACGTTAAAAAGAAACCTGGAAATAAAAAAGCTGTCAGCAATAAACATGACCATAAATCTGTTGGATTGTCGTTAAAAACTCAACTGGCCATTCATGCCCTTTAGGGAAGGAAATCTGTCTTTACCAGTCTCATCTATGTGTTACTTCAATCCTACACCAAGATGGTTGATTCTGAACTTTTGTCTGAAGTGGCCCATCCAATCTCTCTGTCATCCCTAACTTTAGGCCAATAAGGGATGGGCAATATATGCTGGCCTTGGCAGTGATGCCCACATCCCAGGAATACACTTTAGAAAATTCCAGATGCTGAATGCCTGTGGGCCAACTTCATAAGAGCATTGCCAACGGCACCAGTGTGAAATTTTTGGGCGGAATTTTCCGTGCCCGCTGTCATCTGGTGTGTTTGGCGGTGTGAGTGGACAATATGGCAAGAAGGCCAAAAGTCGATTTCACAATGTTGTTAAACCAGTTTGCAATCATCCAGCTGTGTTTGGGAAAGGAAGATGTACTGGGGGTGTGGGAGAGAAAGGACTAGGTTTGACTGGGAGAGGAAGGTGTGTCAAGGAGGGTGGTGAGGTTGGGAGTGGGGGAACAAAGGTGTCGGAGGGGGTGAGGTTGGGAGGATGGGAACAAAGGTGTCGGGGGATGAAGTTGTGAGTGGGGGAACAAAGGTGCCGGCGGTGAGGTTTGGAAGAGGGGAATGAAAGTGTTGGGGGGTGAGGTTCGGGAAGGAAGGGAGTACGGTGGGGAGGGAAGAGGGGGTAACTGGGAAGAAGATGGCAACTGGGAAGGTAGGTATAAGGGGGGAAAAAGGTGTAAGGGAAGGAGTCCAGGGAGAGGTAAGAGTCCAGGGGGAGGAAGGGGTCTGGAGAGGGGAAGGCATAAGGGTGGAGGAAGGAGCCTGGAAGGGGGAAGGAGTAAGGTTGGAGGAAAAAGTAAGGGTGGAGGAGAAGTCTGGAGAGGGGAAGGCGTAAGGGTGGCAGGAGAACTAAGGGTGGAGAAAAGAGTCAGGATGAGGGAAGGACTACACTGGGGGTAGTCCAGGGACGGGGGTGGGGTCCAGGGGTGTGGGAGAGGGGTGGTGGCAGAGATGGTATTCCAGGAGGGGGCAGGGGTGTGGTGAGTCCAGGGTGGGGGTAAGGCGTCCAGGGGGAGGAAGGCGTCAAGGGGGAGGAAGGAGTCCGGGGGAGGAAGGAGTTCCAGGAAGGAAGGAGTTACAAGAGGGAAGGAGTTCCAAAGGGGGAAGGAGTTCCAAGAGGGGAAGGAATCTGGAGGAGGGGATGTCCAGGTGAATGCGCAAGGGAGGGCTCTGTTGAGTCCATGACTGCCTCCTGGGGAGCGAACTGAGGGTGGACATGATAGGGGAGGAATGGTGCAAATGACCGAGGGCAGAGTGAGGCAGTAGGGCAGGAGGGTGAGAGTGCAATAGTATCGGTACAAGGGACAGAGAGAGTGGTTGATGGGGTTGTGGATGCAGACACAGACCCCAGGAATGGGAAGGAGGAGATTGGGGAGGTTAGCGTGGATGGGGGTGAAATTTTGTGAAGGAAGGGAACGTGCACATTCACCTGGACATCCCCGAAAGTAAAGAGCTGTGGCTGGTAATTCACGGTGGGGAAGTGGAAGGTGATGATTGGGGGAAAGGAAATAGGTGACTGGGGGAGCGAAAGGATGGGGAACCCGAAGAAGTATGTCAAACGCACCATGTTTGCTAGGTCAAAAGTAAAATGAGAGTCATGGTAGGTGACAACAGATGGTGCATAGGAGCGTGATCAGTGGATAGGCAGAGATGCAGGTCAGCTCAGATGGTCAACTGAACACAAACCCCAGCAGGCAGTATGGAAAATGCTCAGGACATTGAGATGGGTGTGATGTGGGAAGGATCTGCATGTGTGGGGGAATGCTTACACGAGGCTCTGAAAGGCCCCGTCGGACACACACACATCTCCCTCCAGAATTACTCATGGGCTGGCTGCATGCAGCTGAACTGCTAGTCGGCGGGTGGCGGGGGAATGCATTGGGAGGACTTGCGAAGCCTGTCAATGAAGCTGAAAGACACCATTACACATTATTCAGTGAAAGTGAATATATTTTCAGATTGTAAACTGCAGTCAACTGTGATCAGAATTCCTTAAATTTTGAATGCCTTAGACATCTAGGTGCTATCCTGACATCTGCAGCAGGGTTGAAGACAGCCTGTGTAATGGTTGGCCCTGTTGCCTCTGATGACTTTGGCATGGGTCCTCTGGAGAGCCGAGGCCTTGGGGCCCTGGCTTGCTTTGGCTGTCATCCTGTGGGCCAGCTGCTCCCTCTGCGGTGACACAGGACGAGGTTGAGGGCATCAGAGGCAAAGGGCACCCAGAGGGAGAAGACAGCCTCTGAGATTCCTGAGTGGATGCCCCGGGGGGGCCAGCTGCTGCTCCTACTCACTTTGGGTGCCTGCAGGCCCTGGACTGACTCCTTGAGGGACGTTGAGGTGCCCCGTTTCCCTCTCGCATTGCCGCTGCAGGAACTCACCCATTGCTACTGCAATAGAGTGCAGGCCTGCGCGCATCTACGTGTTCTGTTGGACCAGGGTCTCCATGGCTTCCACCATCCTTCCCATGGAGACCTCCATACATGCACATTTGGGCACCACTTCATCAGAGAGCAGATGGATGCACTGCTCCAACTTGCAACAGCTCTGCATGATGTTACCCCACCTTCTGGTCACTCTCCTTGATGAGTTGGGAGGCCGCATCCAGAGGCTCGTCATTTGACTTGGACCTCACAGATGCCTCTTCCACAGCAGTCCTCTGAGTGCTAGGGAACTTGACTGAACCTGCTCCCTCCTGCGGACACATGTCCATGTGGTGACTACCAGATTGTGAACACGAGCCTGCTCTCGATCTAGCTCCCACCGAGATGTGTGTCTCTGCGCTGGTGGAGGGTGTGTGTAAGCACTGAGATGGGCCTTCCAGGTTGCTACTTTCCAGCTCTTCAATAGAGGAGGAGTCCTCTTGGCTGGAGGTGAGGACGTGGATGGAGCTGTGGGACTGGATGGCTGAGGGTGTCGGTCGCTTGGCAGAGCTCCCTGTGAACCAAAGTAGAGATAATTGGTGCATGTCAGCAGAGTCAAAGCAGGAGAGAGAGCACATTTACGTTGAGAGAGGGTTGATGTGGTGCATGAGGGTGTTCGCCACTGACCTCACCATCGCCATAGGCAGCGTGCATGCTCTCACTAGTCAGTGCAAAGGCACGCTCCTCAAAGTGAGTGAGGGGCCGAATGTGGACCATTCCACCCCCGGTCCAGGACCTCTCCCTTCTGTTGTGAGCCAGTTTCTCCTGCATAAAAGCAAATGGAGAGAGTGTGAGTAGGGTGCATGGCAATGTGTGGAATGTTTATGTGGTAAGCGGAGCCGTGGATGGGATGAGGATGCCAGCTCCATAGGATATGAGCCTAATGAGATGTGGGGATGTGTGTGCGAGTTAGTGGCGTTTTCCCTTGAGCTGTGGGTTCCCTGTGGATGTGTGATGGGTTTGGAGTCAGACTGAATTGAGAAAACCCAAAGCCAATAGGATGCTCCCTATTCTTTGAACATAAGAACATAAGAAATAGCAACAGGAGAAGAACATTCAGCCCCTCGAGCCTGCTCCGCCATTCAATATGATCATGGCTGATCTTCTTGTGTTTCAATTTACACAGTCCCATCTAACCCCGATAACCTTTGATTCCCTTGCCTTCCAAGAACCTATCTACCTCCGCCTTAAAAATATTCAATGACCCCGCCTCCACCATCTTCTGAGGCAGAGAATTCCAAAGTCTCACAGTCTCCTGAGAGATTAGATTTTAACTACCTCAGTCTGATCTCAATGTTCATTAGTTACTTTCTAAACTATAGTCTCCTAAAAAATATCGCACTTATTTGCTACAATCATTAAAACAGTAAAGCCTAGATATAGCTAGAAGAAATTGGTATTGTTCTTACAGGAGAGAAGGTTAAGGGAGGTTTAATAGAGGTGTTCAAATTATGTACGATTTTGAAAGAGGAAATATGAGAAACTGTTACACTGGCAGATGGATTGGCAACCAGAGGACATAGATTTAAGATTATTTTTTTAAAAGCATCAAGGGGACATGCACTGCAGCAACTTACCAAGCCACGTTCCAAATCCGTAATCACCTAGAAAAAGGGCAGCAGACACATCAGAACACCACCACCTGAAAGTTCCCCTCCGAGCCACATGCCACTATGACTTGGAACTAAAACAAAAATAGCTGGAAAAACTCAGCAGGTCTGACAGCATCTGCGGGGAGGAACTCAGTTAACGTTTCGAGTCCGTGTGACTCTTCATCAGAACTGAAGAAATACAGAAATGAGGTGAAATATAAGCCGGTTGGTGGGGGTGGGGGTGGGGGTGGGGGGGGGGGGGAGTGGTGCAGTGGGACAGGTAGATCTGAATAGAGGGCCAGTGATAGGTGGAGGCAAAGAAGAGATTGCCAAAGATGTCATAGACAAAAGAACAAAGGGATGTTGATGGTGGTTAAAATAGCTGAGGAATGTGCTAATGATGACATTAAGGGTAGAAAGCAGGACGAGCAAGTGACAGATGGCCCTAGTTGTGGTGGGGTGGGGGGAAGGGATGGAAATGGAAATACATTTAAAAATAATGGAAATAGGTGGGAAAAGAAAAATATAAATAAAAATAAATTAAAAATAAAAAATTATAAATTATTGGAAAAGGGGGAATTGGAAAGGGGGTGGGGCTGGAGGAGAGAGTTCATGATCTGAAGTTGTTGAACTCAATATTAAATCCGGAAGGCTGTAAAGTGCCTAATCAGAAGATGAGGTGCTGTTCCTCCAGTTTGCGTCGAGCTTCACTGGAACATTGCAGCAGGCCAAGGACAGACATGTGGACATGAGAGCAGGGTGGTGTGTTGAAATGGCAAGCATCAGGGAGGTCTGGGTCATGCTTGCGGACAGACCAAAGGTGTTCCGCAAAGCGGTCACCCAGTCTGCATTTGATCTCTCCAATGTATAGGGGACCACATTGGGACAACGAATGCAGTAGACTAAATTGAGGGAAGTGCAAGTGAAGTGTTGCTTCACTTGAAAGGAGTGTTTGGGCCCTTGGACGGTGAGGAGGGAGGATGTAAAGGGGCGGGTGTTGCACCTTCTGCAGTTGCATGGGAAGGTTCTGTGGGAGGGGGTTGAGGTGTAGGGGGTGATGGAGGAGTGGACCAGGGAGTCCCGGAGGCAACAATCCTATGGAATGCCGCCGGGGGTGGTGGATGGTGAAGGGAAGATGTGTTTGGTGGTGACATCATGCTGGAGTTGGCGGAAATGGCGGAGGATGATCCTTTGAACGTGGAGGCTGGTGGGGTGATAAATGATGACAAGAGGAACCCTATCATGGTTCTGGGAGGGAAAGGAAGGTGTGAGGCTGGATGCGCGGGAGATGGGCCGAACACGGTTGAGGGCTCTGTCAACCACCGTGGGTGAAAAACCTCGGCTAAGGAAGAAGGAAGACATGACAGAGGAACTGTTTTTGAAAGTGGTATCATCAGAACAGATGCGACGGAGGCGAAGGAACTGAAAGAATGGGATGGAGTCCTTACAGGAAACGGGGTGTGAGGAGCTGTAGTCGAGGTAGCTGTGGGAGTCGGTAGGCTTGTAATGAATATTGGTGGACAGTCCATCACCAGAAATTGAGACAGAGAGGTCAAGGAACTATTTTGCCGTTCCTTCATTGTCACTGCATTAAAATCCTGGAGCTCCCAGCACCTGGTACCTGCACCAGGTGGGCTACAGCTGTCCAAGAAGGTGATTCACCACCACCTTCTCAAGGGCAATTGGGGATGGGCAACAAAATGCTGGCCTTGCCAGGAGTACTCACATCATATGAAAGGATAAAAAATCAGAGGGGAAACTAGACATTTTTTACTCAGCGAGTTGTTACGACCTGGAATGCTGCCTGAAAGAGTGGTGGAAGTAGATCCAATAATAAATTTGAAAAGAGAATTGGGTACGTACTTAAAAAAGAAAAAATATTGCATTCCTACAGAAAAAGAGTGCGGGAATAGGACTAATTGGTGAGTACCCTCAAAGGGTTTGCGCAGGCGCAATGGGCTGAATGGCCTCTTTCTGTGCTGTAACATGCTATGATATCAGTGGATGAACACTTAATGCTGACATGACATTCTTCTCTGCTATTTTAATGTTGGTGTCATTTAACATAAGCTGATTAATGCTAGTATTAAAATAACAGAGATTTGCCATACAAACATGTTACATGCTCACTATAATAACAATTCCAAGCCTTAAAATTTGATTAGTTAAGTAATGATTTGGTTACAGTTGCCTCTGTAAAATATCCTGCTTAACGAGAACTCAAGAGGTTCAGAGAATAGAGGAAAAGGTTCCCTATCCAATTTGCTTCTGCTTCAATTTTTCATCGGTCACTCTTGCAAGCCACTAATTGAATTGTGATGATTTGTTATTGGTGCCTAGCAGCTGATTGAAAAATCTAATACATTGTTTTCCATTCAGTGGCAAACCTGAGGAAAAAGATGAGTAAAATAGTAAATCCATAAGAGCACTCTATCAAATTTTAATGGAAAAACAGCAGCAATAGAAAGAAGTAAAAATAAGTATCTGATTGCAATGCACCATGACAAGTTAACAAGCAATGCCAGATGAGGATGGCCCCTCAGTCGACTTGATTTCATCCTTTCAGAATATCAATCCTACCTTCTCATTATTACTACCTGATCCTTAAATGTTCTTATATCAACTACTGGCCCTGGAAACTTTACCAGTTTTCTCACCCCATGTATACCGGTCCTAAGCATTGACTTCAAAGCTTTGAACCTTCCTACTCTTGTCCTGCAACACATTTTAGAATCGGATGTTTGCAACATTATCAATGTGAGAAAGAAGAAATTATCACTAGACATTTGAAAATAGTTAGAACGTTATGGCATGTTGCTGCAAGAAGGTAGAATCCCATAGTGGATCAATATTAGAAACAAGAGATGATGGGATAGGTGGAAAGGATTTACAAACTCTGCCCAAAATGGGCGTAAAGTTGGCAGAGTAGGTGTAATATTTGTAGTAGAAGGGTCTGGTACATGAAAGGTTAATTTGGGACTAAGTACAGTATCTCCCACACAGTGATGTAAGAAGACACATGACCCAAAGCCAGGGTCAGTTTGGAGGCAGAGTTGGGTTAAGACCTAGGATGGGGTCAGCTCCATACCTGTACACCCTACTGTAAATATGTACATAATTATGAGTTGTTAATAAAAACTTGTTAACATACTCCTGACTGGAAGCCTAATTCATGGTGTCCGAAGCAGGATTCCACATGGTGGCAGCCTTAGGATTAAAACTCCCATCCTCACATGAATGGTGAGAAACTAAGAAAAAAGACAATTTCATTGGATTCTGCACTGAATGCAACTCCTAACTGAAGCTACAGACGCTGAGAAAGTTCACCAGAAAGAGAAAGCTCCGGAGACACAAGAGCCTGGAAGTAGACAAGAAAAGTAAAGGGTTTACTCAAGCTGAAGACTCCATTGCATCCCTCTTGGAAGTCCAGCTTCAGCAAGCCATGGTTCAAGAAACAAGCTCACCACCACCTTCTCGAGGGCAATTAGGGATGGGCAATAAATGCTGGCCTAGCCAGTGACACCTACATCTCGTGAATGAATAAAAAAAGCCTGCAAGGGTGAGATAAAATTTTATTACGTTCCAGGCGGGCTAGCCCTGAGAAACCCTTTTTAAGTTGTTCAGTCAGAAGCGCCTTTTAAAGGAAATTCATCGCTAAACCTGGTTCCAGACTTGGTATGTGGCATTTTGTCTGCCCCAGGTACCTCATGGCTGTCCAGGTTCAGAAACATCAAGCCTGCAGTTCTTTTCCCAGAGCCCCGACTCATAATGCGATACCACCGAATGGATTAAGTCGGCAGCCAGCTGACCTCCGCTGCCATTGCAGTCCCTCCTTCTTCAGGCAGAAGCACACCACTGCCATTTTGAAAAACCTGCCAAAAACTGGCATGAACCTATGTTCAGCAGTAACCGGTGACCACATCTTGGAAGCCTGTAATCCCTTAAAGCTGTACCAACACTTGTTAAAATCTTCAAAAACAGATTGCAATTTCACACTTCCAGCTCCACTGGGATTCACCTACGACCCAGACCAGTCACACAGTTGGAGACTTTGGAGAAGAAGATTTTTAAGATACAGTGTTGCTGCAGGTCTCAATAAAAAATCAGAGGCAGAACAAGTTAATACACTTTACTCAACTGGGCCAATACCAGACAACATAATTGCACGACAAGCTATTGGATGACTATTCTGCCAAATTTAATGATGTTTTGAAATCTTTCAACGTCTGTTTCAACTTGAGATCTAATAAAATATTGGAGAGAGCTAAATTTAATAAGACGGTCTAGATCCATGGGGAACCTGTTGATTCCTTCATTAATAGGATGGCAGAAGATTGTGAATATGGCAATTTAAAATCTGAGCTCATCCGAGACAAAATTGTGGTGAGTGTTGCAGATGATTCACTGTCTGAACTCCTACAAATAAAGATAATCTTATCCTAGAGAAGGCAATCCAGCTAGCTAGAGCGCCTGAGCTATGTGAACAACACAGGACCATCCTAAGGAGAGAGAACACTTCATGGGGCAGAAACCAAACCTCAGTCCACCATATCGGATCACAAAAACGCAGGGACCACCCAAGTTAGGGAAAATAATCCCTGAACCACCCAGCAGAATGACCTTGCCAGTGCTGCAGTGCAAAACACCCACACAGAAGAGATCAATACCCTGTGAGTACTGCACAATGCTTCCACTGCAACAGGCAGGGACACTTTGATAAACTGTGTAAGTCCCAACCCCAGCACCATACAGACATCCCAAAGGTGATCCACGAGGTCAAGACCGAAGACCCAGAAGATGCACTTTCATTCTTCTTGGGGCACACCAGAAAATGCGGTTCTTCATTTTGGATTGCTGATATCCTGGTAAACGGTCAGTTAACCAATTTTGAATTAGATCCAGGTGCCAGCATGACAGTCCTGTCAGATGAGGAACCATGGCTCCAAGGTCATTGGATTCGAACTACAGATGCTCCACTGTATAGAGCAGGAAGAGTCTGACTCCCGATTCTCGGCATATTCCTTGAACCACTGAGATATGTTGATAAATCTTTGAGCTGATACATGTCGTCCACAATCAGCCTTCCTCTCTTATGAGCAGAGATGCCTGCACAGCCCTCGATCTTATCCAGCTAGCAGAAGATATCAAGACTACCACAGTCGTTAGTCGGCCAGAACAGCATGGTTCTGAGTCCTCAAACACTAAAGAGTGTTCAAAGTCTGACTTCACCCATGATTTTTTTTTCTTTTTGCCGAGCAGGTTTGGCCATTGTCATTCCAGGTCCTGGAAAGTCCTCAATGATCAGACCAAATGCACACAAGATTACATTGTACCTCCAGTGGCAGTGATACCAGAGATGCATCAACAGTCTGAGGAACCTCTACCTCCAACTACAATGATGGTACAGTCACTAAACACACCAACCACTGCGCACATACAGCAACTTGCAGCCAACATGCTAAGACCAAAATGTTGGCTCATTTTTTTGTATTTTGGAAAACAAATACTCTATTTTCTTTGCTATAAAAGAATAGCAGACTGCTTCATCATTGATCCACACTCCATCATAAGGTCAGAAGTGGGGATGTTCACTGATGGCTGTATAGTGTTCAGTTCCATTTGCGACTCCTCAGATAATGAAGCACTTTGTGCATGCATGCAGCATTTAGGCTTGGGCTGATAAATGGCAAGAAAAATTCACGCCATGAATACTAGCCAGGCAAAGACCGCCTTCAACAAGAAAGAGTCTAAGCATCTCACCAGAATATTCAATGGCACAACCATCACTGAAGCCCCCACTATCAACATTGTGGGGTTACCATTGACCAGAAACTGAACTTACCATGGACCAGCCATATAAATACTTTTGCTACAGGAGCAGGTCGGATTCTGGGAACTCTGCAATGAGTAACTCAACTCCTGACTCCCCAAAGCCTGCCCACCATCTGAGGCACAAGTCAAGAGCTTGAAGGAATACTCTCCACTTACCTGGCTGATTATGGCTCCAATAACACTCAAGAAGTTTGACACCATCCAGGATGAAGTAGTCCCTTTGATTAGCACCCTATCTACCACCTTAAACAACAACTCTCTCCACCACCGACGCACGATGGCAGCAATGTGAACCATCTACAAGATGCACTGCAGCAACTTGCCAAGCCTTCTTTGATCGCACCTCTCAAACCTGCAAACTCTATCGACTAGAAGAACAAGGGCAGTAGGCACATGGGAAGTTCCCCTCCAAGTCACACACTATCCTGACATGGAAATGTATTGGCTTGGATTTTCTGCCCCTGTTCACGGTGGCATCATGGCAGGTGGGACTGGAAAATATTGCAATGAGGCCAAAAAGATGCCATCGTGAAACCAGTTTGCGATTCTGCATTCCAGCTGTCAATGGTGGGCCACATTTCCCACCTTGGCATGTTGGGAACGTCGTTTCAATATTTTTGCATGTCATTATAAGGCCTCCTTGCCACTATAATCCCCCCTATGTTGGATCATCCGGGCACATCAGCGTGCAATTAGAATGATGTGTTTCACAACGGGATATAAGCAACATGCACCTGACAACCTGCACTTTGCTCCTCACTTTGAGGTTAGTTCGCCTACATTGCATCATGTGGCTCTTATGATAATCAGTGCCAGGCTTTGCAGGCTTTCAGGGCATTGTCACAAGCAAGTCTTTTCATGGGCTGCAGGGCTGGGCCTGCACTAGGGAAGGGGGGGACGCAAATTCCTCCAATAGGAGAATGGGCTGCTGAGCTTGGGCTGTACTAGGGAAGGGTGGCAAGTGGCTTCACACAGGAGAAGGGGCTGCAGGGCTAGGGCTGTATTTGGAGCTACGAATGGGGAAGATTGCACTCAGATGCATGACTGGGGGGATGGTGTGGGTGGGGGAGAATTTAAACAGTGTAAGTGGCTTCAAGATGGGGATGGATGAGGTCCACATAGGCCATAGGCACATCCACTTCAAAATGATCAAGGGCTAACAAACGGACATGTACCAGAAGAATGGAGGAGAACAAGGATTACAGGGAATGGACAAGCTCCAGAAGCCTGTGAGAAAGTTGGCATTGGACAGTTCACTGGGCGTCATCAGCTACTTCATTTGTGGGTATCCCTTGTCACTGAGGAACTAGCCCTGGATCCTGTGTGGTCCCACAAAGATGTCCGGGAGCTGCGGTCTACTCCATTTGTATGAGTTATGGACGCTTCCTGAGTAACTGGTGCAAACCTGCATGATCAGTTTCTTGAGGTCACTGACCAGCTGTACATTGAGAAAATGATCATCTTTCTGGTTTATGTATTGCAGTGGCTATTGCCAAGGAGCTTTTATAGCCACATGAGTGCAGTTGATGGCACCCTGCACCTGTGGGAATCTGGCAATGTCAGCAAAACCCAGTGCTAGGGCATCCTGGCTTGTCTGATCTCTGTTGAAGTTAGTACAATTGTGGGCCTCGGCAAAAAGGGCATCTGGGACCTCATGAATGCACTTGTGCGTGGACGCTTGAGAGATCCCACAGAGGGCCCCAGTTGAGCCCTGGAAGGAACCACTGGGATAGAAGTTCAGTGTGGCAGTTACTTTCAAAGCTAATAGCAATGGATGCTCTTCCAGTCCCCGTGGCGAACCCTAGCTGAAATGATGTGCTAACTGGAGGAGGGCATCCTGGCATCAGACGTCAGAAGGTGCTGCCTCTGCAACGTCTCTCCAGCATCCCAGTTGCAATGACACCCTACAAGAGCCAGGAGCTGTTGTACGATCCTCAGTGGGCTCATAGCTGTTTGCCTTCAATGTGACAAGGCTCCTCAAGGAGATCCATCTCAAGCAACAGAATACACACTCTGTGTAACACTGATTGTGAATCAGATATTCACACTTGGGACAAGGATGCCAATGACGTTATACTGCTGTGAACCCTTAAGAGATGATTCAGTTGCCTGTGATACATTCTTCCAAATCATACTGACATCCAGCACTCTCAGTTCGGGATCCTGGGCTGTATTTATCCTCAGCTTAATATGGATGTGGAGCATCTGAGCATGACAATGTCAAACACTTGCCCGGCAGACATTAAAATGGCTCCTCTTTAACACTGGTGTTGTGCCCTTATGGCCAACCTGGCCCTTGCCAAGTCCACAATGCACACACACCATGAAGCCTTTAAGGCATGTGTCATTGCTAATAAAGAGCACACTTCAGCTTCAGTACATCCTCACTCCTATCCCATTGCTCCATTGTTCCCTTGCTCCCTCCACATTGTCTAAAGCAAGTATATGCACTTCCAGACCATGCTCAAAGACTCTATTGTCCGCCAGAAAACACCATTTGCAATTAGCATCGGTGACTTCAGTGAATGCTCAGGTGAGAGGACGCACAGTGCTGTATCCCTGGTTTTTGACAAGAGCCTTGTCCCAGCAAGACACACAACCACAGGGTGAGAGACACTCAAGGTTGGAAATTTGAGTGCTAGATCATTATAAAAAGAAGGCATACAGAAGAGGAGATGTGATATGGGTGCGATTATATTTATATTTTGTATATTACATACATGTTGTGAACACCCATGGCCCTGCTGTGTTCCTAAATCATTTGAACTTTTCTTACCCTACCGCTATGTCTTGGTGCTTCCCCGACATCCACAGCGGATGTGGAGGCAGCCTGCTGACTGCTGTGCCCTGTTGTCAATGATGACTTTGGCCTGCATCTTCCGGAGGGCTGAGACCTGGAGGGCCCCAGCCTGTTTTGGTGCCCTGCTGTGGGTCAGGTGCACCCACCTCGGCCTGTGGAGCTGGAGGTGATGGGATCACAGGAAGAGATATTTGGATTGTCCAGAAAGCCCTGGAGTCACCTGGCTGGATGGCCCCAAGGTGTCCAGGTGCTTGTCCTCCTCCCTATGCGTACCTGAAGGCCTCTGGCTGACTTCTAGATGACCGATGCCCTGGATCAAGGTCTCCATGGAGGCTGCCAACCTGCAGTGTTGACCTTGGTGCATTGGCATGCCGGTGCTATCACTTAGACTGAAGAAAGACAGACTCCTCCATCATATGTTGCAATCTGAGGAATGCAGCTGACAACCCTTCCTGATATTCCCTTGACTATCGCTGCAGCTCCAGCAACTGATTTATGACCAAGTCCTGAGGCTTGTCACCTGACTTGGACTCAGCAGAATCATGGCCTTCAGCAGTCCTCCGAGTGCCGGCGAGTCTTTTTGATCTACTATGGTGTTCCCCTCTGGTTCCTCATATGAGGTGTTCTTGGGGCTGAAGATGAGGCCTGTGGATGGAATTGGGTGTTTTACAAAGGTGCCTATGAGAGAAAGGAGAGATAATTATGCACAGCAGGCGACTCTAAAACAGGACAAAGCACTTACAGTATGGTTGCCTGAGGGATGAACTGGTGCAGGACCCTCAGTTGGATGTGCACTGCCAAACTCCCTGTCAGTGCAGGCACAGTTGTGCCCACTCTGGCCAACTTGATGACTTGGCTCAATATAAAATTCTGTGAGGACCTTGATGTCGGGCACTTCAGCCCCAGTCTGGGACCTCTCCCTTTTATTGTGCGTGAGGTTGTCCTGCATAAAGACAGATGGCGAGAGTGTGAGCAAGACGCATGCCAGTGCAAATAAGGATACCTGGCATGTATGGGTGGTGAGGGGAGCCATGGATGGGTGAGGGCATGAGCTCTAGAGTAAATGAACCCAGAGATGTGAGGGTGTTTGTGAGAATGAGTAGTGATGGCACTCCTACCTCTTAGCACTTCGGGTGTACCTACGCCATATGGACTGCAGTGGTTCAAGAGGACACCACTTTCCCAAGGGCAATTAAGGATGGGCAATAAATGCTCACTTTACCAGTGAAGCTCACATTCCATGAATGAATAAAAAAGTGCAATTAAAGTAAGTTGTATTATATTTGCAATGTTTGTGTTGTTGTGCATATCTTGTTCTGACAGCTTGAATGTTCTTGCGCCATACTATTAATCACTCGTCTAATTGAGAATGTAGTAATGATGAATGGCTGAATTCCAAGTGGCTAAGTACAAAGATCTGTAACTATCAAGGCCAGGGATCTCTTATGCTCTAATTACTTTTACTTTGGGCATTCAGATGCAGTACCTAACTGATATCACATCAATGTCAACTAGCTGTTCCAGTATTATGCAACATACCACTGCTGGAGGGCATTTGATCACTATATCCATTGATTGTTCAAACACTAAATAATAGACATCAAGGAGATTTCCATAGCCCTCCATTTTGGTTATGTATATCACACTTTGTGTTTCTCTGTCATTTAAATCTGTCTTTATGCTGCAAAGTATAAATAATCAAACCAAGTTCTTGTAATCTTTCTACATGCCATGAATGGGATAGCATGCCATGGGATTAATAGTTATACTTAATTACAGAATAATACATCCACAGGTCACTTCATTCTCCAATTTATTTCAGTAGATGGCATGAGTCATTATCAGACCATAATGCTCAGATGGAAACTAAAATATCATTTCCTAAACAGAAGGAAAAGAAGAATAGCAAGAAACCAGTAGAAAGGTGCTTGATTTACACACCGCACAATAATGTTTCAAATCAAAAAAGAGATAGGAGTAATGTAAAAGGCACAACAATGGTTTAGCAGCATGCTTTACAATCTATCCAATTTTCATTTCTCTTGACTTCAACTGTCTGATTTGTGCAATTGTCCATTTGCAATACTGGCAAAGACCAATTTCAGCCCAAGTCGTGAACATCAGTTTCCTGGCCATCGAGTTATCCATTTATTTTTGATACCTGACAGCATTTGAAATTATATGCTGTCCAATAGAAATGCTCCACTGGATACTCAGACTTTCCTGATAAATATGTTCACGCTGTAATTATTACTTCCTCCACTTGACAAGGCTTTTAAACAATGTACAGTACCTGGATCCTCTTAAAAGCAAAGTTCCCTCATTTGGTTTAGCATCTAGATATATAACACACTTGTCAGTAAATGCAGATTGTAACCCTTTCAGCAATTGAACTATTCTTGTCTGTTTGTCAGTAATTGAACTTTGCACCTCATTGTCCTTCAAAAGACAAGTACAGGTAGTTTGATAAGCATTTAGAACCAAGCTTCCGAATCCAGGCTAATCTGCTGATCAACCCACCTACAATAAGCCAACAACTTAGTGGCCCTGAGCTGAACTTCCCACCGCACATTGCGTTATCACCAAGAATGCCTATTCCATGTCCATAACACCCTTCGCCTCAGCCTATCTGCTGCTGAAATCCTCATCCATGCCTTTTTTTACCTCCAAATTTGATTATTCCACAGGACTCCTAACCAGCTTCCCACATTCTTTCCTTCATAAACTTGAAGTCAAATTCCTCCATGCTCGTCCTTGCCTATCTCTGTAATTTCATCAGCCCCAATATCCTCTGAGATATCTGTGTTCATTTAATTCCAACTTCTTAGCATTCCCTATTTTAATTGCTTCACCGCTGGTTGCCATGCTTCCAGCTGCCTAGGCCCTAAGGTCTGGTATATACTCCCTAAATCTCTCTGCTCCTCTGTCTCTCTATCTCTTTACTTCTCTTTCTTCCTTTAATACGGTCCTTAAAATCTACCTCTTTGACCAGCTTTTTGGCCATCTGTCCTAATATTGCCTCATATGGCCTGGCGTCAAACATTTCCTACAATGCTTCTGTAAAACATCTTGGAACATTTTATTATGTTAAATACGCTATATAAGTACAAGCTGTTGTGTTGTTGTTTAAAGTTAGTTAGGCAAAGACAGATTCTGTCTTAATTTTAGTTATTTCTAAAGAAAAGTTACTCTGTACCTTTATGGTTATATAGAATTGCACAGAAGATACAGCACAGTAGCAACCCATCCAGCCCAATTAGTCTGTGCTAGTCTCTGTACTCCACTGGAGTCTTGCCCCACTTCATGCCATTTGGTGTATCTCAGGGCGGAATTTTCCGTACCCACTGGCATTGGATATGTTCAGTGACTTGAGCAGACAATATGGTGAGAAGGCCAAAAATCGGTTTCACAATGTCATGAAACCAGTTTGCAATTGTCTGCTCAGCCCGTCGATGGTGGGCTGGTACACATCAATGGGAAAACACGCCATTGCAGAACACGTCTTGACAAGTGTGACATGCAGAAGTTGGGACTTACTCACATTGCGGACATCCAAGGAGCAGATGAGATTGGAGCCCAACAACAACGGCACACTCGAGGAAGGTCCAGAACATGCTGAGTGGATTCTCATGGACATGGCTCTGCTGTGAAGCAGTTCACGTAAATCACCATTGATGCTCACAGTGGATGGTGGTCGAGGGGGTGACAGCGGAAGCTTTAGGGTCGACTGGGAAAGGAAGAGGTGTCGTGGGGATGAAGTTGGGAAGGGGGGAATGAAGGTCGGGGGAAGTTGGGCAGGGGATGGAGCACAGGTGGGCAATGGGGTAACGGAGGAGAAGATGGAAACTGGGGTAGGTGTAAGGGGGGCGGAAGGTGTCAGGGAAGGAGTTTGGAGGGGGTAAGGAGTGCAGAGAGGGGAGGGAGTCCAGGGGGAGGAAGGAATGCGGGGAGAGGTGGGAATCCCAGGGGAGGAAGGAGTGTGGAGAAGGATTGGAGTGTGGGGAGAAGGAGTGTGCAGAGGGGAGGAAGTACATGGGGGAGGAAGACGTGCGGAGAGGGGAGCGAGTAAGGACAGAGGAAGAAATAACGGTGAAGTGGGGGGGACACTAAGTTGAGGGGGGATGAGAGGACTAAGGGTTGGGGAAGGGGTTCCAGGAAGGAAAGTGTTCCAGGGAGAAAGGGTCTGGAGGGGGAAAGGGGTTCCAGGAGGTTGGGGTACAGAGGTGGGATGGGGTCCTGAGGGAGGAAGGTGTTACGGGGGGGATGGGTCCAAAGGGGGAAAGGGGATCTGGGGGGAAGGGATCTGGAGGCAGCAAGGGATTCTGGGGGGGTTGGAGAAGGGATCCGGGGTGGGGGGGAGGAGAAGGCGTTCTAGGCAGAAGGGATCTGGAGGGAGGCTGTCCAGGTGAACATGCAAGGAAGGGGTCTGATGGGTCCATGACTGCCTACTGGGGAGTGAACTGAGGGTGGGAGTGATATGAGGGAATGGTGAGAATGATCAAAGGCAGAGTGAAGCGGTAGGTTGGGAGGGTGAGAGTTCAACGGTAGCAGTAGAAGGGACAGTGAGGGTGGTTGGTGGGGACTCGGAGGCAGGCATGGACCCTGGGGGTGGGAAGAAGGAGGTCAGGGAGGTTAATGTGGATGCGGGTGGGATTTTTGAGAAGGAAGGAATGTGCGCCTTTACCAGGACATCACCTGGTAAAGGAAAAGGTTTGTGGCTGGTAGGTCATGGAGGGGAGGTGGAAGGCGATGCCTGGGGTGGGGGGGGGGGGGTGGGGGTCAACTGTGATGGAGGAAAGGAAATGGATGACTGGGGGGTGAGGTAAAGGAAGGGAGAGCAAAAGTAAAACTGAATTAACAACATGCTGTCCAAATTGAAAGTGAAGCGAGAGTTGTGATGGATGAGATCAGGTGCTGCTTGGGAGTGCGATCACTGGGTGGGCAGAGATGCAGGTCAATTCAGAAGGACAACTGAAAGTGAACCCCGGCAGGCAACATGGAAAATATTCAGAACATGATGTGTGTGATAAGTGAAGGATCCGCTTGCGTGGGAGAGTACTTACATGAGGCTCTGAAAGGCCCTGCTGCACACACACACACACACACACACACACACACACTTCCAGAATCACTTGTGGGCTGGCTACTCCCTTTGCAGTGACAGAAGAAGAGGTTGAGGGGCTCACAGGCAAAAGGGAATCGGAGGGAGTGGACAGCCTCTGAGATTCCTGAATGGAGGACCCAGTGGTGTCCAGCTGCTGCTCCTCCTCCATTCAGGTGCCAGAGGGCCCCGGACTGAGGGGAAGGAGCACCTCAGGGGACGTTGAGGTGCCCTGTTTTGCTCTCGCATTGCCACTGCAGGAACTCACCCACGGCTCCCATGATGGAATGCAGGTCTGCATGCATCTCTGCATTCTGCTGGACCAGGGTCTCCATAGCATCTGCCATCCTCCCCATGAGACCACCATACGTGCACATGTGGGCACCACTTCATCAGAGAGCAGGCGGCTGCACTCCTCTGACTCGCAAATCACTCTGTTGAGGGCTTCCAACAGCTCCGCGTGATGTTCCCCTGCCTTCTGCTGACTCCCCACTATGAGCTGGAAGACCTAATCCAGAGGTTCGCCATCTGACTCAGACCTCACAGATGCATCTTCTGCAGCAGTCCTCCGAGTGCCGGTGAGCTCGGCTGAACCTGCCTCCTCCTGCTGCGGACATGTGGCTGTGAGGTGACCACCAGATTGTGAACCCAAGCCTGCTCTAGATCTAGGTCTCACCGAGGTGTGTACCTCTGCGCTGGTGGAGGGTGGGGGTAAATGCTGTGATGAGTCTTCCAAGGTGTTTATTTCAAGCTCTTCAATGAAGGAGGTGTCCTCTTGGCTGGAGGTGAGGATCTAGATGGAGTTGAGGGACTGGCAGGCTGAGGGTGTCAGTGCTTGGCAGAGCTCCCTGTGAACCGAAGTAGAGATAATTAGAGCATGGCAGCAGAGTCAAAAGCAGGAGAGGGAGCACTCACAGTTGTGTTGAGGGAGGGATGATGTGGTGCAGGATCCTCAGATGAGTGTTTGCCGCCAACCTCACCGTTGCCGCGGGCATGGTCCACCTCATCACCAGTCAGCACAATGGCACTCTCCTCAAAGTGAATGAGGGGCCTAATGTGGGCCACTCCAACCCCCGGTCTGGGACCTCTCCCTGCTGATGTGAGCAGGCTTCTCACCCATGGAAACAAATGGAGAGACTGTGAGCTGGATGCATGGCACTGCATGGAATGTTTGTGTGGTGAGTGGAATCATGGACAGGATGAGGACATTAGCTCCAGAGGGCATGAGCCTGATGGAGATGTGAAGGTTTGTGTGAGAGTTAGTGGTGTTGTTCCTTGAGGTGTGAGATCCCTGTGGATGGGTGATGTGTTTGTGAGTGTGTGAGTTGAGAGTGATGAGAAGAGTGAGTTACCTTGGTGGAACGGATGAGACCATTCATCCTGTAGCGACACTGGGTGGCTGACCTCTTTTGTACGGCATTGGCGCTGAACACAGCTGCCACCGCCTCCCATGCTGGATTGGTGATGCAGCTGCCCATCCCCTGGCCGGGGTGGATATAGAGGACATCACGGGGGGCCTCCATGGTGCTCAAAAGGCACTCGATGGACGCGTCACTAAAGCTGGGAGCTGCAGTCTTCTTGCCCTTCGGGGCCATGTCTTCCGTGCAGCAGTCGTGGGCTGGAAACACTGAGAGGTGTGTACGTGGCTGGATGTGGCCTGTGGTGAAGCAGTGAGGTGATGGTGTGGCAGGCGAATGAAAGCCCACCCACCATTGAAATGGTGTGTTTCCTGGGAATGCATAATTAATATGGTGAGTTTGGAATGATACGGCATGAAATGCTGCCATTACTGCCGGCGGTTAAGGCATCATTTTGCTCGCCCGCTACTGCACTTAGTGCAAATCTGGGATGACTTGGCCCTCACGCTCAGCCATATCTTTCTATTCCCTGCACTCTCATGTAGTTTCCTTTTGAAATCACCAAGTTTATTTGCCTTCATTATTTCCTGTGGCTACAAGTTCCATATGCAAGTCACTCTCTGAATAAGGAAATTGCTCCTCATTTCCTTGTTGGATTTATTAATAACTATCTCAAATTTATGGCTTCCAGATTTGGATTCTCCCACAAATGGAAACATTCTTTCTAGAACTACCCACTTCGATCCTTTTGTGGTTTAAAAATCTCTATCAGGTCACCTCTAAATCTTCTCTTTTCTAAAGATAAAAGCCCCAACCTGTTCAATCTTTCCTGATAGCTGTAATCTCTCAGTTCTGGTACCAACCTTATAAATCTTTCTTGCACTTTGTCCAGCGCCTCTATTTCCTTTTTATAGGTATGAAGGCTAAAACTGCACAATACTCTAAAGACAGGCTGACCAAGATTCAATACGAGTTGAACATAACTTCATTATTTTTGATTTCTCTACCCCCCAGAAATAAATTCCAGTGTATTTTTTTTAGCATTTTTAATTGCTTTGCTGACCTGAAATGCTGCTTTTAACAAATAATTAATCTGAATACCTAGATCCCTTTTCTCTTCTACCTCATTCAATTTCTTATTTTCTAAGGTGTAGGAGATGTTTCTATTTTTCCTACCAAAGTGCATTACCTCACATTTATCTATGTTAAAGTTCACTTAACTGCCCATTCTGCAAGCCTTCCAATGTCTTCTTGCATTATGTTGCATTGTTAGTGTTAGCTATATCCCCTGATTTGGTACCATCTGCAAATCTGGATATTGAATGGCTTGTTCTTATATTCATATCATTGATGTTTATTATGAATAGTTGTGGTCCAGCACTGACACTTGTGGAACACTGCTTTCTATCTTCCCGAAGTCTGAATAACTACCCTTTATCCCTAATCTTCTCTTTCTGCTTTTCTTTTTAACCAATTTGTGATGAGTGCAGCTATTTGTCCCCAAGTCCAAATGCTGTACCCTTTTGGCGTGTAGTATCTTTTCAAAGGCCTTTTTAAAAGCCAAGTATATGACATTTACTGCATTGCCATTATCTACTCTTTCCATTATTTTTTAAAAGAATTCTAACAGGTTAGTTAAGCATGACTTGACTTTCTGGAATCCATCTTGACTACTTTTCATTATATTTTCTGCCTTTAGATGCTGTTCTTTCACCTCTTTTATTGCAGATTCTAATATCTTTCCTATCACTGACACTAAGCAGATTGGTCGATACTTCCCAGGTTTAGTTCTCTCTTTCTTTTCGTATATCAGTATAAAGGTACACAGGGACAACATTAACTGTCTGGCAGTCCTCTGGTACCACCTTTTTTTATAAATAATGGCCATACTTAAATTCTTTTGGAGGAAATCCGATTTTCCTCTCCGCATTCCTGACCCATGCCATTTTCCTCTGGCCTTTTTGTGGGTCAGGAATGGCTAGTGTGCAAAACACGCGCCCCCCCCCCAACACTGCTGAGGTCAGGTTCCCCATTTTAAATGGGGGATTAGAATTGGATTTCCTCCCCCACACCATTTTCATTTGGCAGTAAGAGGTTTTGGAAACCCATTAAAAGCACAGCAGGTTTGAGAATTTGTGAAGAAAAAGGAAAGCCTGCTGAGGAGCTGAGAACATTCTGAAAAGTAAGTGAAAAATAGTTTGTGTAAGTGTGAAAATATTTGCTGTATTGTAATGTAAAAATGTTTTTAATGCAGTGATTCATCAGAGAGATCTGTCCTGCAAAGGTAGATTGACCTTTTACTGACCAACATTTTGTAATTGTTCACATGCATTACAGTACTTTTCCAATGGAGAAGCACCATAATGCAGTGAAAAATGTAAAAAAAAAATGTCCTCTGCATGTTTGTTATGACAGCTATTCCATTATGAATGCTTGACTGGGTTTCAAAAGCTTAAGCTCAGCAGGTTTAATTTTACAATGCCTATTATGACCGAATGTATCTTTGATGTGGCTTCTTATTTGTTTACAAACTTATTAGGCACTTAAAGGATTAGAAGGATTTTTTCCCTTGCTTTTTTTGGCCATGATATCTCTGGTCATCCATGGTTCTCTGGGCTTGTTGCTCCTTCCTATAATACAGTAAAACAATCAAGTCAGAGGGAGTACAGCTGCATTAAGTTTCAAAGGACTAAGGCAAGGCTGGATGGCCTCTACTTTAATGCCAGGAGTATTACAGGTTGAGTTAAGGGTGTGGATTGACACGTGGAATTGTGGTATAGTAGTCATCATTGAGAAGTGGTGGAGGAAGGGGCAGGATTGGCAGCTCAACATTCCAGGATATAGAATCTTCAGGCGAGACAGGGGAGGGAATAAAAAAGGAGGAGGCATTGCATTATTAGTTAAGGAATCAGTTACTGCAGTAAGGAAAGATGATATCTTGGAGGGGGCATCGAATGAAGCTTTGTGGGTAGAGCTTAGGAATAAAAAAGTGGCAGCCGCATTGTTAAGTATTTATTATTGACCCCCAGATAGTCAGCAGGAAATTGAGGAGCAAATATGTGCACAAGTTGCGGAGGTGTGTAAAAACAATAACAATAGGGTAATTATATCAGGTGATTTCAACTTTCCCAACATTAATTGAGATAGACATAGAGTTAAGGACTTGGATGGAGTGGATTTCTTGAAATGTGTACAGGAGAACATTTTAGGTCAATATGTAGAGGGTCCAACAAGAAATGGCGCAAAGGACCTAATTCTGGGGAATGAAGCTGGACAAGTGGCTGACGTGGTGGTGGGGGAGCATTTTAGTGATGGTGACCACAACATGGTACAATTTAAGCTTGTTATGGACAAACAAATAGACAAGTTGCAAAAAATTGTTTTGGATTTGGGGAGAGCGGATTTTAGTAAAATAAGGCAGGATCTGGCCAAGGTAGACTGGGAACAGCTACTTGTGGGGAAATCTACAGAGGAGCAGTGGGGGACATTCAAAAAGGAAATGGGGAGGGTACAGGTTCAAGAGTCATACGGACTCGAAAAGTTAACTGTATTCCTCTCCGCAGATGCTGTCAGACCTGCTGAGTTTTTCCAGATATTTTTATTTTTGTTTTTGTTCAGGTTCAACATGTTCCCTCTAGGGTGATAGGAAGGAGTAACAAGCCTAGAGAACCATGGATGATCAGAGATATTCAGGATACGTTGAGAAGGAAAAGAGAGGCTTTTTGCAGGTACAAGGGGAGCAAATCAGCAGAGGCATTAGTGGAGGGTGCAGGGTGGAGCTTAAGAAAGCAATTAGGAGAGCAAAGAGAGGATATGAGAGAGCTCTGGCTGGTAAAAGTAGGAAAAATCTCAAGATATTCTGTAAGTATATCAATGGGAAGATGATAATCAAGGAAAGAGTAGGGCCCAATAGGGACCAAGGGGGCAATCTATGGGTGGTGCCAGAGGACATCGGTAGAGAATTGAATGAATACTTCACATCCGTCTTCACTCAAGAGAATGAGGATGAAGGTATTGAACTCGGGGAGAGAGACTGCGAGGTTCTTGAGCAAATTGATATAGGGAGTGACAAGGTATTGGAGGTGTTGGCAGGCTTAAAAGTGGACAAATCTCCAGGTCCAGATGATTTGTGTCCCAGACGGCTGAGGAAGGCAAGGGAGGAGATCGCAGGGGCTCTCACCCAAATTTTTCATTCCTCTCTGGCCACGGTGGAGGTGCCAGAGGACTGGAGAACAGATAATGTGGTTCCGCTATTTAAGAAGGGTTGTAGAGAAGCCAGGGAACTACAGACCAGTGAGTCTCATGTCAGTGGTAAGGAAACTATTGGAGAAAATTCTGAAAGAGGGAATCAATCTCCACTTGGAGAGGCAAGGTTTGATCAGGGATAGTCAGAATGACTTTGTCAGAAGGAGGTCATGCCTAACAAATTTGATTGAATTTTTTGAGGAGGTGGCCAGGTGTGTAGATGAAGGTAGTGCAGTTGATGTAGTTTATATGGATTTCAGCAAAGCCTTTGATAAGGTCCCACATGGGAGACTTATAAAGAAGGCAAATGCACATGGGATACAACGTAATTTGATGAGGTGGATTCAAAATTGGCTTATTTGTAGGAGACAGAGGGTGATAACAGAAGGATGCTTTAGTGACTGGAAACCAGTGTTCAGTGGCATACCACAGGGATCTGTGCTGGGTCCCCTATTATTCATTATTTATATAAACGACATAGATGACTATGTGGGTTTGGGGGGGGGGGGCGGTAGGATTAGCAAGTTTGCGGATGACACAAAGATTGACCGGGTGGTTAACAATGAGGTTGAGTGTCTTGGGCTACAGGAAGATATAGATGGGATGGTCAAATGGGCAGATAAGTGGCAGATGGAATTTAACCATGAAAAGTGTGAGGTGATACACTTTGGAAGGAGTAAGTTGACAAGGAAGTATTCAATGAATGGCATGACACTAGGAAGTTCTAAGGAACAAAGGGACCTTGGCATGTGTGCCCATGGATTTCTGAAGGCGGAGGGGCATGTTAGTGGGGCGGTGAAAAAGGCATTTAGGATAATTGCCTTTATCAATCGAGGCATAGCTTACAAAAGTAGGGAGGTCATGTTGGAGTTGTATAGAAACTTGTTGAGGTCACAGCTGGAGTACTGTGTGCAGTTCTGGTCGCCACATTATAGGAAGGATGTGATTGCACTGGAGGGGGTGCAGAGGAGATTCACCAGGATGTTGCCTGGGATGAAACATTTAAGTTATGAAGAGAGGTTGGATCGACTTGAGTTGTTTTTGTTGGAGCAGAGAAGACTGAGGGGGCGACCTGATCGAGGTGTACAAGTTTATGAGGGGCATGGGCGGGTGGATAGGGAGCAGCTGTTCCCCTTAGTTGAAGGGTAAGTCACAAGGGGACATAAGTTCAAGGTGAGGGGCAGGAGGTTTAGGGGGGATGTGGAGAAAAACTTTTTTACCCAGAGGGTGGTGATGGTCTGGAATGCGCTGCCTGGGAGGGTGGTGGAGGCGGGTTGCCTCACATCCCTTAAAAAGTACCTGGATGAGCACTTGGCACATCATAACATTCAAGGCTATGGGTCAAGTGCTGGTAAATGGGATTAGCTAGGTAGGTCAGGTGTTTCTCATGTGTCAGTACAGACTCGATGGGCCGAATGACCTCTTCTGCAATGTGTGATGTGATTCTGTGATTCAGTGATTCTGCAAGATACTGTGTTTGCTTTCAGTGTTTTCTTAGGTTAGGGATTTAATACTTTTCCAATGATTTTAAAATATTTCCTATTGCTATTGCATGGTTCTTGAGGAAATTAGATTGTGCATATGGGTGAATGGCTATGGAAGATACATGGCAGGTATAGAGGTGGCACGGGTGATTTGAGGGGGCATGGAGGATGCATGGGGGCATATAGGGGACATGGGCTGGCATGAGGTGTGAGAAAGGTGAGAAGTGAGATTTGAAGGCGTTTAAACAATGGTAGGAACTAGATGGCTGTGTTGGAGAACCGAGGTGGGCCTTCTAATGGCTCACCACCGCACCAAAACTCCTCATGCACTCTCTTGTGGCTTGTAAAATTCACTGTGAATATGACCCTTGTTTGAAAGGACAAAAATGTTGTGTAAAGTCACACATGGGTCAGTTAATGAATCACAAAAGTGTGCAAGTTAGGTTTTTCTATCCCAGTTGAAGATGTTGCCCATAGTGCTAGAGGTCTGGCAGACAACTAATGTTGTTCCTAAATACAGAAAGGAAGACGAGGAAAATTTTATATACACATCTATAGCACTGCTATCTCCTCCCTAGTTTCCTTGAGTTATGTGTGAATTCATACTATCCTGACCTGGAGTTCAATCACTTTTTAGTTTTGTTAAATGATCAATTATTTTCTCCCTTTCTATTCCAACTGTAGTAATAACATTTTTGGCTCATCTTGTTGTGAAGCATCTATTTCATCATCTTCTTTAGTAAAGACTGAGCAAAATAATCATCCGATACTTCTACCATTTCTCTGTCATTACCTATGAGTTAACTTGTTGTTTCTTTGGTAACCCTAACCCTACTTTAATTTTCCTTTTGTTATTTCTGTGTCCATAGAGACATTGATCCAAATCTTCCACTCTCTGGATCATCCAAGACTGGATGTATGACTGAAGATGCTCGTCAGGACCCCGCGGAAGTCCTGACGCGCAGACCTATATGGGAATTCTCCAAGATATTTAAATATCTGATGGGCAATTCCCCACTCTCCAGGATGCTCCATGAATGTCTCCAATTCTGAGCTAAAGTCAAAGACTTGGGAGAGATCTGCAGTACTTACCCGGATAGTTACCCAGGAAATGTTAGATGATTTGAAACCTAATCTAACACCTGGGTAACTCCACCCATATCACACCCCTGACCTCCTAACTATCACCCCCAATATGACCCAACTATCCTCCCAATCCAACCACCGTCCTGATCCAACCTGACTACTCTCTCAATCCGACTATCTCCCCGACTATCTCTTTGAACCCACCTGACCCTATTAGCTGATCTGACCCAACTACCCTCTGACCACCCAACTACTTATTAACCTACCTACCTCATCCACCTACACACCCACCCACCTGCCTACTCACCCACCTGCCCACCATATCCACTTTTTAAATTTATTCTTGCATGCTATTTGGGCATTGTTGGCTTGGTCGGCATTTATTGCCCAACCCTAATTGTACTTGAGAAAGTGATGGTAAGTTGCTTTCTTGAGCTGTTGCAGTCCATCTGATGCAAGTATACCCACAGTACTGTTAGGAAGGGAATTTCAGGATTTCCCTCCAGTGACAGTGAAGGAAGAGCGATATATTTCCAAGTCAGGTTGGTTTGTGGCTTGGAGGGGACCTTGCAGTTGATGGTGTTCCCATGCATCTGCTATCCTTGTCCTTTGAGGTGTTTGAGGTCATGAGTTTGGAATGTGCTGTTGAAGAAGTCTTGGTTAGCTGCTGAAGTGCATCTTATAGATGGTACACACTGCTGTCACTGTGCGTTGGTGGTGGAGGGAGTAAATGTTTAATGTGGGGGATGGGGTGCCAATCAAGCAGGCTGCTTTGTCTTGGATGGTGTCTGCTTCTTCAGTGTCACTGAAGCTGCACTTCTCCAGGGAATTGGAAAATATTCCATCACACTCCTGGCTTGTGCCTTTCCTTAGATTATTTTTTCCCTTTAGTTCTTTATTCATTCACCGTGACCAATAATTAGCCTGTTTTTCACTTTTAGTGGATTTCTCTTCAATTTTTGATTATTGTTTCGAAGATTTCCCACTGTTTTTCTTTCTCATTTTTTCAAGAATTTTCCCCAGTTTACTTTTTTAATTCCAATCTCATTTCCTCACAATTTTCTCTTTTCCAATAGGTTACTTTAGTCTTTCTCCTACTTACATCACTCCTCTCCCTTTCCAAATTATTTTCCAGCTATTTTGAGATGTCCCTGGCAGCAGATAGACACCATACCCTTCTGAATTCTTAATCCTGAATGCAAAGAATATTATAATTATATCTAATTATATAATCCCCTACAACTACAACCTTTTGACTCTGCACCACCTGCTTTCTGGTGCCTTGATTGAAATTCTGGCCAACCTGACCACCTTTTTCTCCTTTTCCTCACAAGTATTGAGTAATTTGTTCCTGTTGGACAGGGTCAGAATCTGCTAGACCTCCTTCAGTACCTCTCCTCCTTCCCCTTAACTGGCTGACTGACAGTCATACTTCTTCCTGCATTTGTGCTTTGCTGTGCTGTGTGACTGTACTCCGAAGTAAATTACCCAGTCATTCATGCTCCTCCCTATGTGCCAGTTGTAGAAAAATCATCCTGAGACTGTGAAAGCCGTTATATAAATGCAAATCCTTCTTATTTGAGTTTAACTGTGCATCTGCCCCTTGCCGAAGTTGCTGTGACATTTGCACATAAATAATGGCATGCAGCATTTGCCACATAGTTATTTTAACAGAACATTCTAGCCCATTGTATTCACTTAATAGTATTTTTAGATGTGTGTTGATTTCTGTGAAAACTATTTGTGACTCTTGAGAATTAAAAAATAACATTTTGTCACATCCCTGATCTAATTTTTTATTCCAAGCACTTGGAGATGGTTCATACCAAAGATTGAAAAATTAGAGTTGATAGTAGTTTTGACAGCAATGCTTTCTGAACATGATGATAGACAGCTGGAAGAACAATAACAGCCTCCATACTGCCTCTGGTCTTCAGACTGACTTCTTGGATTCCTGCTGGCTCTGTTCCTGCTAGACTTGATACTCAGACCTCCTGCTGACACCAACACTACTGGTCCAGCTGCCTCAGGTCCCCCATTGACTCTTACACAGCAACTGTGTTGTTCCAATTAAATGAAGGTTTATAACATTTACTTTGAGATTCCTGTTTGTGATTATACACATGGCTGTGTTGATTGCAGGTGCCTCAACTTTACAGAAGAATTGAATGAAAATTCTTGCATTAGTTATCAACAAGCCTACATTTAAAAAAAATGTAAATGGGAATGCAAGAATAAATTAAGTTCCTGTAATATTACTGAACTTTACCCATGTATAGTGTACTGCTCTGCAACACTTCCATCAGTCAATGGGTCTAAAATCTAAATTTGTAGTGTTCTAGAATCATAGATAGTTTATAGAACAGAAAGAGGCCATTGTGTTTGCACCAGCCAAAAAACGAGCCACCCAGCTTAATCCCTCTTTCCAGCATTTGGTCCATAGCCCTGCAGGTTATGACACTTGAGGTGCATTTCCAGGCATCTTTTAAATGAGTTGAGGGTTTCTGTCTCTACTACCCTTTCAGGCAGTGAGTTCCAGACCCCTAAAACCCTCTAGGCAAAATAATTTTTCCTCATCTTCCTCTAATTCTTCTGCAATCACTTTAAATCTATGCCCCCTAGTCACATACCTCTCTGCTAAGGTAAATGGGCCCTTCCCACCCACTCTATCCAGACCCCTCACAATTTTGTACATCTTAATCAAATCTCCCCTCAGCCTCCTCTCCGAGGAGTGTTGCAGTGTTCCGAAGAGACAACCCCAGCCTATCCAATCTTTCCTCATAGCTACAATTTTCCAGTCCTGGCAATATCCTCATAAATCTAAACATCTCTCATTAATTAAAAGTCATTTGATCCTAAAAAAAATCAACATTTTAAATTGTATGAATTAATATGAATTAAAATAGCACAGGAGGCTTTTCTATATAATTACAATTTGAATCAATGTAATCTAATTTAAGTAACTTTGCTTTAAGAGGAATAGGTTGTGTGTATTGAGGGAGTTTGTTTGTGGTGTATATACTTTAAGGCTTCTGCATAATTACACTCTAAATTTAGGAAAATTAATTTGGTGTTAAAGCATTGTTTTTAAATTACTTCATGGGATATGTGCGTTACTGACAAGGACAGTGTTTAAGCCCATTCCTAATTGCCCTTGAGAAGGTGGTAATGATCTGCTGCAGTCCTTGTGGTGTAGCTATGCCCACAAGGAATTCCAGGATTTTGTTCCAGTGACAATGAAGGAACGGGCATATAGTTCCAAATCTAGACAGTATGTGGTTTGGAGAGGAACATGCAGGTGGCGGTGTTCCCATGCACCTGCTACCTTTGATCTTCCAGGTGGTAGAGGTCATGGATTTAGAAGATGCTGTTGAAGCAGCCTTGGCAATTGCTGCAGTGCATCATGTAGATGGTGTCCACTTACGCCACTGTCTGCCAGTGGTGGAGTGAGTAAATATTTAAAGGCAAGCAGGTTACTTCACCCTGGATGGCGTTGAGCTTTTTGAGTGTTGTTGGAGCTGCACTTATCCAAGTAAATGGAAAGTATTCCATCACACTCCTGACTTGTGAATTGTAAATAATGGACAGGCTATGGGGAGTTAGGAAGTAAGTTAGTCATTGCAGAATTCCCAGCCTCTGACCTGGTCTTGTAGCCACAGTATTTATCTGGCTAGCCAGTTCAGTTTCTGGTCAATAGTCACACTCATGGATAGGAAGTGGTTTGAGCCTCTATCACAGCATCAAGCAGGTGGCATGGTCACTCCACCAGCTTCATGATATTTTGCCACATGATGTGGGAATTATGTATTCATAAAACCTATCTTATGTTATCAAATAATGACCAGTTTCATGTGGAGATCATACAGTTCCTATGGAGTTTTATACCTACAAGGAATCAATACCATCAGGAGTGAAGAAGAAAAAAATGGCAAATGAATGTTTGAATAGTTGTATTGTGTTGTAGTGTTTTTAAAAATCAAATATGTTATACTACCCTGTTGCCCTCTTGCTGAGTTTTTCAATTGACAGTGTAGAAATATACATATCCTTATTCATCAGAATATGTCCCAATTACTTAATGTAGATTTTGCAAAAAATATAAGCAGAGTTTTCTGTAGAATTATCATTACCAGTCATGTGTTAAAGAACAGCTTAATTTAGTATCAGTTGGCACTTTTGGAATGCTGCAGTGTTTAAGTATAATTATAGTTAACAAATTTATGGGTTTGTGTATTTCTTTTACAATTTTATACTGCTGATTTCTTCACTGTATCATGATGCCCTTCGTATTAGATGGCATCAGTTCTGGTAATGGATATTTTCTGTGTTCTTTCCAGCTGCAGTATTTCATCACCTTTTTTCTTAAGCTGGTATCAGTAACAAGCATTAACCATTTTGTAAATGAGCTATCATTCCCACTTTTCACCACCATCACTGCTCCTCCAATGTTCTTTAAAAAACATTGTACACTGCAACTGGAGAGCTTGGATCTACTTACTTGCTTTTTGTGTAATAAACAGAATGTTTCATATCAAATATTAAAAAGGGCAAGTCTACCCGTATGTTGAGGCCAGCTTACTAAATCATATAATACTCCTTACTAATAATAAGCCACTGCAACATTGACACAAACACTCTTTCATTTTACTGTTTCTGTTACAACTCACAAGTTACTTACCTAAATATAAAATATGTTATAAAGAAATTGTTTTTTTAAAAATGAATGGACAAAATTTATTTGTGCAATGCCACCTCTAGCAGAGCCAGGGGGACCTAACTGGTTTCCCAGCAGCAAGCTGCTTCCTATGTGACCATATGGCTTTCTAAAAGAATATTGAACACAAGCAGGTGTGTCACTTGCATGCACCAGAACACACTGACTTAGTGCTACCCTGACATCATGCAGCCCAATAAGATGATGTACCATCAGGACTCCAAATTTGGGGACCACGGGCCCAGGCAATGCCTGCATTATCTAGACATTAAAAAAAGTGTGAAACAGCAACTTGGGCCCACTAGTGGAATAATTTAAAGGGCTAAGCACTCTCATCGCAGGTAAGCTAAATTTTTTGAACCTTTTCTATTGCAAAGTGTCTGAAATTACTTTGCAATATCTTTGGAAGTGCTTTGATGCATTTTCTAGAGAGTATGGCAGAGGAGTAGGTGACCTCTTCACACAAAGGCTGCAAGAGGAACAGGTATAGCAGTGGCTGTGCCTCTGGGTCCACAAAATGACAGGAGATGGAGGAGAGGTTGTGGAGAGGCCAAGCTCTGTGACATCCTCTTTGCCAGCTTGCAGCCACTCTTCTCCACATTTTTTGACAGTGACAGGAGGCTATCTGGCAGCCAGCCAATGTACCCAACATCTTGATATGCATGCCCATCAGCACTCTCCTGTATGTCATCCCATCGAGGCTCACAAATGAGATCTCTGCAGCAGTACTCATTTGCCATCTTGCCCTCTAGTGAACTGGCAAATGAACCATCCTTTACCCCTGGCCTGGTCGCAGCCCACTCATGCCCAGTGACTCTGCATGTGCTGATCAGAGCTCCATACTAGCCTCCAAGTATTTATAGTGCCAATGTCTAAGCTGATGGCTGCAACTGTCAAATCAAGTCATCAGCGCTCTTCATCAGTGCCATGCTGATGCTCTTTTTCCTCCTTCTGGGGCTGCTGTGGTTGCCCAGGTAGCAGTTCTTGGATCCCTGAAAGCAGAAACTCAGAAAGGGAAGGTTGGCATTGGGGAAAGGGGTGGCGTGGGAAGCAAGAGGCCCATGGTCAAACCTCCAGCAACTTGCTCATCATGCCAGTTATCCAGATGAAGATGTGCTGAGAATTGAGAAGGGGCATAATGTCAGAACATGCCTCCATCCTCAATGTTTTCAGTGATGTCAAATGTTATGGGTTCCTTCGCATGCAGCCCCATGATAATAGGGTTAAGGAGATGCAGGCATCCTTGCCCCAAACCATTTCTGCTCTGCTCCCTTCTTCAATGTGGCTTATCCTGCAAGAGAGCAGAACTGTGGTTGCATGGCATTGTGTTTGGGTGATGTGCCTGCCAAAGTTGAATAGCTGGCAGTATGTGGAAGGAATAAGAGATGGGCATGAGGCTGGCAGTATTGGTAGGTATGAGGGTGAGGTGAAGTTTTTAGTTGTTAGATGTGAATCCTGAGTGCCAGGGAGTGTTACATAATGATTGGAAGTGTGGTACTTTGAGCAATATTAGAGGCTGGTGAAGTATGAGTATGAGTATGAGATAGAAACTGGCACAGAAGGAGGCAATTTGGCACATCATATCTGTGCCAGCTGAAAAAGCTATCCAGTCTAATGCCACCTTCCAGCTCTAGGTCTGTAGCCCTATAGGTTAAATGTCACATGAAGATGCATTCACTGACATTGATCACTCCCTTGTGGCACTGTTGTCAGGCTTTCAGGGTTAGAATCCAGGAGTTCACTTCCTTGGCCACCTGCACTCACTCCTTTCTGAAGGAGCTCTTGTGGGTTCGTGGCACCCAGAAGGACTGTGGCATCTCCCATGCTGCTCACTGGCACCACCAAAGCTTCCAGTGCTGCATCCATCAGTCTAGATCCCTTTGTCTGCCCTGGTGTTCAGTTCCCAAAAATGTACATCATAGCAATCTTTCTGTGCAGCTTCTTTTAAAGAGACAACTTGCCTTTAAGAACTGCAGGCTGTCTATACAATGAGGTCTGCAAACAACACTGACAGGGTTTGCTGCTGTGTGCATAGAGCTGACTAGCTTCAGTGGGAAGCAGAGATCAGCATTAGAGGTGTACCAAATAATGACACAATAATGCACACAAGGTGTGTATATGAATTTTGCATGGTGTGAACCTCATTCTGAACACAGGCAAGTCCAGGCAAATGAACTTCTAACCTGGAGAATTTTCTGAAATGTAAATATTTTATCAGCGCTAATAGATTCTATTTGTGTAAGTGAGACATTACTAGTGCTATTAGTCTTGTTACAAATGTGAGGTTTTATAAGATTGCTATGCTTTGGGACTGTGTTTAAAATATGATAAAGTGGAGAAATGAAGGAGGTCATGTGACCTGTTCTGATTTCTGCTTACAGCAAACATGGGTGGTTTAATTGTTAAAGATTAAAGGAAGGGTTCATGCTGTTTTGTTGGGAAGAAGGTGCAAGTGTTCACACTTTAGACAATGGCAGTTGTGCTGCCAATGGATAGACTGTAAGTTTCGAAAGAGCCAGGAATGTGTTAAGAATGTCAGGTTTTATGAATGATTACACTTTGATTATGTATTTAATTTCAAGATGGAATAAAATTGGGAGCTAAATGATAGTTAATCAGCATTTCTACCTGGATACAAGGCCCATGTGATTCACCTTACCAGAGAGATGAGTTTTAAGAGGGGAAGGGTGCATGGGAAGCCACTATATGATTGGATTACAAGGTTCTCCTAAAAGATATGCTGAATTTCACATACAGGTCAGTCTACAATGATCTGAGAGAGCAAGAGAGAAAGCAGCTAGAGGCATCATGTCTCTATGGTTCATCCTACAGGAATGTGGGTGGGAGCTCATGCTCGGATTGAAAAGACAAAATTTGTCAGGATTTCAAATGAGACTGGAAGATTTGCCTAGCTTGCGCTAGGGGAAGAATCTCCAAGAAAACACTCAACATGAAAGACAGTTCTGCAGTTAAAAGTTACCAGGCATGGGAAAGGAAAGTAATGGAAGTAAGCTCACTAGAGCTAAGAATAATTTTGGCCTGGTTCCGGGAAAATTGAATATCTGCTTAAGGGACATGGTAAAGTATAACTGCAGGGTGGAATTTTTAATTGTGTTAAATGTAAAAGGGGAAAGTTCTGTTCTGTAGTTTAAAGTATAAGTTGTCCACTGAAATACTGTTTAGTTGTTGCTTTTAGTTTATTTGTTAAAGTAAAAGTCTTAAAAAGTGCAACCTTGGCCTGAATTTCACGCTTGGTGTGCGTACAAAGTTGGCAGGCCCAGAAATGGTGCAAAATGCATTTCCGTCCACAATTGGACCCTGAATGCAATTTCATGCTGGCTGGTCAATTAACGGTCAGCCAGCATGAAAAGTGCACTGAGAAAGCCTCAGCACTGCCAAAGGGGGCGGGAAGAGGGCGGGAGCTAACAAAAGTGAGGGTGCAGGTGGGTGCTTCTAGCAGGTTCCCTGAAGGCAGACAGTTGCTATGGAGCAGTCTCAGGGAGCTGCAGACCTGTACAGATTAAATGAGAAGAAGATAATGCAGCAAACTGTGTCTATGCAGCACATTCAAACACCTGACAGCAGAACTCAAAAAACGTCAGTTCCCAAATATCATTTTTTATTATATTTCATCCTGAACATTTCATCCTGCTCTTGGATGTGGTTTTGTCAAGAACGGGCTGCCTGCCTGCCCGTTTTGCCTACATGATGAGCGCAAAATCACACGGGTAATGTAAAATCTCAGACAATAGGGTTGTTCATGGCCTTAATTGGGTCTTTAATTGATGGCGGGTACTACTCCAACTCCCACACGTGCCCACCACTCTCAGTGTTTACTAATGTCCTTTAGGGAAGGAAATCTGCAATCCTTACCTGGTCTGGCCTACATGTGACTCCAGACCCACAGCAATGTGGTTGACTCTTAAATGCCCTCTGAAAAAGGGCAATTAGAGATGGGTAATAAATGCTGGCCTAGCCAGTGATGCCCATGAATGAATAAAAAAAATATTGCTCACATGTGTGATGATGTTGGGATGCATGCCCAATGCCATTTCATGCAATTTCACATGCATTCAGGTTGGGTGTGTACCCATCCAATTAACATAAGATTCCTGTCATGTCATTCTTTCAGGTATTTGAGGAGATTGAATTTCTTTTTAAAAGTCTCAATGGGGATTGTCACAGTCTATTAGGCATGTTTGTACAGGTAGTAAAGCTAGTTGCTACATACAGACTTCATGATGAAGGAATTCCTTTTCTTCTAAACAATGCAGAGCAATAAAGCCTTATTCAAACTTACACTTATTCACTACTTTCTGAGAAAGGTAAATTGTTTGATTTAGTCTTTATACCTGAACAATGCTGGAATGTGGTGGAATATTCTCTACTTGCCTGGATAAGTGCAGCTCCAAAACAGTCAAGAAGCTCAACACCTTCCAAGACAAAGCAGCCTGCTTGATTGGCACCCCATCCACAACCATTCATACCCTCCACCACCAACACACAGTGGCAGAATGCTATGTACCATCTACAAGGTGCACTGCAACAACTCACCAAGGCTCCTTAGACAGCACCTTCCAAACTCAGAACCACTGCCATCTATATAAACAAGGGCAGCAGACGCATGGGAACACAACCACCTGTAAGTTCTCCTCCAAGTCAATCATCATCCTGACTTGGAAATATATCGCTTTTTCTTCACTGTCACTTTGTCAAAATCCTGGAACTCTCTCCCTGACAGCACTGTGGGTGTACCTACACCACAGGGACTGTAGCGATTCAAGAAGGCAGCTCACCATCACCTTCTCAAGGGCAATTAGGAATGGGCTAAATGCTGGCTTATCCAGAGATGCCCACATCCCATGAATGAATATAAAAAATGCTAGGCTGCTTCTTAAATATTGCCCCTCAAAAGAATACCTAGGGCTGAATTTTCCCCTCATAGTGGGGAAAGTTGATGGGTGGGCGCATACAGGCGCTCTTCCAATCGGCGCCCCAATCAGAGACGCGGCGCCATTTTATGTGGGCGGGCCAGTTAAGGCCTGCCCAGCGTGATGTCTGCAGGGAAGCGCTATGTGCCCCCTGTGCGGGCAAGGAGGAGATTCCTAAAATTGAGAGTGCGGTCTTTCATGCATGCGCATGAAAGAGCGCACTCATCTCCCTGTGGCTAAGTGCAGCCTCAGGGAGATCAGCTCTAAATGTGTAAAAGCTCAAAATAGAAAAATAAAATTTCTCTAACATGAGCTGGGACATGTTCATAATTTCCAAAAAAATTTTAGAAAATTTTTAAAACCCTACATGAAACCTCATCCCGCCTGTGGATGAGGTGTCATGCTTTTTCTAGTTTGTGCCGGGGTTCCTGGCCTGCCCGCCAACCTTAAGGTTGGACAGGCAGGTCGACTAATTACTTTAATTGCTCTGTCAATGGCCTCAATTGGCCA
This sequence comes from Carcharodon carcharias, assembly GCF_017639515.1. Classification (NCBI taxonomy): domain Eukaryota; kingdom Metazoa; phylum Chordata; class Chondrichthyes; order Lamniformes; family Lamnidae; genus Carcharodon; species Carcharodon carcharias. Next base: position 73,340,165 of record NC_054486.1, read on the forward strand.
TTGACATGTCGGTGGGCCCACAGCTGATTTTGCTGTGCCCCCACCTTCCTGAAAATTTAAATAGGGTGTGGTGATGGCAAAATTCAGCCCTTAGGCTGAGACATAATACCTTAACTGCAGAGCAGGAAGCCAGAGCTGAAATCTGATGTCGCTTCTTTCTCGTTTTCTTGTAATATTAATTTGCTGAGTTGCAATGGGCACATTTTATATTTAACGTTTTGCTTTCAAACAGAGTTGATAAATGTTTTTATTTCACTTTCAATAATGTTGGGTCTAATGTAAAAAAAATCGGAACTACAGAATCTTTGAACGGTATAGCGCAGAATGAAGCTGCTTGTCCCTTTGAGTCTACACCAGCTCTTTCAAAGTGTGATCCAGTTAGCCCAACTCCCTTGCACTTTTCCCCCATCCCTACAATTTTTCCCTAAGGGTCTATCCAATTCCCCTTTAAAAGCAACTAATGAAACTACATCTACCACTCTATTAGGCAACACATTCCAAATCCTAACTGCTTATTACTTAAAAGGTTTTCCTCAGGCCTCCTCTGGTTCTTTTGCCAATCGCCTTTAATTTGTGGCCTCTGGTTATTGACCTTTCAGCTATTGGAAACAATTTCTCTTTATTTCTTTCTCTTAACGTAGAATCCTTGGTGTCCAAGGGTTGCTAAACTAGACTCAATGATGCCACAATATCACCATGAAGCAAGCAGAATAATTACATCAGCCATCTAGGGACTGAACTACACTGTTGAAGCCATTAAAGATTTTACTCATAACCATCTGAGCTAATTGGCTCTACTCTTTTTGTTTACTCTATCTAAACCCTTCATGATTTTAAACACCTCTGCCAAGCCTAGTCTTAGCCTTCTCTGCTCTACAGTGAACAACCCCAGCTGTTCCAGTCTATGCACAGAACTGTAATAATCATTTATCCTTGGAGCCATTTTAATGAACCTCTTCTGTACCCTCTTCAAAGTTTTCACATCCTTCCTGAAGTGTGGTGCCCAGAATTGGGACACAATACTCCAACAAGGATTGAACTAGTATTTTACATAAGTTTAGCATAACTTCCTGACTTTTGTACTCAGTGCTTCCATTTATGGAGCCTAGGGTTACTTGTATATTTTAGTTTATAAATTTCTTTAGATATTCTTTAAAAAGTTTACACAAACCTAAATGATGTAGTTAGCTTATATGGGGGTTCTGCCTCATTTCGTAAAACAATTTTCAAAAGATTTGGCCAAAATTTGAGTATTTATATTGTTGGTGTTATAAATTCTATAGCTTCTTTAAAAATCAATAACAACATGTGCTTATTTACCACCTTTAACACTTATCACACCCACATAGTTATATCAGTGGATTTATGGAAAATGATACTTTATTTATAAAAACAAAAATGGAGAATGGACAATATGTTTTGAAACAAGATGGAGTTGAGAGATCAGGTGACCTCCCTTCTTGTCTGCCTATATACATTGAACTACACAAGGCTAGATGTTAACTTGCTTGTCTGAACAGGACATTAAATGCAAATGACATTTTGGAACATTCCATTGAAAATGCAACAGATGTTTCCTGTGGATTTAATAGCCACTATTGTCCAAATATCTGCAGAAACAAGTGCGCAATGGCCCTGCAGACTTCCTGGCTACAGAATGGAATTTCACAGAATGGTGATGAGGAAAAACCCATCATTCACAAGGAGCTTCAAATGGCTGAATCTCAAAACCTTTTGGATGTCAATGCTCAAGTTGTCAGGAACCATTTGTGTAGATAATGGAAGAACAGATACTATGGTTTCCTGACAGAAACTGGGTTGTGATAAGGAGAATTTATTAACACACATTTTGAAAGCAGCCTCAGCATCAGTCAGTCAGTCTGGGAACAGGGAGACTCAGAGGGAAAATATCCAGCCCAGCAAAGGAAAGATGCTGCCTAAAATCCACCAACAGACAGAGAAGTGGGGCTAGCCTTTTACCTATCAACTTGATGAGCCAAGCCAAATCTGCACTACCAGGGTTTGACTGCGCCTCAACTGGACCAAAGTCAGAAACCTGTTGCTGCAAGTAATAAGTCATTGCAAATTCATTGCCAGAAACTTCCAACCTCAATTTCTTCAGTGAACCAAAGGAAATCAGCAGGCCTGCAATGTTTCAAGCTTCCATCTCAAAAGACTCAAGTATAACAGTAATTTTTTGGCCTTTTTAAAAACTCAGTGCATGCAACCTCTTTTGTAATCAGCTTTTCTTGTGTGTGCAAGTGTGAATGGGTGCTGTTGCAAATATATTTCGGTATTGCGAAATAAACATTTATTTTTGTTTTTTTAAACTTATGAGAAAACCTGTGTTTTGTCTGCTATGAGAATCACAACACTCATGGGGTTAAAACACTGATCGGGATTTTTCGTACCCAACGGCATTGGGTGTGTTCAGTGGCCTGAGCGGACAGTTCGCGATCGTCCGCTCAGCCCATCGATGGCGGGCTGCGTTCTCCACCATCGGGCGTCAAGAGCCTTGTTGCAATACATCACCATACCATTATTAGGCCTGCCCGCCAGAATCGTCCCCACCCGCTGGATTATCCACCCATAAATAGCACATCAGCAACATGCACCTGGCGGGCTGCACTCCACTTGGGATTTCAAGGTTTGTTTGTCTACCTTGCTTCAGTCAGCACTCACAGTCATTAGCGCCAGGCTTCCTAGACAGCACCATATCACTTTTAGGAGGGCTCACAGCAGGTCCCTACCTACCAGATCAGCCATATGTGGGTGGCTTTTCAATGGCTGCAGGGCTAGAGCTTGCTTGGCGATGGGGAAGAAGTGGTCTCAGGCGAGGGAAGAAGATGCAGGATGAGGGCTATACTGGGGAAGGAGGGTAACCCAGGGTGTGTGCGGGGGCACATGTTGATCTGTGTAAGTGGCCTCAAGATGGTGAGAGCTGAGGAAGCAGTCTCCAGGGGAGATAAGGACAGATGGACATGTGAGGGTGTGTGTGAGAATGGGTGATGTCCCTTGAGCTGGCAGTGAATGAGATGCCAGTGAATGTGTGATGGGCTTGAGTGTGTGAGTTTAGAGTGATGAGATGGTTGCCATACCCTGGCTGCACAGATATGATCATTCATCCTCTATCTGCATTGGATGGCCAACCTCTTCTGTGCAACATTGGCACTGATCACCACTGCCACCGCCCCCCAAGCCAGGTTGGCCATGCTGCTGACCATCCTGCGGCCAGAGTGGGGATAGAGGACATCGTGGCAGGCGGGCGTCCCAAATGCATTCCAGTGATGTGTCACTAAACCTGGGTGGGGGCTGCAGTCTTTATGCCTTTCATGTAGTAGTCGCAGGCTGGAAGCACTGAGATGTGTGTGTGCAGCAGGACTTTAAATATGGCACCCGGCTTGATGAAGTGGCGAGGTAATGGCATTGCGGAAGAATAAGAGCCTACCTGCCATTAAAACAGCGTTTCCCGGGAATACATAACTAATGAAGTGGGTTTGGGATGATAAGGTGTGAAAACCTGCCATGGCGGCTGGTGGGCAAAACATTTTTACCCGCCCGCTGCCACACTTAGTGCAAATTTGGGATGATTCCGTCCACTTTCTTTAAAAACACATCTATCTGCAGTCAGTCGAAATGTGGATAAAGGAGGAACCATCCTACCATCTCTACCCTGTTTGTAACACACAATAATATTCCACAGGAGCATTGTAGACTCAGATTTATGGAGATTGATTGAAAATCAGATGAGTAGCATCACTGGAATCAAGGCTGCATGGCTGAAGCTGAATGCCCTTCTCGGGCTTTGTGCTGAACCACTAGCATCTTGAGAAGGGAGCTTGAGTGGATATCCCCTGTGAACACTGAAAGGAACTGAACTGTGATAACATGACAACACACAAACCTGCCGCCTGATGTGACGTCCATTTTCCAAACTTGAACCACCCGGGTCCATCAAGCGTCCGGAAGTATTCCAGAATATTTTTGGAAATATTGTGGTGAGTTCCTCAATTTTGCAGGTAGTGTTGCTGCATCCTCATAGGGAAAGCAGAGGAGTAGGTGCCGAGCCCACAACTAAAGCTGTAACATGTGTGGGGAAAGCGGTAGCAGTGCCCTGGGGCTGCAGCAGGACAGGGAGATGGATCAGAGGCTGCAGAGAGGGCAAGCTTTATGTGATGCCCTCTGCCAAGTTGAACCCAAGCTCTGCCATACTCCTTTGCAGGAATAGGAAACTGTCTGATAGACATGCCAACGCACTCAGCATCTGTGTGTGCATGTACAGCAATGTTCTTCTGTATGCCTCTCCATTGAGGTCCTCATCTCAGTCCACAACAACAGAATTTATCTGTGACCTTGCCCTCCAGTGAGCTAGCACATAGAACCATAGAAAAGTTACAGTGTAAAAAGAGGCCATTCAACTCATCATGCCTGTGCCGGCCAAAAAAAGAGAAAAAAGAAACTAGCCGCTCATTTTTAATTCCACTTTCCAGCACCTGGTCGGTAGCCTTGCACATTACAGCACTTCAGATGCAGATCCAGGTACCTTTTAAATGAGTTGAGCGTGAGCCATCCTTTTTCCCCACTCGTGGCCAATGATTTATCACACATAAATGCCAAATCTATTCCAGCCTCTAAGGTACATGCGGTGCCAGTATCTGAGGTGGCAGCTGCAAGTGTCAGATGAAGTGAGAGAAGAGGGGTGGGGTGGAAAGCAAGAGGTCCATTGACACACAACTTGGTCATCATGCCAGCTAGCAGAATGAGGAGGCGTACTGAGAGTTGAGAAGGAACACATGGCAGCAATGTATCATCATCAATGTTCTCAGTGACACTGGAAGCCATGGGTTCTGTAGCAGCCCAGTCCCACCATGCTTCTCCGTAGGGCTCAGAGAATGCAGATATCCTTGACCCCTCAGGCTCTGCTCTGCTCTGCTCCCTTCTATTGTGTGCCACCTTGTCCTGCAAGAGAGAGGGAAATTCAATGATTGTGTTGGACTGTGTTTAGACGATTTGCTTGCCATTGCTGAATTAGCCAGAGATAGTATGTGGTGAACCCGGCAGCATTGTTAGATGCATAAAGGTGAAGTGGGATATTAAGCATGAGCCCTCAGTGCAAGGAACTGGCTGAGTGAGTGATAAGAGTGTGGTACATTGAGCAGTGGGAGAGGTTGGTGTAGCGATGGGTAGGAGATGTCTTGCAAAGATATGTTCACTGACCTTATTCACTTGCATGAGGTCACTGAACTTATGGCACTGCTGCCCTCAGGAGCAGGTGCTGGGAATTGACTTCCCAGGTCACCTGCTCCAAATACAAACAAACGTACGTACGAACATATGAACTAGGCACAGGAGCAGGCCATTCGGCCCCTTGAGCCTGCTCCACCATTCAATAAGATCATGGCTGATCTGAATGTAACCTCAACCCCACATTCCTGCATAGCCCCAATAACCTTTCACCCTCTTGCTAATCAAGAATCTATCTAGCTCTGTCTTAAAAATATTCAAAGACTGCTTCACCTTCTTTTGAGGAAGAGAGTTCCAATGACTCAAAGGAAAAATTTCTCCTCATCTCTGTCTTAAATGAGCGATCCCTTATTTTTAAACAGTGACCCCTAGTTGTAGATTCTCACACAAGAGGAAATATCCTCTCTACAACCACCCTGTCAAGACCCCTCAGGATCTTAAAAGTTTCAATTAAGTCACCTCTTACTCTTTTAAATTGCAGTGGATACAATCTAGCCTGTCCAGCCTTTCCTCATAAGACAACCAGCCCATTCCCGGTATTAGTCTAGTAAACCTTCTCTGAACTGCTTCTCACACATTTTCATCTTTCTTCAAGTAAGGAGACTAGTACTGGACATAATACTCCAAACGGGGTCTCACCAATGCCCTGTACAAGTGAAGCACAACTTCCCTAATTTTGTAATCAATTCTCCTCACAATAAATGATAACTTACTATTAGTTTTCCTAATTACCTGCTGTACCTGCATACTAACCTTTTGTGATTCATGCACAAGGACACCCCAGATTCCTCTGAATCTCAGAGCCCTGCAATCTCTCACCATTTAGATAATAAGCTTCTTTTTTATTCCTCCTGCCAAAATGAACGATTTCACATTTGCCCACATTCTCCTTTATCCACCTTTCTTGTTATTTCTTCTGTTACGATCGCAGCTGATGTTAATACTGAACAAGTCAGATCCCCGAGTGAAACCTGGCTTGGTAGATCCTAACTTTGTATTTTGGCGGAGGTCAGTTACTAAGCACATTCATAAGAGTCTGCCAGTATACTGTCAACACAAAGAATAAAATATTGATTAAACAAGATAAAATGAACTACATTACACTAGACAAATAGTTTGGCAAGATTTCAATACAGATACCAGAAAATGATTCAAATGCACACTATTCCTTTTATCCCAGCAACTCTTACAGATATAAAACCCCATTGAAGCTTTACTACAGTCTCAACATCAAGGTTTCTTGAAGATTCTTCAAGGTTCTGTTGAAGAGTCATACGGACTCAAAACGTTAATTGCGTTCCTCTCTGCAGATGCTGTCAGACCTGCTGAGTTTTTCCAGGTATTTTTGTTTTTATCAGGGTTTCTTGCTTGAGTTAACTCAGTTTCAAACAGTTTACTATGGAAAGACTGCTGAGCATTCACTAGATGCTTGTCTTCAGCTGGTACCTCTCCCTGAGACACCCAACAACTGCATTCTAAACTCAGTATTACATCAAGTTCAGAGCAAACACATGAGTTCCCTAAACTCAGTTCCCCAGCAGGCTTGCAGGATTTCTTATTAGAGAGATTAGAAATTCTGCCTGTACTCTCCGGTATACATACGCTAACTGCCCATCTGTGTTTCCCTGTCTCTCTGTGTGGCTCTGGACACCCGACGCTAGGCAACAGCACTGATTCTTCTACACTATGGGCGGAATCCTCCCAGATTTGCACAAAATGCCGTAGCAAGCGAGAAAAAAGTCGTTTTACCTGCCAGCTGCAATGGTGGATTTTCGCACCGTATCGGCCCACTCCTGGCACATCCCATCTCACTAATAATGCGTTCATGGGAAACACGATGGAATGCTGTCGGATAGGCTTGGATTTGCCCGATCTGCCATGACCTCAGCGCTTTCTTGCTCCGGGAGCCATATTTAAAGTGTACCAGAGAGCATGCCTACTTCATGTCTACAGACCAAGACTGCTCCATGCGACAGATGGCCTGAAAGCAACGAAGATGGCAGCCTCCAGATTTAGTGACGCTTCTCTTGGGTGCCTGCATAATGCAGTGGAAGGCCGCCGCGATGTCCTCTACACCCGGTCTGCGTGCAGGAGGTCCACCAGAGTCACCAATCTGGCCGGGGAGGTGGTGGCAGCAAGGTTCAGTGCCAGTGTAGCAATGAGCAGGTCAGCCATCCAAAGCAGGAAGAGGATGAATGCTCTCATCCGTTCCACCAGGGTAAGTCAACCACTTCATCACTCTCAACTCACACACTCACAAATACGTTATACATCTACAGGGATCTCACTCCTCAAGGGAAAACACTACTAACTCTCACACAGACACTCACATCTCCATCAGGCTCATATCCTCTGGAGCCCGCCTCTTCATCCCGTCTACAGCTCCACTCACCAGAAAAACATTCCACACAGAGCCATGCGTCCTGCTCACACTCTCTCCATCTGTTTTCATGCTGGAGAAGCTGGCTCACAAGAGCAGGGAGAGGTCCCAGACCAGGGGTAGAGCGGTCCACATTAGGCCCCTCACTCATTTTGAAGAGTGTGCCATCATGCTGACTGCTGATGATGTGGAACATGCCTGCGGTGACCGTGAGGTCAGCGGTGAACACCCACGTGAGGATCTTGCACCACATCATCCCTCTCTCAATGCAACTGTGAGTGTTCTCTCTCCTGCTTTTGACTCTGCTGCCATGCACTAATGATCTCTACTCTGGTTCACAGGGAGCTCTGTCAAGCAACAGATGCTCTCAGCCAGCCATTGCCTCAGCTCCATCCACATTCTCACTTCCAGCCAAGAGGACACCTTCTTCATTGAAGATCTGGAAATAAACAGCCTGGAAGCCCTGTCACTGCACTTGCCCACACCCTGCACCAGCGCAAGACACACATCTCAGTGGGACCTAGACCTAGAGCAGGCTTGGGTTCACAACCTGGTGGTTACCACGTGGACACATGTCTGAGGCAGTTTCAGCCAGGCTCTCCTGCACCCAGAGGACTGCTGGGGAAGAGGCATCTGCAAGGTCCGAGTCAGATGACAAGCCTCTGGATTCGGCCTTCCAACTCATCACAGAGACTCAGCAGAAGTTGGGGGGGTGCCATCACTCAGAGCAGTTGGAGGCCCTCAACAGAGTGGCACGCAAGTCGGAGGAGTGCATATGTCTGCTCTCTGATGAAGTGGTGCCCACATGTACGTGCTAGGAGGAAGATGTCACATGCCATGGAGACCCTGGTCCAGCAGAACGCGGAGATGCACGCAGACCTGCACTCGATCACGGTAGCTATGGGTGAGTTCCTGCAGTGGCAATGTGAGAGTAACCGGGGCACTCGACGTCCATCCAGGTGCTCCTTTCCCTCAAGGATTCAGGCAGGGGCCATCAGGCACCCAAATGCAGGAGGAACAGCAGCTGGACACTCCTGGGTCATCCACTCAAGAATCTCAGAGGTTGTCTGCTCCCTCTGCGTCCCCTTTGCCTGTAATTTACTCAACCTCATTGTCTGTCACTGCTGAGGGAGCAGCTGGCCCACAGGAGGGCAGCCAAAGCATGCTGGAGCCCTCAACGCCTTGGCTCTCCAGGGGACACTTGCTAAAGCCATCAGAGGCAGGAGGGCCAATCATTGCACAGGCTGTCTCCAACACCTGCTGCAGATTTCAGGGCAGCACCCAAAAGAATTGGTAGGCCTAGAAAAGTTAGGAAATTCTGATAACAATTGGTGGCAAGGATGAACACATTTTGTCACTTCATAATCTGAAAATATAGTCATTTTCACCGAATACTGTGTAATGTTGTCTTTCAGCTTCATTGACAGGCATCACGAGTTCTCCCACGACATCTCCAACCCCCGCCGTCCCCAACTAGCAGTTCAGCTGCACACAGCCAGACCATGAGTAATTCTGGATGGATAGGTGTGTGGCAGGGCCTAACGGAGCCTCATGCAAGCACTGTCCCACACACGTGGAGCCTTCATCCATCACACTCATCTCACTGTCATGAGCATTTTCAATGCTGCCTGCTGGGGTTCTCTTTCAGTTGTCCATCTGAGCTGACCTGTATTTCCACCCACCCACTGATCGCACTCCCATGCAGCTCCAGTACCCGTCGAGCAAGAGGCTCTGCTCACTGACATTTCCTTTCACCTTTCTTAACAACCAAATGCAAAATGTAAATTCAACTTAAAGCCATATATTGTCCCTTACACTTCAAAGAACTCTATTAAATTTGTCAAATATAATTTCAATTTCACAAAACCATGTTGACTCTGCAGGTTGTATTATGATTTTCCACATGCCCTCCTATGACTTCCTTAATAGTGTATTCTAGCATTTTCCCTATGACAGTAGTTAGACTAACCGGCCTATAGTTTCCCACTTTCTGTCTCCCCCCACTCCCATCTTGATTAGAGTTCTTACATTTTCAATTTTCATATATTCCATTCAGAGAAGGATAAGAGAAGGATGTGCCGTCTACGGCTAATTAAGGAAGTTAAGGATTGTATCAAATTGAAAGAAGAAGTGTATAATACTGCGATGATTAGAGGCAGGGACCTTTCTAGAATCTAGGGAATTTTGGAAGATTGCAGCCAATGCATCTACTATCTCTGCAGCCACCTCTTTTAAGAACCTAGGATGAATGCCATCAGGTCCAGGGGAAATGTCAGCCTTTAGTTCAAATAGTTTTCCCAGTATCTTTTCTCTCGTGGTTCTGTTTGTTTTAAGTTCCTTCCTCACTTTCATCTCTTGATTTTCAAGTATTATTGGGTTTTTTGTATGTCTTCTACAATGAAGACAGACACAAAATACCTGTTCAGTGCTTCCACCATTTCCATGTTCCCCATTATTAATTCCCCAGCCGCACCCTTTAAGGGACTGATGATTACTTCAGTTACTCTTTTCCTTTCTAAATACTTGTAGAAATGGTTATCTGTTTTTATATTTCTAACTAACTTTCTCTCGTGCTCTAATTTCTCCATCCTTATTATTTTTTAGTCATTCTTTGATGGTTTTTAAAATCTGTCCAATCTTCTGACCTGCCTCTAATCTTCACAGTATTATACACTTCTTCTTTCAATTTGATACAATCCTTAACTTCCTTAATTAGCCGTAGATGGCACATCCTTCTCTTTTCCTTCTCTGAATGGAATATATATTTGCTGAGAGTTATGAAATAGCTCCTTAAATGTCTGCCATTGCTTCTCTACCTTCTTACTTGTTAATCTATTTTTGTAGTTCACTTTATCCAACTTTGTCTTCATACCTTTGTAATTGCCTTTATTTAAGTTTAAGGTATCAGTTTTAGACCCATACTTCTCACCCTCAAACTGAATGTGAAATTCTATCATGTTATGATCATTGTTGCCTGGCAGCTCCTTTACTATTAGGTCATTAATTAATCTTGTCTTATTGTACATCACTCAGTCTAAACAGTCCACTCCCTGGTTGGTACTAGAATGTATTGCTGTAAAAAAAACTGTCCTGAATGCACTCTATGAACTCATCTTCCAGGCTTCCTTTGCAAATTTGATTCATCTTATCTATAATGAAGATTAAAATCATCCATGACTATTGAAGTACCTTTCTTACAAGAATGCATTATTTCTTCCTATATACTCAGTCTTACGGTGTAACTACTGTTGGGGGGGGGGGGGGGTGCTATAAACTACTCTCACAAATAATTTCTTACCTTTGCTATTACTTATCTCTAACCAAACTGATTCAACATCTTGATTTTCTGAACTAAGTTCATCTCTCACTATACTAATGCCATCCTCAATTAACAGAGCTACCTCACCACATTTTCCTCACTTCCTGCCCTTCAAAATGTCAAGTACCCTTGAATATTTAGATCCCTGCCTTGGTCACCTTGCAACCACTCTTCTAAAATGGTTTTCAGACCATAAATATTTATTTCTATTTGTGCTATCAATTATTTTTTCTGAATGTTGTGCACATTCAGATTCAGAGCCTTTAATTCTGTCTTTTTACCAGTCATGGAACTTCTGGCCTTATCTGTTGGTGCACTCTGAAGTTTGTAAGCTCTATCCCTTCCTGCCATACTCTGATTATCATTACCCATATCATATCCTGCTCTCTTGCTTTTTCCTTTCTCTTTCATTTACCACATCTCCCCTCATGTGATCCCTACCCTCCACCATTTAAATCCCACTCTATCGCCTTAGTTACATGACTTGCCAGGACACTCGTTCCGGTGGTACAGGTGAAGACCGTCCCAACTGTAAAGTTCACATTTTCCCCAGCACTGGTGTCAGTGCCCCATGCATTGAAACCCATTTTTTCCACACAAATTTTTGAGCCACACATTCAACTCTCTAATCTTATTTAACCCAGACCAGTTTGCTCATAGCTCATAATCCCCAAGCAGAACCTCTTTCTTTGACCCATTTATGTCGTTGGTACTCATGTGAACTATGACAACTGGATCATCTGCTTCCCACTATCTCCACCAAAACTGGCAAGTTCACTTCACTACATGTGACCCCTGCTCCATCATAATGTCACAAACAAATGTATAACCCTTGGGCTTTGCACTGGGTGTAAGAAAATCATAAATGTGCTTACAAAGAATGGGTCTGCAATTTTGCTCTATCTGGTGTACAGAGGAAATCTTTGCTCATTACAGTCTTTGTTTTAAGTGTCCTAAGTTCTCAGATTGCAGAATGTCCAATGATCATTTCTATATTAGCAAACACCTTTTTAAATATAAACCTCTTTTGACTACTTCTAAAAGTCAAAAGTACAAAATATTTTATACTGTATTTCTTGTCACATATAATTAACTGACTAGAATTTTTAACAAGTCAAAATGATCAGTTTTAAAGAGTGCATGCTAAATCAAACTGAATGGAATAAGGAGGAGAACAATTATAGTTATAGCTTGGAATGGTCTGAAATATAACTTATTTTGATTGTCGACTGCAGGTATCGCAAGTTTTTTTGTGGTCATGCTATTTTTACATTATTTTGAGAATAAATTTTGCACATACAACGTTGCATCCGAAGATCAAAACAGTAAGATGCCACAAATATAATTACCGATAAGGTTACCACCATGTGGATGCTGCTGATTTCCATCAGTATTTTCCCATACTGATCACTGACACAGAAATGATCCTCATCAGAAACTTCATTCCATTGCTAATGGCTGGTTCATCTTTTGTCCTTGCAATGAAATTGGAAATAAGAAGAGAAAAACACAAGTCGGCTGAGTTATTTTAATCTATTTCTGGAAACAAACATTAAAGCAGAAGTGCTTTGTAAGAATTGCTTAAGGGTTTATAAATGGGCTTCTTGGCAGATGGCAATACTATCAGACAGTATGTTTAGGGAGAAGCTATTCTAAGTTCTCACAAATAGGCGAGTACTTTCTAAATAAATGTGCTTGTTAGTGCTGTGCAGAGATCAACACAGATGATAAAAGCATATTACACAAATTATTTCTAACTGAATAGGAATGCTACATTTTTAAAAAGGAAAATATACCATGAACTTAATGGCTTTGTATATATGGTGGGTAGGCTTTGGGAAGTCAGGAATTGAGTTACTTGCCGCAGAATTCCCAACCTCTGACCTGCTCTTGCAAGTTGGGAGGTGGTCAGGGGAGTATAAAGGGGTTCTGGCAGGTCGTTAGGTGGGGGTCAGTTGTATAGTTACACATTGGTGGAATGGCTGAGAACCAGAGAACACCAATTTAAAGTGTTTAGCAAAAGAACCAGAAAACCATGAAAAAAAATCTTTTTAATGCAGCGAGTAGTTAGGATCGGGAATGCAGTGCCTGTGTCAGGAAGATATAATAATTCTCATAATGTTATTGGAATTAATAGTAAAATAGTGGTATCTGTGTCTGTGTGTATGTGTGTGTGTGTGTGTGTGTGAGACTTAATTTGATTAAAGGCAGTTGGTCTGAAGGCTTTGATGTGGTAGAAGAAGAGCTAGGTTTGAAATGTTAAGTAGGTAAACGTAGGTGTCAAGGGAACAGTTGCATTTTTAAATAAACCAGACTAGATTGTTTTAAAAAGAGGGAATGAAATGTGTCATCCAGTGTGTTTATTCTTCACAAAGATTACTGGTAAAACTTAGTACTATGAGAGATTTTTATTATCAGATAGGTAGAGTCCAAAGACATAGTAAAACAATGGGAATTTGCATTCAAAGGGGAAAATATGTATAAAGGAGTGAAGACTATATGTAAGGTTAGGCATTTTTAAGATCTAACAAGTGTGAAAAGCATTCAGCATCTATGCCTCAAGCTGCTGTCTTCAAAGAACTGAAGCCAAGAAAACTCACTTGGAATTCAACTGGTTCAGCGTATTGTGTGTCACTTTGCCTGGGTCTTTTAAAATCAATGCGTCTTACTGTTGCCTTAACAAAAGTGTAACTGGGAGTCAGATTAAGTAGGAGAGTTAGAAGTTATTATAGTAGTAATTTGTAGACATATGTATGTGCTTAAAATCATTTCTCTTATTAATTAATGTTTAATCTAGTTTTGTAAAAACCTGTAAGACTTGGTGGTCTTATTACTATTGAATTCAAGGCACGCATCTCGAAATTTATACCAATTGTAAAACAAGTTGTGGCAGTTGTTTCAAGTTTGCCTTTGGGATTTGAACAACTCAGCATTTACTATTGGCTGTGCCATAACAGCCTGGTAGTATGTTGGAGGCAGGTTCATGGGTGGCTTCAAAAGGGAATTGGATAATTGTCTAAAGAGGAAAGGTTTGCAGGGCAAATTAAAAAAAATAGGTGAGTGGAACCAGCTGAGTTGCTCTAACATAGAGCCAACACCGACACAATAAACCGAATAGCCTTCTCCTGTGTTGGAACTATATAATCCTATAATATTGAAGGGCTTCTCCAGGTTGGACCATGCAGCAAAAGTTTGCTTGAGGAAGTGAACAAACCCCTTTACCATGGTGGCATCAAGTGCATTTCCAATAAGACTTCATTTTCAAGGCTTACTTGGCTATCTGACAAAAAGGGTACTGATGGCCCAATTTAGCCTTCTTTACGTTTAAAACTGCTAATAGAACACATGGTTTACTGCAGGAGTCCATGCTAGGGTTGTTAAAATAAGATGCTCACTGGATTCACACTGCACACAACCCTTCACTATTTAACAGGTTTGTTTCAGGCAGCATGTAAGATCCCTACCACTACCTTGCAAAGGCCTTGTACAGATTCCAAAGTCTGGCTCTAATGACTTGGGTTACATGAAAAATTCTTAATTTGCTCCTAAGCTCTGACTGCATCAGATGTGATTGACAATCCCCATCCAGGGATCTTACAGCACTTAGGTGGCAGCAAACATTTGTTTCCTAACCCACAGAGAAGATCAAGGCCGGGATTTTCTGGCCGTGTCACGGGTGGGGATCACTGCAGATGAGACGGCACCCCAACCAGAGACCCATTGACTTGTGGCAGGACCGGAAGGTCACAGCGGCGGGAGGGTGCGGAAGAATTAGGAGGAGTGATAGCGATCGGAACACTAATTATCATGAGGGGGATGGCAGAAGTGAAAATACAAATGTTTCTCAGAGCAGTAAAAAAAGGACAGTGTAGGGGATAAGTATGATTCAAGGACCAAAAATGTTACTCTTGTCATAAGTCAGGGCTTGTGAAGGCAGATTTCTAGAAACTGAAAGCTAAGTAGGTAGCATTTGTAGGCATCTCTTGTGTCTCTCCAGAAATACTGTGCCAGTGAGTGAAGCTTGTGACAGACTGGTACCATCTAATGATTTTACAGGGGGTGTAAGCCAGAACATAAAAGATTGTGAGAGTTTTATATTCGTGGATGAAGTAACTCCATTTTTGTCTGATAAAGGAGCCAATTTGATAGTCATTCTTAGTGATGCGGGGTAGACTCAAATCCTGATGTTAGCAAAAGGCTTGAATAGCTCTCCAGAGAGCTCACTAAAAAATACATGGCATTGATGGAAATTGTTTACCTGTTCAATTGTATGGAGTGAATTCAAACTGTGCTTTAGTTAGTGGTTCTGTTACTGGAGGAGTGGTGCCCAAATTGCCTATTAATAATGTTTACATCTTGGGAAATGATCTAGCAGGAGACTTTTGGATATTTTCACAAAAATCCCTTGAAATTATTAGAGATAAGGATGTGGACTTGGGAAAACATATGCTTGAATCTGTTATAAAAAGCAATGGTTTAACTAAAGAGGTGCCCAAAGAGTCATATGGCAGAATTTTCGCATTGTTGTGCAGGGGTGGACTTGCATGTCTGCACGTAAAATGATGCACTGTGACATCGGGCGAGTATCCCGATGTCACCACGCTTTATCACGATATTTCGCTGGGCGGGGGCACAATGATGTCCGACGCGGGCCCACCATTAATTAGCGGTACACTTAATGCCCTTGAGTGTTCAATCGATGCCGATTTTTCGGCGCCCGTGCGATCTTCGAGTCAGCGCATGGGCGCAATGGGCAGGCAGGTAGGACACATTTGCCTTAATCTCATCCACGGGCGGGATAAGAGGGCTCACTGGTGCTGTGAATGTGCACAGTCAAGTATTTATTTTTGAAAGTTTTTCAAATTTGCCTGTGTGATCTGCAGTACTTCAAAACACATACCAGCTGCGTTTTGTGAACTCTTAATGTTCAGGTCAGCATTTTGCTGTGAGGAATCTTTTCTGGGCCTGCCGATTTCAGGAAGCCTTCCCTTAGCCTGGGAATGGAAACTGAATTGTCCCCTGGAGGCAGCTCCTCTGAGGAGGAAAGGAGAGCTAGAAGGGGGAGGAGGCCAGGAGTGCACATTCAACCTCAAGGGGAGCCACCTTTGGGAGGACAGGCACAGGCACAAGGGGCACAGGGCCAAAAGGTAGTCCAAGGCGGAAGGGGCTACAGAAGACGCCATTATCCTGCTGCCAGGGTATACAAGCGACGAAGTTACTACTGCAATATGTCTGAGGTGCAATGCCAAAGGAGGCTCTGTCTCACAAGGGAGACAGTCAACTTTATCTGTCAGATGATTGGGCCTGAGATCTCCGCAAACTGTGTGGGTGGACACCCCATGCCAATGGCTCTATAGGTCACAGCTGCCCTCAACTTCTATGCCTCTGGCTCCTTCTAGGGCTCGGTGGGTGATCTTTGTGGTGTCACCCAATCAGCTGCCCACATTTGTGTCAATCAGGTTACAGATGCTCTGTTCAGGCATGCATTGACTGTCATCCACTTCCAGACAAGCCAGACACAGCGAGCCAGAGGCTTCATGGCCATTGCTGGCTTCTCCCGCATCCAGGGTGCTATAGACTATACACATGTAGCCATCAAGGCGCCAGAAGGTGAGCCCGGTGCCTTCGTCAACAAGAAGGGCTTCCACTCCATGAACGTACAGATAGTGTGTGATCACAGGATGCTGATTCTGCAAGTCTATGCAAGGTACCCAGGCAGCTCCTATGATGCCTACATCCTCAGATACTCACAGGTGTCGGTGCTCTTCAGTGTTTCAGCCTGGCTTGATAGATGGCTGCTGGGTGGCTCATGACATCTTTCTGCCATTCAAGAACAGAAGCTGAGCAGCGGTACAATAGGAGCCACGCCTCCACAGGGGCTGTGGTGGAGAGAACCATTGGTTTTCTCAAGATGCGCTTCCGATGCCTGGACCGCTCAGGGGGTGCACTCCAGTACCCCCCAGATCATGTCTCGGTGATAGTGGTTGCATGCTGCACTCTCCACAATCTTGCGCTGGAAAGGGGGACGCAGTGGACGATGAAGACGTCGACGCAGTGGCTGCGGCTGCACACGATGAGTCCAGCAGTGAGTCCAAGGATGAGCACGCACAGGGAAATACTGAGGGGGTAGATGCTGACCCAGGCGTACTCTAAGGAGGAAGGGACACCCAGGAGGCTATAATCCAATGAACCTTCAACTAGCACAGCACAGATGGTCCACCAGGACAAGCCTGGCCTGTCGGCTCAACACTCGACATCTAAGTGCAAAATCTGCCAGGTTAGCAACAGTTACTAAGGGCTTTGTTAATAAAGCTGAGTGTCCAACAAAGCACTCATTACAGTTTTGGAAACCATACACATGCAGAAGAAAAGAGGCACCCTTAGTCATGGTGATATATCTGAATTTAATGTGTCAAGCAAAACAACTTATTACAAAAAAGACAATAGTGTTACAAATCAAATAAAATTAAAAGGGCCTCATCTGAGGTCAACACAAAAGCACCCGTGAAAAACCCGCGGTGTGCCTAAGGTGCCTTATGTTTTCGTTTTTGGGTGCTACATCTTGGTGCTGCTCCATCACTCTGAGTGGCATCTGAGGCACCCTGCTGACTCGGCTGTCCTGTTGGCCTTGATGACCTTGGTGGTCATCCTGTGGCCCATGGAGCCTGTGCTGGGCCCATCTGGGAGGGAGCTGCCAGTTCCACAGCTGTCATCTCCCCAGTCATCGCAGCCTCACCGGATGATATGGTCACTGGGAGAGGGGCAGAGGAGCTGCCACCCTCATCTGGATTGCCCTGAGAGGTGCCCGCAGAGACGGCAAGCAGCTGCTGTGCCGACGTAAGATTGCTTCGGACCTCCCTGCTCACCATGGATGGATGGGCACCAAGCTGGGAAACTTGATGCCCGCATCACCTTCCACACTGGCACTGACCAGCTGAGGTTAATGCCGATGTGAGGACTTGCTGGTCAGAGTGCACCCCTAGGAAGCCCTGACAGATCTCTTGGAGTAGGGTCTCTACGAGAGTCGCCACGCTCTCCAGGGAGGACGGATGCCGCTCGGACATGTGGCTCATTGCTTTGGTGATCATCCACATAGACTCTTCCACTATGGAGACCAATCAAAGCATAGCCTCATGTATCTCCCCCAGATGCTCCCGCACACCTGGCCGCATTTCCTGACCCTGCTGTGGACAACTCCAGAGGCACATCATCAGGCACTGACTGAGCTTGTGCCTGGCCACCTGCAGTCCTCCAACTACTGGCACCATGGGCACTCTCTGACTCTGCCAGCGTCTGTGAAGTGCCCTCACCGTTGTGCCTTGGAACACTAGCCGTTGTTCGAATTCCCACCGATCTGAACTGGTGCCTGCCTCGCGGATATGGTATGACGCTGGCGAGACTTCAGGCCCCTCAAGTGTGAGAGGGGGCCTCTGCTGGTCCTCCTCCCTGCCCTGTTCCGATGATGCTGAGAGGAAGAACAAGGACAGTGGATCACTTAGCACGGAGACATTGTCAAAGTGCATCCCTGTTCCCCGGATCATTATGCGCTCATCCTTCCATAACCAATAGTCAAGCCATGTTGCAAAATTAAATAATTTAACATTCAGCAGTGCTATGACTGGGAGATCAATGCTGACCTCACGTGGAGTGCAGAGCACAGCAGATGGTCTGTTGCCACGCCACCTTGAAGCTTCCCTCCCACCAACTCATCACCCTGTCCTGGAGTTCTAACACTGCGCCTAGGTGCAGCTCCTCCAGGTTGCCCCCAGATCAGTCATGTGGGACTCAACGTAATACATGCTGTGGGGGCAAAACACATCTCTTCATCTCCCTCTCAGTTTGACCTCAGCATTGGCAATATCCGCTGGCCCACCCAGCAAAGGACAAATGCCGTCAATGATTCAATGCAGTCACGACACTCAGACTTTTGGGGATGGGGGGGTCAGCAGGGGGGGTAAGCTGACCTGCTGGGTTAAATGACCAATGCCAACATGATACTCACCCTGCCAGAGCACAACAAGTCGTTGACGTGCTTGTGACACTGGATCCAGGTGCACCGCACCACATCGCGGGAGCTCACCACCTCCGCCACCTCCTCCCAGGCACGTTTTGTCATGTGGGGGGGCCTCCTCCTCCCATCCTGGGGGACCAGCACCTCCCACCGTGCTGCCACCTCCTCGAGAAGGGCAGCAAGGCAGTTATCCAAAAAATGGGGGGCACACTGACCACCTGCCCTACCCTCCAGACTGGCCTGTCCCGCTGGCCTACCCTCCAGACTGGCCAGCTCACCAGAAGCCCTCTGCTGTGGCCTTGCATTTGCCATTGTGAGCAGCCTAGAAAAGGCTGTCAGGCCTTCGTTTAAACAGGCTGCCAGGTTGCCATTGGACCCAGCGGCCTGTCCTCACCCGCTGCCTGCCTGCCCACTCTGCTATCCTCAGGAGTCGAGAAATACGCTGGGCTGGCCTTAATTGGCCCACCCGCGTGGAATGGCAGTGCGGACCCGATCACAGGCGGTGATTGGGTCTGCGTCCCACTCCGCTGCCCCCCCAATCCCCCCCGCCCCCCTCCCCACCAATCGGAAAATTCAGGCCCTAAGCTCTGAATCCTGAGATTGAAATGACACTGATACCTCAGAATGACAACAAAGGGTTAACTAGGAATGAATTGACTCTTCTGAATTAAACTTGGCTGCAGACCCTAAGCCACAGGTGTGAAAGAAAAATACAGCAGCACTCCAGACTGATGGAGAACAAAAGAGAGACAGTGTTGCCAATCAAAATGACTTGGCTATAATTGATCATGATGCTATGGAACTATGAAGATAGAATGATTGCTTTTTTGACTGCCTTAAGTTCAAAGCACAGTCTAAGCTTGCCATTTTTGCATCGCACAATGACTAAGTTTTATATCCACGGTGATGAGTCGATTTGCTCAATAATACCATCTGTTTCAAGCCATTTCAACTCCTGTGTCATTTCAGCACAGGTTACAAATAGCAACCACTAGAAGTTTCTCGAAACTGGAAGAATTGAAGTGTTGATGCAAAGAGCATGGCACCACCCCTTAATCTCCCCAAATCCTGTAAATTAAGAAAGATACTGTTGGGTATTGCCAGTGTCATCTATCACGTTAATGTGTGCTCTGGTGGGGTCTTCAAGTTTGTAGCCAAACCTATCAAAAAGGTTTACCCCCATTAGGCTTCCACCATTGGCTACTGTTACAGTACGTAGTTATGATATTATAAATTTTTAGAGAAAACTGTTTTGGAGGTCACATTTCATAAACCTTGGACGGAATTTAAAAACTGTTTCTAAAATGGATTCAGAAGGTCACATGAGTTCCTCCTTGTGGATTCCAGCTGGAACCCCTTCAGCTAGACAAAGAGGAGACATCCTCAGATATATACATTTAAATTTCAATGAGTGTAACCAGAAACTCATTGACTTGATGGCTTTTCCTTGTAACACAAAGGGCTGAATCTTCGGCTTGGTGAGCGGGGGCGGGGCCCACTCGCCAAGATGTAACATCGGGTGTGCATCCCAACATCGCTGCGTGTCATTTAGATTTTCTGTTCGGCGGGCGCGCAGCCGACTTGTCTGCGCACCTGCCAAACTGTCAAAGGCCTATTAAGGCCATTAATGAACTAATTAAGCCTGCTGAGAAAGCTGCCAGTCCAATCCTAAGATTGGCAGGCAGATAACGAGCCCAGGTGGCCTTCGCATTTTTCATGGAACCTCATCCACGGGCGGGATGAGGTTTCATGAATGATACAAAATTTTCAGAAAAATTTTTATTTTAAAATTAATGCACATGTCTCAGCTCATGTGACAGTTTCACATGAGGGAACATGTCATAAAAATTTTCACAGCACTTTATTGAACTGTTAAAACTTAAAACTAATCTCCCTGAGGCACCTCTGTGCCTCAGAGATTTCTGCGCTCTTTCGCACGCACGTGTGAAAGAGCACACTCCCAAATCTGGGAATCCCCCATCCTCGCCTGCACAGGTAGCGCACAGCACTTCTGGACATGCATCACGCTGGGCAGGCCTTAACTGGCCCGCCCACGTAAAATGGCGGCATGCACCCGAACAGGGGCACTGATCAGGTCAGCGCCCACCCCCGCACAACACCCCACCACCCCCCCCCACCCCCCCACCGATGGGGGGAAAATCCTACCCAAAGACACTAACTGATAAGCCATTGTAAGGTGTGAACAACCTTGACCCTTTTACATACGAACATACAAACTTATGAAATAGGAGCAGAAGTAGGCCATTGAGTCTGCTCCACCATTCAATAGAGTCATGGCTGATCGATTTGTGTTCCGAGTTCTACATTCCCGTCTACCCCGATAAGCTTTGATTCCCGTGCCTATTACGAATCCATCTACCTCTGCCTTAAAAATTTTCAGTGACCCTGCTTCCACTGCCTTCTGAGGTAGAGAGTTTCAAAGTCGCACAACCCTCTGAGGGAAAAAAATTCTCCTTATCTCTGTCCTACCCTAATTTTAAAACAGTGCCCCCTAGTTCTGGACTCACCCACAAGAGGAAACATCCTTTCCACATCCACCTTGTCGAGACTGTTCAGGATCGAATATACTTCAATCAAGTCACCCTTCACTCTTCTAAACTCCAGCAGAAACAAGCTCAGCCCGTCCAACCTATCCTCATATGACAAAGTGCTCATTCCAGGTATCAATCTAGTAAACCTCCTCTGAGCTGCTTCCAATGTATTTACATCCTTCCTTAAATAAGGAGACCTAAACTGCACACAGTATTCGAGATGCAGTCTCACCAATGCTCTGTATACTGAAGCATAACATCCTTACTTTTATGTTCAATTCCTCTCGTAATAAAGGATAGCATTCCATTCGTATTCTTGATTACATGCTGTACCTGCATACTAACTTTCTGTGACTCATGCACGGGAACACTTAGATCCCTCTACACCTCTGAATTCTGCAGTCGTTCTCCATTTAAGTAATACTCAGTTTTTTATTCTTCCTGCCAAAGTGAACAACTTCAGATTTTCCCTCATTATACTTCATCTGCCAGATTTTTGCCCACTCAATCAACTTATCTATATCTGTCTGCAAACTCCTTTTGTCTTGTCCACAACATACTTTCCTACCTAATTTTGTGTTGTTTGCAAATTTAGCTACCATGCCTTCGCTGCCCTCCTCTAAGATATCGATGTAATTGGTAAAAAGTTGAGGCCCCAGCACAGACCCCTGGGGGATCCCACTAGTCACATCCTGCCAATCACACAAAGACCTGTTTAATGCATACTGTTTGTTTTCTGCCAGCTAGCCAATCCTCTATCCAGTCTAATATGTCACCTCTACACTATTAAATGCCTTCTGGAAATTCAAGTACAATACGTCTAAGGCTTCTCTTTATCCACAGCACAAGTTATTCCTTCAATGAACTCTAATAAATTGGTTAAACATGATTTCCCTTTCACAAAACCATACTGACTGATCCCAATTATCTGGTGTATTCTGAAATGCCCAGCTATAACCTCTTTAATAATTGACTCTAACACCTTCCCCATGACAGACGTCAAGCTAGTTGGCCTATAGTTTCCTGTTTTCTGCCTCCATCCCTTCTTGAATAAAGGGGTTACATTTGCTACTTTCCAGGCTGATGGAACCTTTCCAGAATCTAGGGAATTTTGGTAAATTAACACCAACAAATCTACTACGTCATTAGCCACCTCTTTTAAGACACTGGGAAGAAGTTCATCTTATTTAAGTTTAAAATACTAGTCTTAGGCCTAATCTTCTCCCTTTCATTCTGGATGTAAAATTCAATCAAATTATGGTCACTGCTATCTAGGTGAGCTTTTATGCTGAGATCATTAATTAATCCGGTCACATGACACAATACCAATTCTAATATAACCTGCTCTCTGGTTGGTTCCAGAATGTGCTGCCCTAGGAAACTATCTTGAAAGCATTTTATGAACTCCTCATCCAGGCTACTAGTGCAAATCTGATTTTTCCAGTTTATATGTAGATTAAAGTCACCCATGATTATTACTGACCCTTTATCACAAACATTCAATATTTCCTCTTGTATACTTTGTCCTACATTGTGGTTACTGTTATGGGGCCTGTAGACCATTCCCACTAGTGACTTTGTTCCTCTACTATTCCTCATCTCCACTAAAACCGACTCTACATCCTAATCTCCTGAACCAAGGTTATCTCTAACTATTGCACAAATGCCATCCTTGATTAACAGTGCTACCGTCCCACCTTTACCTAGCTTCCTATTCGTCTTGAATGCTATATACCCATCAATATTCAGGACCCAATCCTTGTCATCCTGCAGCTACCTCTCTGTAATGGCTATCAGATCATATTTAATTACTTCAATGTGCGCTATCAATTTGTTTACTGTTATGAATACTATGCAGTTTCAGATACAGAGCCTTTAGTTTTGTCTTTTTGTGATCTTTGTGACATCTAGTCTTGATTCTTGGTGCATTCTTAGGTTTTCTCTCTGTCCCTTCCTGCCATTGTCTGACCTCATTTCCCATTATACTAATCTTTTCTCTTACCTTGTCTCTACCCTTTGATGTACCACATCTTTCCACCTTGATCCCTTGCCCCACTATTTTGTTTAAAACCCTCTCTACTTTCCTAGTTATGAGGTTCGCAAGAACACTTGTCCCAGCAAGGTTCAGGTGTAGACCATCCCAATAGTACAGCCCCCACTTTCCCCAGTACTGGTGCCCATGCCCCACAAACTGAAACCCACTTCTCCCACACCAATCTTTGAGCCACTGTTCATCTTCTAGTTTTATGTACCCTATGCCAATTTGCACGCAGCTCAGGAAATAATCCAGAGATTATAAATTTTGAGGTTCTGTTTTTCGATTTAGTACCTAGCTCCTCATAATCTCTATGCAGAAACTCTTTCCTAGTTCTAGCTATCTTGTAGGTACCTATATGGACCACAACAACTGGATTCTCACCCTCCCACTGCAAGTTCCTCTCCAGCCCTGAGCAGATGCCTCAACCCTGGCAGCAGGCAGGTAACACAGCTGCCTGGACTCTCGCTCTTTGCTGCAGAGAACACTATCAATCCCCTTCATGATACTGTCCCAACTATCGCTGCATCCCATTTTCTTCCCACTAACTTAAATGACTTTGTGTGCCGCAGTGTCATGATCTGTTTGCTCATCCACCCTGCAGTCCCTGCTGTCATCCAAACAAGCCGAGAGAACCTCAAACCTATTGGACAATTGCAGATGCTAACACTCCTGCATTCCTGCCCTCTGAGTCCCCTTACCTACCTCACTCGCAGTCACACTCTCCTGTCCCTGACCACTGACCAAATCAGAAGACCCTATCCTAAGTGGTGTGACTGCCTCCTGGTACAAAGCATTCAGGTAACTTTCTCCCTCCCTGATGTATTGCAGAATCTGCAGCTCAGCCTCCAAATCAATGACTCTGAGCCGAAGTTCCTTGAGCCACAGATAGTTACTGCGGACATGTTTGCTCTGGATCGCAATGTTATCCAGAAGTTCTCACATGCTGCAGTCTTGACACATCACCTGTCCTTCCATCCTTCATGTGTTTTAAATAATTACTTAATAAGAACATAGTATAAGACATAGGAGCAGCAGTAGGCCATTCGACCCATCGAGTCTGCTCCACCATTCAATGAGATCATGGCTGATCTGATAATCCTCAACTCCACTTTGCCGCCTTTTCCCCAGAACCCTTGTATCAATTATTGATTAAAAATCTGTCTATCTCAGCCTTGAATATACTTAATGATCCAGCCTCTACAGTGCTCTGCGGTAAAGAATTCCACAGATTCACTGCCCTCTGAGTGAAGAAATTCCTCCCCATCTGTGTCTTATATGGGCGAACCCTTACTCTGAGATTATATCCCCTGGTCCTAGGCTCTCCCACAAGGGGAAACAACCTCTCAGCATCCACCCTGTCAAACCCCCTAAGAATCTTACATGTTTCAATAAGGTCACCTCGCCGACCAGGAGATTCAGGCCTACATGTTTCAATAAGATCACCTCTCATTCTTAATAAAAATTTAGAAGAATGAGAGGTGACCTTATTGAAACATGTAGGTCTGAATCTCCTGGTCCAACCTACTCAACCTTTCCTCATAAGAAAATCCCTCCATACCCAGGATCCATCTGGCGAACCTTCTCTGAACTGCCTCCAGATAAGGGGACTAAAACTATTCACAGTATGCTAGGTGTGGTCTAACAAGTGCCTTGTATGGTTTTAGCAAGGCTTCTCTCTTTTTATACTCCATTCCCTTTGAAATAAAGGCCAACAATCCATTTGCCTCCCTTATTACCTGCTGAATTTATATGTTAGCTTTTTGGGATTCATGCACAAGGACTTCCAAATCCCTCTGTGCAGTAGCTTTCTGCAGTCTTTCTCCATTTAAATAATATTCAGCTCCTCTATTTTTCTTGCCAAAATGCATGACCTCACATTTTCCCACAGTATATTCCATCTGCCAAGTTTTTGCCCACTCACTTAACCTGTCTATGTCCCTCTGTACACTCTGTGTCACCCTCACCACTTGCCTTCCCTCCCATCCACAAACTTGGTGATAGTACATTCACTTCCCTCATCAAAGTCATTAATATATATTGTAAATAATTGTGGCCCCCAGTACGGGTCCTTTGTTACTCCACTAGTTACAGGTTGCCAACACCGTGGGCTCTTATCTTATTAAGTAGCCTTACGTGCAGTACCTTATTGAATGCCTTTTGGAAATCCAAATATATTATACCTACTGGTTCCCCTTTACCTATCCTGCTTGTTACCTGCTCAAAGAATTCTAATAAATTTGTCAGGCATGATTTCCCCTCCATGAAGCCAGGCTGACTCTGCTTGATTATATTATGCATTTCTATTATGCATTGCTCTATAATAGATTGTAACATTTTCCCAATGATAGATGTTAAGCTAAATGGCATATTGTTACCTGTTTTTTGTCTCCCTCCCTTTTTGAATAAAGGCATTTTTCCAATCTTCTGGGACTTTTCCAGAATCTAAAGGTTCTTGGAAGATTACTATCAGTGCATCCACTATTTGAGTAGCTACTTCCTTTAATATCCTGGGATGCAACCTATTAGGTCTAGGGGACTTACCAGCCTTTAGCCCCATTAGTTTCCCTAGTACTTTTTCTCTAGTGTTAGTCACTGTATTTATTTGCTCCCCCAATTTGCCCCTTGATTATTTAGTATTTTTGGAATGCTATTAATGTCTTCTGCCATGAGGGCTGATGCAAAGCACCTATTCAACTCCTCTGTCATTTCCTGGTTGCCTATTATTATTTCCCCAGCCTCAATCTCTAAGGGGCCTATGTTCACTTTGGTCTCTCTTTTCCTTTTCATACATTTAAAGAAGATCTTAGTGTCCTTTCTTATATTACCTACTAGTTTACCCTCAAAGTTTATTTTCTCCCTTTCTTTGGTCATCTTTTGTTGGTTTTTAAAACTTTCCTAATCCTTTGGCTTACCTTTGCCACACTGTATGTTTTTCCTTTCAATTTGATACTGTCCTTAGCTTCCTTGGTTAACCATATTTGGTTTATCCTTTTCCTAGAATCCTTCTTTCTTACTTTGTTGTGAGTTATGAACTATTTTGTTTAACATCTGCCATTGTTCAAAACTGTCTTTTCTGCTAAACTCATTTCCCAGTCCACTCCAGACAATTCTGCCCTCATTCCTTTGTAATTACCCTTATTTAAGTTTAGCAGAGCTGTTTCTGACCCAAGTTTCTCACTCTCAGACTGAATGCTAAATTCTACCATGTTATGGTCACTGTCTCCTAGGGGATCTTTTACTCTGAGATCATTTATTAAACTTGCCTCATTACATATTACAGATCCAAAATAACCTGATCCCTGGTTGGATCCACAACATATAGTTCTAGTAAACTATCTCAAATACATTCTATGAATTCTTGCTTGTGGTTACCTCTGCCAATTTGATTTTCCCAATCTACATGAAGATTAAAGTCACCCATGATTAATGTACTGCCTTTTTAATATGCCCTCATTACCTGCTGATTTATTCTCTGCCATATAGTGTAGCTACCATTAGTGCGCTTATAGACTACTCCCATCAGTGTCTTCTTCCCCTTGTTATTTCTTACCTCCGCCCATATGGATCCTACATTTTTCTTTTAATTCATTCATGGGATGTGGGCTTTACTGGCTGGGCCAGTATTTATTGCCCATCCCTAGTTGCCATTGAGAAGGTTGTGGTGGGCTGTCTTCTTGAACCGCTGCAGTCCATGTGGTGTAGGTACACCGACAGTGCTGTTAGAAACAGAGTTTCAGGATTTCGACCCAACAACAGTGAAGGAACAGCGATACATTTCCATGTCAGGGTGGTGAGTGACTTGGAGGGGAACTTTCAGGTGGAAGCGTTCCCAACTATCTGCTGCCCTTGTCCTTCTAGATGGTAATAGTTGTGGGTTTGGAAGGTGCTATCGAAGGAGCCTTGGTGAATTCCTGCAGTGAATCCTGTAGATGGTACACATTGCTACTACTGTGTGTTGGTGTTGGAGGCAGTGAATGGTTGTGGATGTGATGGCAATCAAGCGGACTGCTTTGTAGGCTGCCATTGTGACTGGGATGCTGGAGAGATGCTTGAAGAGGCAGCACCTTCTGACATATGATGCCAGGACCCTCTCCTCCAGTTAGGACATCATCTCAGCCAGGCGCATGATGCCAAGGGTTCATCATCCTTCAAAGGATCAGGACAATGTGAGCCTGATGTGCCTGGGCAAAATGAAAGGAATTGCAATGCTGTTGCTCATGCTGGCCCATGATGGAGGGCTCTTATTCAGGAGAGTACCGACTACAACTCGTCATCCTCCTGGTGGAATTTGGTGGCTATCAGGGCATCATGAGCACACCTGCCTTGTGTTATGGCCTCTTTCCCTGCAGTTTCCTTGAACTCATCACCCTCATCCCCATCGAGGTCCTCCTCATCCGATGAGACATGCAGTTCCTCCACCTCGTCATCTGGCAAGGCCTCCCCCCTTTGCAGCGCCAGGTTGTGCAGTGTGCAGCAAGTCATGATGATCCATGAGACCCTCTGGGGATTATACTGGAGCGCTCTGCCAGATCTGTCCAGGCATCACAATTGCATCTTTAGGATCCCAGTGGTGTGCTCCACCAATGGTCAGTTAGCAGCATGAGCCTTATTGTACCTTCTCTCTGCAGAAGCCCGAGGCCTCCGAACAGGCATCATCAGCCACTTTCTTTCTAGGCACCCTTTGTCACTGAGGAGCCAGCCCTGGATCCTGTGTGGTCCCTCAAAGATGTCCGCGACCTGCAATCTACTAAAGATGTATGATTCATGGACGCTTCCTGGGTACCTGGCGCAAACCTGCATGATCAATTTCTTGCAGTCGCAGTCCAGCTATACTTTGAGCAAGTGGAAGCCTTTCTGTTTATGTATTGCAGTGCCTGTACCCAAGGAGCTTTTATAACCACAAGAGTGCAGTCGATGGAACCCTATATGTGTGGGAATCTGGAAATAGCAGCAAAGCCCAGTGCTCTGGCATCCTGGCTAGCTTGACCTCTGTGAAAGTTGACATATTTGTGGGCCTTGGCAAAAAGGGTGTCTGTGACCTCATGAATGCATTTGTGTATGGTTGCTTAAGAGGTCCCACACAGGTCCCAGTGGAGCCCTGGAAGGAGCCATTGATGTAGATGTTTAGTGCAGCCATTACTTTCAGAGCCTCTGGCAATGGATGCCCTCCCAGTCCCCATGGCACCAATTCCTGGAGAATGCGACAAATGTGAGTCACCAGATCCCTGGACATGGTGAAGCATTGGCGACATTGCCTTCCGCTCATCTGCAGATAATACCTTCCAGGTTCTGTGGACTCTGGGTCTTGCAAGCTGCCTACGCACAACGTGTCTGTGAGCCTCATCCCCTATATCCGGAGGAGGCCCTGCTGGCCCTTGGTCTTCGGAATATTGCTCCTTCCTTTGATGATCCAGGCACCTCCATCACAACCTTCTCCTTCTCTCCTGCCTGTGAGTAGTAATGCAGGCAGTGATAAATCCAGCCTCCATCTTCCTGATGGCTTCCTCTCTGCATATCAATAAGAAAGAGGCAAGTGTCAGCATTAGTCTCCAAAGGTCCTCTTTCTGTCAGACTCCTTAGTGAATGTGGGTTCAACGCTTAGTTCCTTTGTTGGAGAGTACTCACCCCTGAAATTATGGCCAGTATGGAGTGCGTATCAAGGTTTCCCCACCCCTGCCCCTCCAACATGACCATCTGCTATGACATTGCTTTGGCCAGGGGCTTGGAAGAGCTGCATTCAGCCCAGGTGCTGGGAAACTCATTCATTGCATTGTAATACTACACTCCTGGGGATAAGCATGAGGATAAATGTTCATTCAGGAAATGAGATTATTTGAGGGGGGCCTGAGGCTTCTCTTCAGTGAACTGTCCAGCACCAACTTCCTAACAGGCTTCTGGAGCTTGACCATTCGCCCAATTGCTATGGAGTTCGTTATTACTCTGGGGAATTTCCACGCTGCAAACAAGGGGTTAAAACAAGATTGATTAGTGCCACTTTGTGGGATTAGTCTCGCATGAATGGGCATCATTGCTTCACTTTCCTGATTCCGTGCATTGTCATTGAAAGGTTTCTAGCATCTCTCAGCTGTGCCTCTCCTCAGTTGAGAATGCACAGTTCAGGTGTGTGGCAATGTAATCAGCCTCCCACCACCGCCTGCACCCCCCTGGTGCATGCAGCTGCCCTCCAATCTTCCTGCAAAGCCCTTAACAGCAGAGCTTGGCACTGCGCCTTTGCTGCAGGTTGGAAGATGGTGCTGTAGAACTCTCACTGCCAGACTAGTTTGGACTCCCGCTGTGTGAGTATAGAAACCCCTCCCATCATCCCAGAGGATCTTCAATTTCAGGTTTCCCTCCCTCACAGACCTCCCCATCCACCCCCTGAATTCCTTGATACCGTTGTGCTTCTGGTGCATATCCGTTCGTTAGCTCCTGAACATTTTGAAGTGGATGTGTTTATGGCCTGTGTGGCCCTCACCCAACCCCATCTTGAGGCCACTTACACTATTCAACTTTACTCCCCCTGCACCCTCCCCGAGTCATATGTCTGAGTGCAACTTTCCTCACTCATAACCCCCCAGCACAGTGCTCACCCTGCAGTCCTTCTCCTGCCTGAGGTCACTTGCCCCTCTTCCCTAGTACATCCCAAGTCCTGCAGCCTCTTCTCTTTTGTGAGGTCACTTGCCCCCCCTCCGCCAGTGCAGGCCTAGCCCTGCAGCCTATGAAAAGCCACCCTGCCTTACCGCTGGTCTGGTGGGTAGACACTTGCCTGTGACAACCCTCTAAAAGTGAAGTGGTGCTGTCTGCGAGGCCTGACGCTGATTCCTGTGAGCGTGGCGCAATGCAAGGTAGGCAAACTAACCTCGAAGTGAGGAGCGAAGTGGAGGTTGCCAGGTGCACGTTGCTTATATTCTGTTGTGAAACATGTCATTCTAATTGCATGATGATGTGCCTGGATGATCCAGCCTGGGGGAATGATTCCGGTGAGGAGATCTTATAATGCAAAAATATTGAAATGATATACCCAACGTGCTGTGGCGGAGAACGTGGTCTGCCATGGGCGACTGGAGCACACAATTGCGACCTGATTATATGATACCGTAAAACCGATTTTTGGCCTTCTCATGATATTTTACACCCCCGCCCACCATGACGCCTGCCGCGAATGGGAGCGGAAACTTCTGGCCATTAGCACAGATTGAATGTGCCAAATGAATAGTTTCTGTGCTGTAAACTTTCAATAATTCTATGTAATACCATCCTGCTGACGGAGTTGAACTTTGCTGGTAGGGCGGAATGAGTCACACTGGGTGGGGACAGTAAGAGTTTGATTTTAGCACTGCCATCAGCTTCAAAACGAAAAATATTTTATTCTGCCACGCCATTGATCATTATCATGAAGGCACCAGTGCTTAAATAAATAGAACATGTATTACTGTGATAGCAGGTAATTCTTTCCTGGGAGGATAAATTTAATATCTGCTAGAAAATTTCAATGAAGGGAGCTATGCCTTGCAGAAATCAAAGTGTAAGTTATACTGTGGCATATTATTTTGGACCTTATAGTCAAACTGATTATTTAAACTTTGTCCTAGTAATTAATGAACTCATTGAGCTGACAAATATTTACAAATAAGCACTTTAACCATAACCATGTTCAATGAAAACAACAAATACATTTTGATGAGTTGAACATTAAAACTGCATGATCACAAATCTTTGATAAAAGCAAGAAAAGATAAGGGCACAGGAATGTTATTTTCTAAGGCAACCAGAAAATAAAGTGTTATATATGTGAATTACTAATGAAATTATAATTAGGTTGCAAGGTATGTGCAAGGACAGAGATCTTATCTGTATTACCACTGGAAATCATGCGGTTTCACAATCAATATTAAATGAGGTAAGGTAATGGGAGAGTCTTTAATGTTCCAAAGGTTTGCACTGTTATTTCAACATGCCTCCTGCGATGGAAAGAATCTCTCAGCATGTTCATTCTGGAAGGGATAGTTGTATTTATTATGCTGATTATTTGTGGAAAGATATTCTTGTGACTGCCAAATTTTCGAGATATATATATATATATAAAGGACTTGGGAAAACTTGCATTTACAGATTTCTTATGTTTTCCATCACAACGATGAATGGTCAGGAAATGTAGCCATGTATTGCTTTATTGTGACTCTCAGAAACATTTCACATACAATTGAAATGCACTGACTGTTATGGCTTGCAAACACAGTAGCCCTTTTTCATTCAGCAAGAGGCCACAAAGAGCAATGAGCTCAATTACCAATTGATCTTTTATTTAGTGGTTTTACTTGAGAGATAATGTCAGGCAGGTTTCTTTATCGTGGCATTTGGGCAACATAAGCAAGACAGTATTTATCACGAAATTAAAATACAAAAATACTTAGATCAGGCAACATTTGGGAAAAGTTGAAGATAAGGCTAATGGTCAGAATTTTAACATTTAGACCCACTCATACAGGGGGAGGTTGGCAGTGGGTTGGGAATCTGAAAATGGCTGAATTGGGCTTTGCTGTGCCTTTTTAACTCAATCAGCATCTTGCTTCCAGGTTTCCAGACAAATTGAAAAAGGCAAGTGTGATGATGATCCACAACTGACAGCTAAAAGCTCTCTATTTAAAGGGGCCCTGACAGGGAACAGAATGGATCCATTACAGAACTGTCAGGGGAGAGAGGACAAGTACCATGATGTAGGCACAATGTGGGGAAGACTGTCCCTTGTTTATCTGAAGTGGGCTGTAAGGTCCTGCAGACAAACACTTTTCCTAGCAGTCAGGAGGAAAAGTTCAGCCTCTGAAGCAGTGATTCAGAAGTGATTCAGGGGGTTAGCAGCCAGAGTGTGGTCCCTCATTCATTGATACAGTGCCAAAAGAGGTTCAATGACCTCATCAGGACAGGAAAGCAGGGTGGCATCCAAAATTCAAGTGGCAAACCCCACACTCTGACTTCCCTGCATTCTCCTGCATAGCACTCCTCAGACCAACACAGGTTGCAGTTCCGTCCATTCCTCTTTCTCAAGGCACCTCCTTACATCTACATATGAACAGCTATCATTGACACTCAGCTTCATCTTATTGCCATCTCAGATCCATCCTTCACAGTCACCTTCCTCATATGTTGCTCTTCCATCCCCTCAAAACATTTCATTTCTCACATTCATAACTCACTGTTTTCTCTACTTGCAGGTGATGATCGCACAGAATTCCAGAGGGAGGCGGAGAACTAGCTGTGTCCCTCCAGTAATTGCCATCTGACTGCTGCATGGGAGGAGTCACTAGGAATCAGCAGACTGTCAGAATGCCAGGCTATCAGAAGTGGAGAGATGAAGATCTCCCAGATACCTGGTGACAACATTTTCCAATGAACACACAACGCTCACTCGTGTTGAATTGATGTCAACAGCCACTGAAATATGATCATCTCACAATGGAGACTTTGAACTCTTTTCCCTTGTCTGCTCTGATTCATATACTTCATCTTCTAAGGATACTTCAAGTGACACTCAGGGACTAATGCTGAAGGAAACCCAGGCCTGAATTTTACATTCCAAAGCCAGGCACATGCCCGATCTGAACACACATGAAATTGCGCGAAATGACGTCGGGCGGGCGTCCCGACATTATTGCGCACACGAGCAATATTGAGGTCAGCGGGCGCACGTGGGAGTCGGAGTCACGTCCGCTGATAATTAAAGGGCCAATTAGGCCATCAAAAAGCCTATTGTCCACGATTTTATGTTGCTTGTGCGATTTCTCGCTCTTTGCATGGGCAAAACGGGCAGGTGGGCAGCTGTTTTTAACTAATTGTCATCCAAAGGTGGGATAAAAAGGGTCTGTAGTATGCCATTGTGAGTTGTGAGGAGTTTAGGAGGTAGTTTGCTGCTGGTCGCTTGAGTGAAGCTTGATAGCTTTATCTCTATTTTGAGTTTCAGTCTTTGTATTGCTAGTCTTTATTTCAGGACTCACTGGTGTTTCCAATGCCCCTGGAGGATTTATACTGTGTGGACCCTTCCAGTCACCAGATAGCTTTCTGTTCCTCTGGCAATGGGGATTGTCTACTTCACTGGTGGCACCTCCTCTGAGGAGGAAGAGAGGTGCAGTAGGAAGAGGAGGCCAGGTGTCCATAAGCAGTGTCCAAGGGAGTAGAGGCACTGGCACAGGGAGCACAGAGCCAGCAGGGTGCAAGAGGGGCCGCAGAAGATGCCACTATCCTGCTGCCAGAGGGTACAGGCCATGATGCAGCTACATATCAGAGGTGAGGTGCCAAGGGAGCCTCTGCCTCTCCAGGGAGAATGTGACCTCCATATGTCAGATGATTGGGCCAGAGATCACATCCACTGTGTGGGTGGCCTCCCCATGCCCGTAACTCTGAATGTCACGGCCTTCTACTTCTATGCCTCCAGTTCTTTCCAGGGGTCGGTGGGTGATCTGTGTGGAGTGTCCCAATCAGCTGCCTCCAGTTGCGTTAAGCTGGTGATTGACGCTTTGTTTGGGTGGGTCATGATAGTTATTCATTTCTGGACACGAGGCTAGCCAGGCTGAGCAAGCCAGAGGCTTCGCTGCGATTGCTGGGTTCCCCCACATTTAGAGTGCCATCAACTGCACACGTGGCCATTAAGGTGCCAGCGGGTGAGCCAAGCCTTCATCAGCAGGAAAGGCTTCCTCTCCAAGGACGTCCAGATAGTTTGTAGACATTGGACGCAGGTTCCGCAAGTCTGTGCAAGGTACCCTGGCAGCTCCCAAGACACATACACCCTTCGACATTCACAAGTGCCAAGGCTGTTCATGGTTCCAGCTCAAATGGATGGATGGCTGCTGGGTGACAAGGGCCATCCGTTGAAAAGGTGGCTCAAGACGCTTCTCCAGCACCCAAGAAAAGAACCAGAGCAGAGATATAATCGGAGTCATGCCTCCGCAAGGGCAGTGATAGAGAGCACCATAGGCTTGCTGAAGATGAGATTCAGATGCCTGGACTGTTCAGGGGGAGCGCTACAATACTGTGTCTCTCTGATAGTCATTGCATACTGTGCTCACCATCTGGCTCTGGCAGGGGGATACTCACTGGAGGAAGAGGATCTTGAGGCAGCTCCACAGGCCACAGATGTTGATTCCAGTGGTGGATCAGAAGAGGAGCCCGGGAAAGAACATGGTGAGGATGTGGAGGTAGACCTCTGGAACCTTCAGGGAGGCAGGCATACCAGGGAGGCCTTGATTCAATACTCCTTCAGCTAGGCTGCCAAGGCACTGCATCCACCTCATGCCAGGACTGCCGCCTCCTTATAAAATGTTTGAAATGACCTATTCCATTGAACCCAAAGTCCACTCAGTGCCTGTGCAATAAAGTTTAGAGCCACTCACGTCCAACATGAGATACTGGCGTACCTTGCACCTACAAAACAAATGAAACATTCTCTGCCTGCAGTGCCTTTGCAGCCTGGCCAATCCCACCTGAGGAACACCTTGCAGGGCACATCTGAGTTGTGGCCCTCAGCCTGTAAAGCAATCAGGCCAAGCAGCCAGAGTTCACTGCCTTGACTGGTGCCAATTTCATTGACAGTTGGCACTCAGACTCTTACACCTATAAGACCAGAAGACCATAAGACATAGCAGCAGAAGTAGGCCATTCAGCCCATCGAGTCTGCTCCACCATTCAATGAGATCATGGCTGATCTGATAATCCTCAACTCCACTTTCCTGCCTTTTCCTCAAAACCCTTGATTCCCTTACGGATTAAAAATCTGTCTATCTCAGCCTGGAATATACTTAACAACCCAGCCTCTACAGACCTCTGCAGTAAAGAATTCCACAGATTGACCAGCCTCTGAGAGAAGAAATTCCTCCTTCTCTATGTTTTAAATGGGCGCCCTCTTACTCTGAGATTATGCTCTCAGGTCCTAGACTTTCCCACAAGGGGAAACAACCTCTCAGCATCTACCCTGTCAAGCCCCCTAAGAATCTTATGGGGAGAATTTTCTCCCTATTGGGCTGGCGGTTCAGGAGCGGGTGTGGGCAGGTGCGTAGCCAATCGCCACCCGCGATCGGCTGTGCACCGCCACTTTGTGTGGGAGGGCCAATTAAGGCCTGCCCAGCAGGACGTGCACCCAGAAGTGCTTCGTGCTACTGTATGGGTGGGGGGAGGAGGGAGAGTTGGGGCCTGCGCTCTTTCACACATGCGCATGAAAGTGCTCAGAAATCTCCCTGAAGCACAGAGCTGCCTTAGGGAGATTAAATTAAGTATAAAACTTTGCAAAAAACAATTTAAAAAATTTTTCCAATATGTCCCCTCATGTGACAGTGTCATTTGATTTGGGAAGTATTAATGAATTTACTAAAAATTTTTATTACTTTTGTAAACCCTTCATGAAACATCATCCTGCCTGTGGATGAGGTTCCATGAAAAATGCAAAGGCCACCTAGGATCTTTGCCTGCCCGCCAACCTTAAGTTTGGGCAGGCAGCCCTGTTAATTCTTACAACTGGTATTTAATTGGCCTTAATAAGCCTTTGACAGTTCAGTGGCGCGCAGCCAACTCCAGTGCGCACCCACCAAACTGAAGATTGGAATGACGCACGGTGATTTCGGGACCCACGCCCGATGTCACCGCGCGTCATTTTACGCATCAGCGAGCGGGGCCCGCCCTGCACGCCAACCACAGATTCAGGCCTATATGTTTCAATAAGGTCGCCTCTCATTCTTCTAAATTCCAATGAGCACAGGCCCAACCTGCTCAACCTCCCCTCATAAAAAAATCCCTCCATACCTGGGATCAACCTAGTGAACCTTCTCTAGGTTGCCTTCAATGCCAATATTTCTTTCCTTAGACAAGGGGACCAAAATTGTTCACAGTATTCTAGGTGTGGTCTAACTAGTGTCTTGCATAGTTTTAGCAAGACCTCCCTATTTGTATGCTCCATTCTCTTTGAAACAAGTTTAACATTCCATTTGCCTTCCCTATTACCTGTTGAACTTGTAAGTTAGCTTTTTGGGATTCATGCACGAGGACTCCCAAATCCCTCCGTGCTGCAGCCTTCTGCAGTCTTTCTCCATTTAAATAATATTCAGCTCCTCTATTCTTCCTGCCAAAGTTATTAACCTCACATTTTCCCACATTATATTCCATTGGCCAAGTTTTCGCCCACCCACTTAACCTGTCTATATATCCCTCTGTAGACTCCTTGTGTCATCCTCATCACTTGCCTTCCCACCTACTTTTGTGTCATCCGCAAACTTGACAATAGTACATTCACTTCCCACATCTAAGTCATTAATATATATTGTAAATAATTGAGGCCCCAGCACTGATCACTGTGTCACTCCACCAGCTGCAGGTTGCCATTCCGAAAATGCCCACCTTATGCCAACTCTGCCTTCTATTCGTTAGCCAGTCCTCTATCCATGCTAATATGCCACCCCCAAATCCATGGGCTCTTATCTTATTAAGTAGCCTCATCAAATGTCTGAGCACCATAGGGGGACAGCCAGCCATTAACACTTCCACACACAGGTCCATGCCAACTAGGTACTCTTGGCGATCGTAGCAAATCATTGAACCTTCTGTGCGCCGCACAACATCATGACCTCTGCCCATGCTTTCTTAGTCAAGTGAGGTGGCCTCCTCTTGCCATCCCTGGGGATGAGGATGTCCTGCCTGGCACTGACCTCCTCCATGAAGATTCCCAGGCACTCATCTGAGAACCGGGGGGGCTGAATGCCCACAGGATTTGCCCTCCAGCCTGGCATGCCCAGCAAGTGCAGGTGCCATTGCTGCTGAAAAAAAATGTTTCATTAAACAACTCCAAAGCTACAAGGTGTCCCCTGGCAGCCTTCAGGGAGCAGCCTCTGCTGCTTTTAAATCCCCCATCAGGTCGCCATTGGAGCTGGTGCCCAACAGGGTCCCGCCCCCATCCAGCCCTTCCAGCCATTGAGATCCTTAATTGGCCACCCAGCATGAAATCGCATTAGAAACACGATCCCACCCGGGAACAGATTATACGTCTGCTTCCAGACCCGCCGACTTGGCGCATACGGCAAGTGTGAAATTCAGGTCCTAGGAGTCCTCAGAGAAGGTTGCACACTCTGAAGAAGCACTACAGGCAACTTAAACATACAGCCCCCCCACCCCCCCCCGCCCCCGCAGGCCTTCAAAGGCAGGTAGTTATGTCATCACATAGTGAGTCATACATAGCAAGTGAGCAGGAGCAGTTGTTGGAGACAGGGAAAGCAGTGAAGAGTCTCTGCCAGAGGTCACAGAACACTCCAAGCTCTGCTCAGCTGGATACAGATGCTGAGTCTCATGAAGAGTGCTATTCTGGAGCAGTAGCAGAAAGTGTGTGATGTTCTGCCAGCATTTCCAGAGGCGACGGGCACCCTTGAAGAGAGACTGGAGTTTGTCTCTTGCATGAGTACCATGATGTCTCAGGCCTTTGTGCTAATGTTCATCTCCATGGAAAGAATGGCCATCTCCATAAAGCATCAAATGCATCAGGTGTTCAAGTGCATGCTGGCCATGGCCAATGGCCTGGACACTCAAGTCTGCCTGTTCAAATAAAATGGAGGAAAGCCTCATGTTGCTCATTTAGTGCCTCACTGAAGTGCAGCAAAGTGCTCTCCAGCTCTTGGTTAACAGAAGTGCAGGTGGGCCATGAGAGGGAAGATGGAAACAGGACACATGGAAGCGGGGTGTCTGTCCAGGGTGTTTCCATTCCTCCCTCCTTGGCACCACCTCCCATCCAGCCCCCTCTACCCAACAAAGTCTCACATGCTGACTCCTGCTCCAATAATCGAGTCTGCCCCTGCACAAATGTAAGAAGGGCTGCCATTAGCAGGGTCCTTATGGTTCTAAAACCCTAAGGACACTGGCATTGAGCATCCCAGCTATCAGAGCAAGAAATGAGCAGCTAAGACCAGAGGAATAATAAGAAAAGAAAAAGAAAGACAGGGGGAATCACTTGGGTGTGTACAAGTATGTCACTGAGTCAATTTTGTTATCAATTTAATCAACCATAAACTTTATTTCAAGTTTCCATGTCCAATCAGGTCTACTGTTGCCTCATGCCTATCATCAGACTTGAGGAAAATGGTATAACCAGAGTAGAAGATGAGCAATGAGTGTTAATGACATGGAAGGAGTATGCTTTGTGTTGAGTGGGAGTTCAGCAGGGTGCAATAGGTTCAGCATTGGCGAGCCACATTTCTTCACAGCCTCTGATTAGCTGAATCGTGTGTTATGAGATCATCATGGGTATCCCTGTCAGCTAGGTGAGCAGCTGCAGCGATCCTGGCAGTATCAGGCTCCTCCTCCTCCTGCTGTTCCTCTTCTTCCTCTACCGTTGATGGTGACAAGTGGTCATCACCTTCCTCCATCTATAGCTCCAGCCCCCTCTGCTGTGCTATCAAGACACAGCAGACCAGTACCATTCAGGACATCCTTGCTGGTGCATACTGAAGAGCTCCCCCCAGGTCTGACCTACACTTGAATTGCACCTTCAGAAACCCAATGGTTTGCTCTATGACCACATGCTCATGTGGTTCTGGTTGTATCTTTCCTGTTCATCAATTGTAAGATTTCTCACTGTTATCGTCAGCCATGTCCTAGAGGATTGCTCTTGTCTTCAAGGTGCCATCTGCTAACTTTGTGTGGAGTTGCAAAGGTCTGTGTAAGACATGACTGGTGCAGGATGAAGATATCATGGCACCTCTGGTATATCTTGTACAGATATGCATGAATGCTTTCCGGTGTTCACCAGCTGAACATTGATGGAATTGAATTCCTTTCAATTGATAAATACTCCTGGAAGATCTAAGGGTACATTGATTGCCACATGTGTGCAATCTATAACTTCCTGGATTTGTGTGAATCCAACCATTGCAGCAAATCTGTGGACCCTCTCATTCTGACTGGCCTCATCAGTAGCAATTTGGGCGTGAGTAGTAGCCCTGGAAAACCTAGCATTCCTCATCTTGGCAATGCACTTGTGGGCAGTGAATTGTGAAATCTTTCACCACATGT
This sequence comes from Carcharodon carcharias, assembly GCF_017639515.1. Taxonomy (NCBI): domain Eukaryota; kingdom Metazoa; phylum Chordata; class Chondrichthyes; order Lamniformes; family Lamnidae; genus Carcharodon; species Carcharodon carcharias. Next base: position 73,379,744 of record NC_054486.1, read on the forward strand.
CACCAGCAGATTTCTGCAAAGAGCAAGAGGTGAAGAAATTCAGGTCTGATGTGACCTTGGCAGCCACTGGCAATGTGTACTCACCTAGCCCACTTGGAAGGAAGCCTTGTTTCAGGAAGTAATAGATGTCAGCAACTACAGATACCTGCCAAAAACCTGAATCTCCTGAGACACTGTTGCTCAGTCATGCCCAGAAAGCTGACCCTCAATGTGCATGTCCTGTGCAGCAGGGCTTGCCTCCTTCTAGCTGGAAGTGGCTGAGGAACACACAGCTGCTGCTACTGCTGGTGTCACTTCTGCTGCTACTGGGGTTGCTGATGCTGCTCATCTTGTTCCTCGTCAGAACTCCAGACCAGGGTTGCATAAACTGCTCCCTTCTGTCATGAAGGCTGACAGCTGGGATATGCAGATCAAAGTCACAAATCTCCAAGATAGTGGAAATGATCCACAAACTATTGGAAATCACCTCCAAACCAGTGAAAGCATATTCTCAGAAGAAGTGCTGTGAATGAAAGTTGTTCATTTGAGCAAGGAACAAACTGTCATTGTTCAGTATTTAAAGGCTTTCCAGCCTGTTAATTTCCTGCCCTAGCAATTCCTGCTTTGCAAGCACTTTGTTGAACTTGGCGAGTTTCAGGCAACTCGAGAAGCTTGTGCACTGGCAGTTAACTCCATAATGGAAAATTAAATCTTCACTCCATTGCCACTTTACAAATTATAATCACCAATATTATACTCTGTCCCATGTGGTTTTCCCACACCTTCAAACATAAATTGGTTAAATACGGAAGTGAGCAGGATCATGTCAGATTTCTGACCAGCCTTTTTTTGATGATTTAGCCCACCGCATACACCAACACTATCCTCCCTCACAGGTTAAAATATCCCCAGTGTTTCAGGATAATGACCTTTTGGAATATTTATTCCCACTTTCCCTAAGAGCATTTAGAGTCAATCACCAATTTGGGTCTGGAGTCATATGTGGGCCAGACCAATTAGGGGTAGCAGGTTCCCTTCCCTGAAGGCCATTAGTGAACTAGTTAATTTGTTTATAATAACAAACCAGAAGTTTTCATGATCATTTTCTGATGCAAATGTTTCCTCACCCTGAGCCACTTCCTGTACTACCTTTGGGTTATTTTTCAACAGGGCCAATACTTTCTGTGGTGATTTCTTTTAGAATCTATTCATGATTCCAGTAGAAATGTAAATCTTCTCACCGGTTAACACAAATCTTTAAAATCTATATTGAAGCCACAAATAATTCTATTTATTTGATCCTGAGCTTTCAGTTCCAAAAACAATGACACCTAATACATTATTATTGAAAACAGATAAAGCCATTAAAAACTCACAATTTTAAGTTTAAAGGCAATAAAATGAGTTTATAAGTAATAATCATCGCTTTGTGTGGGACTGAGAGGAAAGCCTTTAAATTCCAGTGAGGCAAAGTAAAACCCAATGAAAGTGTTGTTTAGAGATTTGGTATGGCAGAGAACGATCAAGATATCAAATGCTGAAATGAAATCAGGGAGTGGAAGTAGAGCAAATTTTTCCCTCAAGTTATCAGCTGATGTGTGCCTCTAAAGTGTTGCAAAACAGCACTTATTATACATTCGCTGGAAACAACATTGCTGGGCATTTGTCAATGATAATTGAATTGGGACAAGTGAAAGGTGAACACTCAAAAGATGGGAGAGCAAAATGAAAACAGAGACTTTTGCCTCTACCATTTCTCGAGAAGAGTGATCTGTTTAACCAGACTCTGCCCTCAGTGGACACTAAATTCCTCTTCCTCATCAGGAATAATTTTCCAGGAGAGATTATGGTGGTTATATAACTTTGGAGAAGCCATGCATTTGCTTACTGTTCAATGCCAAATCAGATTATGTTATTTATTTTTTCCTCTCTATGGAGGTTGATTTTTAAAAATTTTACAGCTCTCTTGACCTGGGGATAGAAAGTGTTTACTCCTTGAGAGCCGTGATGGCGATGTGGGCTTGCAAGATTGCTGAATAAGGAAACAAATTTCACTCTTCGTTACATTTAAGAGTGCTTGCCGTTCAGTCATCAATGGATTAATTAAAGTGAATGCGTATTCACCCATTGTAACTGATCCACCACTGCAAAGATTAGTTGATTCTTCCATGCATGACAAGGTGTGAAATGTTCAGTTTACCAGTATTAACTGTTCAACAGTATGAATTTTGAAACAGCAAATAAGCATAGCATTTTGAGACCTGTACAAAAGTAGCCTTAAATCCACAATAGTACTGTCAAGGCTGTTGTAACAAGGAACAGGTGTATTCATCTTGCATGTGTCTGATACTAAAGACAATTTTTAGTCTTTTGTTTTATTTTATTCAGTGTGCTATCTTTATACCTACTGAGCATTTGAGAATCTCATTTAAATATTTCCTTTATTTGTTCTCATTGCACAATGTTTTAATTAACACAAGCAACCTTAGTCGTATGCTGCCCGTACAGCCACATACAATCCCATGCTTTAGGATTGACGGTGCTATTGAAGGATTTCAAGGTAGAATGTGTACATAATATATTCCTGTTAGTCTGTTCACTGAGTTCATTCAATACACTATTAGTTCACACAAAATTACAGGTTTTGCAAGGAAAAAATGAGATGACATGAATCAAATTACATAATTCAGAACCTGTGTAGGCTTTTCAGTTTTACATAATCACAGCTGCGTTAGAGATCGTACCTGTAATTTATTGCAACCTCAGGGAATTCTTTTCTCACATCAAAGTTATTAATATTTTTTCTTAACCTGATCACTGCTTATGTACTGATGACCTGTATGAAAAAGGTCCTGGCAGCAGTTTCTGATCCATCTTTTGGGAGTTTACTTCTTAATGATGTGCTTAACTGCTATCGCACTGAAATTTATTTTTTTGTATTTTTGGATATCTATATCTACATGTTGTGTTAGTGTTTTGTGTCATTTTTCTCACTCCAGTCTTGGTGACTGCTGCTATTTCACTGTTGACAAGCAACTTTCTCAGCATGGAAACTCCTTTGAATATTCCTACAGCAATCCAAGATTTGGCAAAGGACTTTATGTAGGAGGGGGAAGGATAGGCAAGATTACACTGGGGCATTTGACATCTACTTGCCCTCATTCCCATGAGCCATATGTTTAGACGCCTACCTGGATATGTCTGCGTAAATCTGCCTTCATTGTTTATGATTCATCACAGGTTCTGGGCCACCTTGAATAGGTCTCCATATAAGTTACACCATGATTGCAATTCTGTCCGTAAGGTGACCATAGCGTTATGCTTCTATACTTCTGGATTCTTTCAAGAAAGCACTGGAAACATTTGCAAGATCAGACTTCTGTGCACTAACAAGTGAGATAAGCCATGTTGTCAGGAGAAATATTTTCATTACTTTGTCTATGAAAAAGAGACCCCAGTATGGGAGGACATTTTTAAGACCAAAAGTATAGGACTTAATTCTGGCACACATGTGGCCTTTCGGGCCAAAAAATAACTCCATTTGTTTTATGAACATGTTTTACCACAAGAACCAATGTAATGTCCTGGGAACAGATGCAATTCCTTCATTTTATGCCACTATTATTTGAAGTAGCAGGTAGCTGCTAGGAAGAAAGCCATGAACGGATGTAGAATGTAGATATGATGCAAATCATGCATCTTGCTATGTATTGGTGGAACATAGTAGGGGAATGCTGCAGCAGAGATTCCACTGCTTAGACAAATCAGAGGAGTTTGACTCTAAATCCCTGAGAAGACCTTCAAAATGATTTTCATCTGCTTGTGCACATGTTCTTCTTTTGGACTGGACCAGCTGTGGAAACAGAGAACCAGAAGACAACAGAGGAGGAGAAGGAAAAATATGAATGAAGGTGACCAGTAGACAAACACAACAATCATTAATGGACAGGACTTTTGCTTATGTGTAATTTGATCCATGCAGGAATAATCCTCTCCTAACAAATACAAAACAGGCACTCTGTAAACAACATGCCATCCATTCTAATGAACTGCTTTCCAACTACTATATCTACCCAACAATCTTTTATCGCCAAGCTTCATAATGCTATTTCTCAGGATTTTATATTGTGCCTAATCACATTTCAGGATCTCCACAAAATAAGTACAGTGAATTGCTTGTGGATTTTAGTCATTATTGGTATGGGTGTTATGGGGGACACCAGCCATTTAATATGTTAGGAACATATCTTCTTTTTTCTGTTGGACTGTTGTAAAATTACAATGGCTGCAGTTGAAAGACATGTCCACTGGAATAGGATGAGAGATATATACAATGGCGCCCAACCCGAACGATCATAAACTGATGCACAATGATGTCGGGTGAGCGTCCCAACATCATCGCGCACTTACGTGATATTTCAATTGGTGGGCACGTGCAGGAGTCGGAGCCATGCCTGCCATTAATTAAGAAGCCAGTTAAGACCCTTGACAACCCAATTGACGGTGATTTAATGTTGCCCATGTGATTTTTTGCTTGTCGCACGGGCAAAGCAGGCAGGTGAGCAGCCCACAATTTGCAAAAGCTCATCCATGGGCGGGATAAAAAGGCTAGTGTGAGTAGTGAGGGGTTTTGGAGATAGTTTGCTGTTGGTTGCTTATTGGTACTTAGCAGCTTAATCTCTGATTGGGGCTTCATTCTTAGCATTTCAACGCATCATTTCAGGACTCATTGGTGTCTCCAAGGCCCCCTAAGAATTCGGGCTATGTGGACCCTTCCAGGTATCAGACAGCCTTCCATTACCCTGGTAATGGGGATTGTGGACTCTGCTGGAAGCACCTCCTTTGTGAAGAGAGGGGGGCAGAAGGGAGAGGTCATGTATCCCAATGCAGCTTCCGGGGAGGGACCCGTGGGAGGAGTGGCGCAGGCACAAGGACCACAGGGCCAGCAAGAAGTCCAAGGCGGAAGGGGCCACAGAAAATGTCACTATCCTGCTGCCAGGGTTTAGATGCAGCGATGCAGCTACCTCAATATGTCCGATGTGCAATGCTGAAGGAGGCTCTATCTCTCCAAGGAGATCGAGGCCTCCATTTGTCAGGTGATCGGACCCAAGATCAGCTCCAACTGTGTGTCCCTGAATGTCACAGTGCCCCTCAACTTCTATGCCTCTGGCCCTTTCTAGGGATCAGTGGGGGATCTGTGTGAAGTCTCCCAATCAGCTGTCCACAGTTGTGTCAAACTGGTGATAGAAGCTCTGCTCAAGTGGGTATTGACTTTCCTTCCTTTCTGTACAAATGAGGCCACCCAGGCTGAGTGAACCAGAGGCTCTGCAGCAATTGCTGGGTTCCCCTGCATCCAGGGTGCCATCGGCTGCACACATGTGGCCATCAAGGCGCCAGCGGGTTAGCCGGTGCCTTCGTTAACAGAAAGAGATTCCACTCCATGAATGTACAGATAGTGTTTGACCACAGGAAGCAGATTCTGCAAGTCTGTGCAAAGTACCCTAGCAGCTCCCATGACACTTACTCCTGAGACACTCCCAGGTTCCGAGGCTCTTCAGTGCTCCAGCCCGACTGAATGGATGGCTTCTGGGCGACAAGGGCTATCCATTGAAAAGGTGACTCATGACACCTCTATACCACCCAACAACAGAGTTAGAGCAGCGGTACAACAGGAGCCATGTCTCCACAAGGGCGATGGTAGAGAGAACCATAGGTCTTATCAAAATGTACTTCTGATGCCTGGACCGTTCAGGGGGAGCACTGCAATACTCTCCAGAGTGGGTGTCACTGATATTGGTTGCACGCAGCACTCTCCACAATCTGGCACTGTTAAGGAGGGACCTATTGGAGGAAGACAATCTTGACACAGCTGCACAGGCCACAGATGACAAACCCAGTAGTGAGTCAAAACAGGAGCATGGTGAGGAGAACAATGTCGGCATGGCGGTAGACCTCAGTAACCTCGAGGGAGACAGGGATGCCAGGGACACCTTGATCCAATGATCCTTCAGCTAGGCTGCCAAATAAGAGCTACCGCCTCATGCCAGGGTTGCCACCACCATCCTGGATCGCAGAAATGGTCCTTTCCTTTGCCCCCAAGATCCACTCAATGCCTGTACAATAAAATTTCAGGCCACCTACATCCAGTATTACATACTGGTGTACCCTGCACCAACTAAACAAATGAAGCATACTCAGGTCAATAACATAAAAGCAAAAGTAACTTAATGTTGGAACTCACAGATTATTGAACAGAATAATATCAGTTGTTGATGGTCACACCATTAAAAAAAGTTTAAAAAAATGGGAGAACAAAAGATCACCCATGACCAGCCCCTCTTGTGCATAAGGTGCTTTAGACATAAGTTCACAGGTGCTACATGTAGGTGCTCCCCCAATGCTGGCAGCAGCATTGGAGACAACCTGCTGATTCTGCCGTCTTGTTGGCCTTGATGGCCTTGGCAGTCGCCCTCTGGCCAGGGGAACCTGTGATGGCCCTGCCTGAGAGGGAGCGGCGAGTGCCATGGCTGGCGTATCCCCAGTCACCATAGCCTCATCATATGTGAATGTCACTGGCAGAGGGGCAGAGGAGCTGCTCCTGTCATCCAGAGCGCCCTGAGAAGAGTCTGCAGAGATGAAAAGCAGTTTTTCGCCAATGTGAGGTTACTCTGGACCTCACTGCTCACCTTTGATGGATGGCACTTAGCTGGGATACTGGGTGCCTCATCCATCTCCCTCACTGAAACTTACCACCTAAGGTCAATGCCTGTGTGATGATTTGCTGGTCTGAGCACAACCCCAGGAACCCTTGATTTTGTTCCTGGAGCAGCTTCTCCATGAGAGTCGCCACTTTCTCCATGGAGGAGGCATTGCACTCAGCCATGAGGGTCAACACAGTGCTCACCCTCCACAGGGACACCTCCACAATGGAGACCGTGGCACGCATCCACTCATGGATCTCCACCAGATCCTCCTGCACACCCCGCTGGACACCCAGCATCTGCTGCCTAATGGACGACTCCAGAAGCCCATCATCAGCCTTCAACTGAGCATTGTCCTGGTCTCCAGCAGTCCTCCAACTGCCAGCACCCTAGGTACTCTCTGCCTCCACCTGCACCTCAAGCGAGTGTGAAGTGCTCTCACCAATGTGCACCGAGATACTAGCCACCGAGCTAATGCCCACCGAGGTGCTGGTACCTGCGCTGGTGTCTGTTTCAGAGAGTGGGTACGATGGAAGGTGATGGTGTTGTCGTATTGTCACTTGACTAGTAAGCCAGAGACCCAGGGCAATGCTCTGGGGACCTGGGTTCGAATCCCACCACTGCAGATGGTGAAATTTTAATTCAGTTAAAATCTGGAATTAAAAGTCTAATTGTCAATTGTTGTAAAAACCAATCTGGTTCACTAATGTCCTTTAGGGAAGGAAATCTGCCACCTTACCTGGCCTGGCCTACATGCGACTCCAGACCCATAGCAATGTGGTTGACTCATAAATGCCCTCTGAACAAGGGCAATTAGGGAAGGGCAATAAATGCTGGCCTGGCCAGGGACGCGCACATCCCATGTATAAAAAAAAAATACGCAGGTGCTTCTGGAGCATGGTGGTCCTCTGTCGTCAGGGGTAGCTCCTGGAGGTCGCGTGTTTGATGGCAGACCTAACACCATGCCATTAGTTTAAGTCATCACATTGTCATTGTGCATGCCAGCCACCCTGGTGAGACAATGGAGATCTGCATCATGGTGCTATTGCCTTTCAATGATCAATGAGGAATCCAGTCTGGAGACTCCCATTAATGATGAGTCTACACAAGGTTGTTTGCAGCATCTGAAACTCTCACCTCAAAGCACTGCACTCATACCTTCATCTGACACCCCAGCCTCTCCACATCTGGTTGAGTGAGGTGCATGACGCTTCCCGAGCTCCAAGGCCTCCTGCTCATACCTGGAGTGTGTGGGTGTCCTCTGCCAGTTCGCGACCTCTCAATATTGTTATGGGATGTCTTCTCCTGAAAGGACAGAGGAGCAATGATTAGTCCACTCTCTAACTCCAGCGCCATTGCAGCCTGGCCAACCACATCTGAGGAACACCATGCAGGGCACATCAAGTCATGGCCCTCGAGGCACAAGGCACTCAGTCAAAGGAGCCAGGGCTCACCGCCTTGGCCAGCATCGGCATAATTGACAGTTGACACTCAGACTCTAACACCCCTGAGCTCCATGGGGGGATGGCCAGCTCAAAACCATTCAACACAGTGACCCATGCCAACACAGTACTCACCCTTCCTGAGTGCAGTCGGTCATTGAAGTGCTTCTGGCACTGCATCCAGGTACGCCACACCACGTTGTGGCCGCTCACCCAGGCTGCTACCTCCTCCCATGCCCTCTTTGTGAGGTGCAGTGGCCTCCTACTCCCATCTCTGGGGACAAGGATATTTCTTCTGGCAGCCACCGCCTCCAGAAGGGCAGCGGGACATTCATCACAAAAACAGGGCGCCAAGTGCCCAGCCGACCTCACCTCCCGCCTGGTGTTTACATCTTTGTTTGCAGCCATGTCGTTGCAGTGACTTCAATGTGGGCAGCCTCCCTGGGGCTGCTTGTACCATTTTCAAACTGGCTGCCAGGTCACCATTGGACTCAGCGGCCAACAGGCCCTCACCCCCGCTTGCCCCTTCTTGGATGTTCTGCAGCCGGTGTTTATGTTGGGCAGCCCGTAATTGGCTTGCGGGCGGTGGTTGGCTTCCTGACCACCCCTGCCGAACCTGCCCAATGAGGACAAAATTCTGCCCAATTTGCAGTCCTGGAACTTAGTGTGCCATGAAAGACAGGATGGTGCTGGAGAGGAGTCCTGGACCTAGGGAGCTACCTGACAACAGCATTTTAATTGGCTCCTAACCAGGTGACCAGATTTTGTGTGAGTGCAGCAGAATAGCTCCTAGCCTGAAATGAACAAGACCTAAAATCTCTTCCTCCTGTGTGTGGAAGATTCCAGTAATTTCACAATAATAGCTAGCTGTTTTTTTTTTCTCCTCGTATGTCTTTAAATTGATCTCTCTCTCTGAAAATCCCTGTCAAGAGGCAAAGGGGAAAACCACTGTTAGAGACATTGAAAGGCAAGTGCTGAAGCAGTGAACTAAATACTGAAAGTGCTGGAAGATCACCTTGCGTCATTAACAAGAACTGTAAGGAATTTGGTAGACATCGATCAAAATCAACCCATCGAATCCTGTACCCCGGAATTGGTGCTATTGAACCATTTTGTCCCACCCTTAAAATCCATGTTTTGTACGTCTTATGTGTCTTCTGTGTGTGTATGTATAGGGATTTAAGAAGGGGGGTAGAGTTTAAATTATAGCGTTAGAATTTAGCAGTTCATATTTCTTTCTTTTGCCACTAGTTAAAGACAATTTGTTCAATAAGCAGTTATTTACTTATTAAGTTTACAAATCTGGTGCTCATATTCTGTTAACCTAAATTAAATAGGTAGGTGGAATTGAGGCTATCTGGTGGTTTGTTCAAACTTTTCACATTTGTCGCGGCTCGGGGAACAGTGGGGCTTGATATTACAATGCACTATCCCCAGTGAGTTGTGTCGATTGTACATAGCAATGTTCAACAAAAGCAATGAAAACAATGGTCAATATTTGTTGAAGGAAGAATGTTAACTTGGGAGTGTTGTTGAATACATGGGCCCACAAGCCACATGTGTTGAAGTGAGACAAATTAATTGGCATGAAATCAATAAGTTCCCTAATGCTTTCTCCATAGCAACGCTTCAACCAATCAGAGATGACCTGCCGACCAATCAGCACCCTCTTCTTCTATAGTATACATTGCTATGACCATTTAAAATTTGGCATCCTTGCATTTGTCCTGATGAAAACGAGATGCAAAGCTTCGGCGACCTCTCTCTTTTTGCAACATTATTCTGCACAACCAAATGACTTTATATAATTCTTCTTGCTTTTTCACTGTTGAAGCATGTTAGATCTCAACCAATTAGTGTCTGGTGTTGAAAATCTGAGAAGGAGCAATGTTGACATGGACACTTTTTATATGCAAGTCATAAAAAGAATTAAAATGTTCTTTGTTAGATGGCTTGCCCAATGGAAGCCAATGAAATATTCATTGTGGTATTATTTTCTCTTGATTTTGAGATTACACCGCTAATCTGTTGGTTGTATTCAAATTGGGGTGCAAATCTTGTAAATTGTTTTCTGTAGTTAAACCACCAGGAATGCAGCTTAAAACCGCAGTAGAAACTCAGGGAGAGGAATGGGCCTTTTGGACCATTTTGGCCCAATTCTGCCATTCAATTAGATAATGGTTGATCCAGCTCTAGTACTGGCATTAGGAAGTTATTATTAGCACTCATCATATAGACATAATGGTGTACCTTGAGGCAGGTTGTTTATTGTGGTTTTTCTAAAATTAATAGCACGTCAAATGTCAGGTTTACTCTAATGCCTGTTGTTGAAGTTGAATGAACGGGGGTGCATTTTAAAATGTGGCTCTGCATTGTTCCGGAAAATTTAACATGTTAAAAATAATACTTGTGTATCACACTAAGGTGAATATTTGCTCTAGTTATCAAAACCTCATAGATTTATTTGTCAGAAATTATCAGTGCATTTGTGTGACAAATTTAGCAAATGGCTTTACACCAGCACTAAATTTGCGGAGTGTAATTTAGGAGTTAAGGTCCAAACTGACACCCAGGCAAAGCGGAGTGAGACTACTTTCTCCAGGATATTTTATTCATCTTCAATCCAATGTCAGTTGGTCTTATGCCCTGGATTCATGCTGCATTTGCACTTTAATTGCAGTGTTAGCACAGAGCCAAAATACTTTGCACCAATCCTATATTTAAAATGCACTGTAAAAAAAAGTTGTAGACGTGACATTAGGAGAAATAGCAGAAACTTAGAAAAGAAACTTTCCTACCTCTTGGCAATGAAAATAACAGCAATAATTTCTATCAGGAACTTGGGGGAAGCAAATAACAGAATCAACAACAACACTCTGTATTTATATGGCACCTTCAACTTGGTAAAATACCCCAATCATTATGAAACACAATATGACACCAAGCCATGTAAGGAAATATTAGGGCAGGTAACCAAAAGCTTCTTCAAATAGGTAGGTTTTTAAGAAGCGTCTTAAATGAGGTAAGAGAAGCAAAGAGGCAGAGGTTTAGGAAAGGATTTCAGTGCTTAGCGCCTAGGCAGCTAAAAGCATGACTGCCAATGGTGGAACAATTAAAATTGAGGATGCTCAAGAGGCCATTACAGGAGATACACAGATATCTAAAGGTTTTAGGTCTAGATGAGGTCACAGAGATAGGAAGGAGTGAGGCCATTGAGAGATTTGAAAACAATTTTGAGAATTTTATAATTTGGGTGTTGCTTAACCAGGAGCCAAGATAGCTCAGTGAGCAAAGGGTGGTAGGTGAATGGGACTTGGCATGTGTTAGGATGTGGGGAGCAGAGTTTTGGATGATTTCAAATTTATGGAGGGTAGAACATGAGAGATTGACCAGAAATAGTCAAGTCTAGAGGTAGCAGAGGCAGGGATGAGGATTTCAGAGCAGGTGGGTGAGGCAAGGGCAGAGTTGGCAGTGTTGAGAAGTGGAAGTAGGTAATCTTACTGATGGTGTAGATATGTGGTTGGAAACTAACCTTGGGTTAAATATGACTCCATGCTTGTGAAAATTCTGGCTTAGCCTCAGATAGTTACCAGGGAGAGAGAGATGGAGTCAGTGGGTAGGGAAGCAAGTTTATGGTAGGGACTTAATGTACTGACTTTGGTCTTTCCAATACTTAGATGGAGTCATAGTGAAACAATTGGAGTCTTTTATACATTTAAAATTTTGTCGCTGCAAGTATTCAGAATCAGTTACAACATTGCTGGAAATCATAAGTATCACCAGTATTATCCGCAACCAGTGCAGAATGTGACACTCCCACCCCTAAAAATATCTCTTATAAATTTGTATTTTTAAAATGCTGGATGACAGAAAAATAAGGATAAATGCAGCTACCCCAAACCTATAACGGGACACCACACTCAGAAAGAGTGCGAGTTGTTCTTCCGCATGCAGCCTTTTAGAATATAATTAAATGAAACGAGTACATGGTTAGACACTATATTGCTCTATAGTCATCTGGCAGGCAATTGATTTGGGTTGGTTGGGAGTCATCCAGATCTTCCCTTCCCCTTCAAGATGGAGTGTCGTGCTACCATATGCCATTCAACACAATAGCACAGCTGGAAACAGAGAGACATTGGGTAACTGACGCCGGCTTTTGTTTTCATTTTACTGATGGGCAAAGATGCCACACAATTAATTAGATTTTCATTGAACATTTCAATTACAGTATGCCATGTCATTTATCCTTCTTAATTAATTTTGCTATCTGAGGTGTTTTAGATGAAATGAGTAACAAACACTCTGATAGTATCTGCATTTGTGTGTGTTTATATAACAGTGGTATCACTAACTTCTTTGGGTATTTATTTGACAGCAAATATAGTCACAGCTGAAATTTTTGCTCCTGATAAGCAATCTTTAATTTTCTAGTCGTGCTAACAATTGTCTGAAATATTGATTTATTTGTATTTCAATATTTTGGTACAAAATTGGGCAGAAGTAACATGTACAGTCACAATCAACGTTGCTGTCTTCTACAACTTGAGGATAATTATATCTATTATCAGTCCAAATTATAGGGTAGTGCATGGTGTCAGAAGGTACAAACCTTGTAATTACTACATGATGTCCTGTGAGGAGTACATTTAACTGTTTTAACCCTCTGAGTGCTGAGCTTATTTTCTGCTGTACAATTTATTTTGCAGTTCACCAGATATGTCAGGGCACAGTGAAAAGGAAAATGGGAAAAAAGTAAACAGATCAGCATAGTTATCTTTCATATGCTCTTATGAAGGGAAGATATGCTCTTATTAAACGAAAAAGTTTTCTTTTTCAATTTGTCTAAAGTGCAAGTAATTGGCATAATATCAACAGAATGGAGGATCCATGGCTGTGGTGTTGTAGCTCTATTTCTAATATGCAGCTCCCCACTGGTCACACGTAGGAATCTAGAATCACCTATTATTTGGAATGAGATTATAAACTCATTCTTCATAAGCGTATTTTTGATTTTTGTATGGATAACTAACAGAGGGAATGTTCCTTGCATTGATTTTTTTTTCTATTTTATCTGTTTAGTGCAAGTATAAAGCTAAAAGTAATTGGATGTCAGAAGCACATAATGAGAGAATGAAAATATATCCTGTTCAATTGGGCACTGCTATCATTAAAACATTTTTTAGAAAGCTTTATTTCTGGAAAGGGAAGAGCCAGTGCCCTTATTCTTTTTCTGAGACTGTCTTGATGACGCATTTCAGTGTTATTTATGTCAGTCTGTTATCTTTGCAAATCATTTTTACACGAGGAATGGAAATCTTTAAAATAATATTATCACTGAAACAAAGCAGCAAAATATGTTGTGTTCAACAGCTTATCTCCCTTTGGTTATCAATGGAGTCAAGTGCAGCAGCCAGACATTCTCTGCATTGCTGTGTTTGATTAGATATTGCTCTGTTGGGAGGAAAAGCAAGTATTAAACCTCATGTAGGGTAAAAAGTAAAATAACTAACTTGGTAAGTAAACAATAACTGTGCTATCTGTTGGGTAGGAAATTGTCATGGAATTGTGCCAAAATTGGTCAACACAAGCCTGTGTTTATACAATGCTCCAGTACGTGTGCCTTTATACTTCAGAATTACACTGAGAAAATGTTATCATTACACCTTATTAGTTTTACATTCACAATTATCTGAAAACTCAAATACATTCTTAACCTCTGTCTTCTTATAATGTAATAATATCATGCAGAAAAAATTGAATGACTTTGTGTTATTATGCGAAAATATTCCCGAAGTGTTTTTTTTGTTAAGCCTACTCCCAGTCATGATTGATGCTGTAGGCAAAGGAAGGGATGAACTGCAATGATCTTGAAGCATTAACTTAGCTTCTGAGGCTGGTGGATGGGATTCTGTTTCAGGCACGTATACCATTGATGTTTTCAAACATGGGGCAGAATGATCGCATATTTGCCCTAAGTGTGGTAGTGGGCGGGAAAAAGGACATTTTACCCACTGGCCGCAATGGCGGCTTTTCACATTGTATTGTCCCATTCCCGGTGCATCCTGACTCTTTAATAATTCATTCCCAGGAAACACACACTGAGTCACTGGAAGGACGACCTCTGATTCGCCCACCCCGCTGTCACCTCAGGCTTTCAGTAAACTGGGCACCACATTTGAGGGCCGTCCCTGCACAGAGCTAGCACTCCTCCATCACACTTACCTCAATGTCCCAAGCATTTTCAATGCTGTCCTCTGGGGTTTGCTTTCAGTTGTCCATCTGAGCTGATCTGCATCTCCGCCCACCCACTGATCACACTCCCTTGCAGCACCTGTGCCATTCCAACATGGGGTTCCACTCACTTTCGACTTCAGAAGCATGGTCACTGGTTGTTTACAGCTCCCCCATCCTTTCCTCTCCCCCAACACTGCTGACCCTCTCAGGTATCACCTTCCACCTACCAGCCAGAACCCTTCTCTTTCCCGAATGTCCTGGTGAATGTGCAAGTTCTCTATCTTCCTGAGAATCCCACCCCCATCCAAATTGACCTCCCCGACCTCCTCCCTCCCACCCCCCGGGTCTATATCTGCCTCCGCAGTGGTCCCTTCTACTGCAACCATCGCACCCTCACCCTCCCACCCTACCGGTTCACTCTGCCCTCTCTCATACTCACCATTCCCTCCTACCAGACCACCCTTAGTTCACTCCTCAGGAGACAGTTATCGACTTCACGGATCCCTCCGTTGCACATCTACCTGGACATCGGCCCCTGGCTCCCTCCTCCACCCTTACTTCCTCCTCCATCTTTACCCCTTCTCCCCTCTGGACTCCTTCCCTCCTCTGGACTCCTTCCCTCCTCTGGACTCCTTCCTCTCCCTGGACCCCTTCCCCCTCCAGACTCCTTCCTCCCCCTGGACTCTTCCCCCCTCCAAACACCTTCATGCCCCCAGATTCCTTCCTCCCCCTGTACTCCTTCCCCACTCTGAACTCCTTCCTCCAACCGGACACCACTCCCAAACCGAACTCCTTCCCCCATTTGAACTTCTTCCCTTACACCCTCCTGCTACCTACCCCCCCTAGTTGCAGCCCCTGTTACATCCTCCTCCTCCCCGGACTCCCTCTCCCCCCTCTCCCCCCTCCCAAACTCAACGCCCCGATACCTTTGTTTCCTCCCCACCCAACCTAATCCGCCCCAGTACACTTTCCCCTCTCAGTCAAACCTAGACCTTCCTCTCCCACCCACCCCTCCCCACCTGTGGTACACATTCCTCTCTCATTCACAGCTGGACCTTCCTCTCCCCCGCCTCGATGATCATCCATAGCAGCCCATGGCCAAGACTCTGATGTCCTGAAGCAGACCCCAGACATCAATGGAAACCTCCCACTTTACATGATTTGCTTCACGGAAGAGCCATGTCCATGAAAATGCACCCAGCATGCGATACACGTGTTCCTACAGAGTCTGGTAACTGTAGGACTCCAGCAACTTCTGCACATCATCCTTGTCAAGACGTGCTCTGGGCCTGTATGTGTGCCTGCCAATGTGGGCAGTAAATTTTACGTGATGGGATGGTTCTGGCGAGCAGGGCTTATAATTAGATGCAGATATATTAAAATGACGTTCCCGAAGTGCAATCACGGGAAGCATTGCCCACCGTTGATGGGTGGAGCGGACGATCACAAACTGCTTTCACAACGGTGTGAAACCAATTGTTGGCCTTCTCGGCATATTGTCTGTCCAAGCCCACTGTGACGCCCGATGCCAATAGGGACAGAAAATTCTGGCCATTGTCCACCATTTTTCGGTCTTCTTTAGAGCAGAATAATTTGGTGGATTGGGAGGAGGCCAGGTTGCTGTCACCTCTAGTGGATAAGGTCATAAAACAGTGAATAGAATACTGGATTTTATGGCAGAATATAAAAATTGAGATGTACTGGTTAACCTATCCAAAATCTTTAGTGAAACTGCAGCTGCAATACTTTGTGCAGTTTTGAGCTCCACACTACAAGGAATTATGTGGAGGCAATAGAGAAGATAGAGATTCACTGGAACACCAGCTGGTTTGAGGAAATGCAAAGAAATACTTGGAAAAATTGGAGTTGCCTTCAATTAGAACAGATACAATTATGAAGGATCAAGATGGAAACAGACTGGTTCCTGTGATTGAGGGATCTAGAACAAGGAACATAATTATAAGATTCAATGGAAGGAATTTAGAATATGGAAAGCTTTTTTTTTGCAAGATTGTTGTGACGTTATGGAATGTACTATTGGAGATAATGATTGAAGCAGGGATCATGAGTACAATGTTCATGTCTCTAGCATGAATGCTAAAATGTAACAGCAGCAAGAATGGATTGAGGTGCCAACTTGTCATTTGGTTCTTGCCCATTTCAATTTTCAGCTGGACCTTGATCTAAGTGGCTTCAATTCTCAACAGAAACAGGTGGGAATCTTATGAATATATGTTAATTAGGGTCAAATGACATAGTTACAAGCAGTGACACTGGGTGGAATCGTCCCAGGTTTGCACTAAGTGCAGTAGAAGTCAGGAAAAAGGGAGCTTTACCTGCCAGCTGCAACGGCAGCTTTTCACGCTGTATCATCGCAATCCCACCTCATTAATAATGCATTCCCGGGAAACACACCGTTTCGATGGCGGACGGGCTCTCATTTGCCCGCCACACCATCACTTCACTGCTTCATCATGCCAGGCACCAAATTTAAAGTGCATCCACGTGAACACCTCAAAGTGCTTCCAGACAAGGGCCAGGATATTCCATGCCCACTGGTATTTTCAGTGGCGTGAGTGGACAATATGATGAGAAGGCCAAAAATCAGTTTCACAACGTCATGAAACCAGTTTGCGATCATCTGCTCCACCTGTTGATGGCGAGCCACAGTTCCTGCCAATGGATGTTGGGAACCTCATTGTAATACGTCAGCATATCATTATAAGGCCAGCCTGCTAGAATCGACCCTCCCCCACCACTGGATTGTCTGCCTACATCGGTGTGATTGCACACTGACATGTTTCACAACAGCATATAAAAGGCGTGCATTTGGCAAGCTGCGCTTTGAGGGGAACTCGGAGGCAAATAGACAGTAACATTGCAGAGCAGTCGCCTGTTGGACTTCAAGGTTGAGATGTGTTGGGAGGGACCAAGGGTTGCCCTGCGGCTGATGTGACTTTGCCCAGGGGAAAGGGCAGCCCTGCCATTGAGGTGATTTAGGGTGTTGGGGGGGTGCAAGGGCTCCCTTGCGATTGAGGTGACTTGGGGGTGGGGCAAGGGCAGCCCTGTATTTGAGGCTACTTGGGGGTGATGGGGCAAGGGCTGCCCTGTGATTGATGGTAGTGCACAAGCACATGTGGGGTGGGAGGTGGTGGGCGAGGGAAGCAGCCCCACATTAGGGACTCCTTGTATAAAGTGTCCTCTGCAGCTGAGATAGATAGTTCAGATGCAGCTACATTGATATGATTGGAGTCGGGCCTCTAGCTTCTCTGTCCATGCAAGCAATGCAGAGACATCAAAGTGCCATCAAGCTCCAGAGATTTTCATCCCTCAGGCACAGACTGCAAACTAATGAGCATTTTAGTGAACTGCAATTGGATGACTGGGCATGTTATACAATCTCCTTGCTAAAGCTGGCTGTGGAGCAGTCACTGGTGGAGGCGCTCGGAGCATCTTGAGATATCATCATTCCAGTTTGGACCAGTCTCTCCCATGCTTCAAGCTAACAGTGCAGCCTTGCAGCGGAGGTAAGGAGAATGTCTGCTTCTGAGCTGACAGCACAGCATGAAGTCCAATGGGCAAGGCTGCCGCCAATTGGTCAGGGGGAGTTGGGTGGAGGTGAGTGGAGTTTCAGGCAGTCATGCAGCGCACTAACCTCTAGCCATCTCAGCACTCTCCAGGATGCATTAAGGGGCCTTCAGACTTAACCAAGACAAGTTCTTCGTACACCCATGCATCTCTCTCTGTCATCCTGTAGGAGGAGTACATCAGGAGCCAGTTGACATAGGATGTATGTCTCGTGGCATATAGAGGGCGAAGATGGCGGAGAAGTCCCATCACTGCACTCACTCACACCCTCCACCAGTGCAGAGATGCACACCTCGGTGGGACCTAGTTCTAGAGTAGCCCCAGGGTCACAATCTGGTGAGCTCGTCACACTGTCTAATCCACAGCAGGCAGCGGCAGGCAGCAGCACTCGGAGGACTGCTGGAAGCTAGAAATCTGTTGAGTACCAATCAGGTTACAAGCCTCTAGCCATGCCTCTGGTGCTGAAGCTGTAAAGGCAAGCTCAGGAACATCAGAAAGGGTGGATGTCTGCTGCACTCCTCAGATTGCAAGGCATGATGGAGGAGTCCATCCACCTTCAGTCCGAGGTGATAGTGCTGCATGCCAACCCACCGAGGTCAAAACTGGTAGGATGATGGCTGGCCATTGAGACCTTGGTCCAGGAAATCGGTCCTGCACTGCTGCACGTGCTGAATTCTATTGCTGACTCCATAGTTGGCCTCCAATAGATCATATGCGAGAGGGGTGCCGGGCAGCTCGATCTCACTCCAGCTATCCCTTCTCCTCAAAGGGTCAGGCAGGGGCCAACGGGGACTCATAGGGAGGATAATCAGCAGGTGCATACCCCGGGACCATCCATCCAGGTGACTCTGGGAGTGTCCAAGCCATCTGAATTCCCTCTTCATGTGACCTCAGCAGCTCCAGCTCCCCAGGCCGACTAGGGTGCCACTGTCACACAGCAGGAACCCAAAAGCAGGCCAGAGCCCTCCAGGTCTCAGCCCTCCAGAGGGCACCCGGTAAGGTCATCACAGACAGGACGTAGCAATAAGCAGGCTGCTGCCACCTCCGCTGTTAATGTTGGGGAGCATCAAGATGTAGCGGCAAGGTTAAGAAGATGTAACTCTTTCGAGTACAAACCCGTTTCCATCTGTTTCAGATGAAGTTACATTGTTTCATAGTTTGCCATTGTGAGATTTGAACTCTTGATAATCTTTTAAATGAAAACAATTAAACCAAATCAACAAAACTGGGATAAATCAGGCACAGCCCCTAATTCAGGTCAGCTGTAAAACCAAGGACAAAAATTTAAAGGAACCTTACAAACTTTAAATCAAAATGTGATTAAAGGGGTCAACAAAACACCCCAGTCCCCGCAGTGCCCACCGAGCATGGAAGGCCTTGAGAGTGCCAGCAGACACTGCGTGCTCCCTCTCCAGGGACATCCGGCAGCGAACGTAACCGCGGAAGAGGGACAAACAATCGGGCGGGACTCCCCCGTCGATCGCCCGCTGCCTGGACCTGTTAATGGCCAACTTGGCCAGGCCCAGGAGCAGGGTCACGAGGAGGTCCTCCTCCTTCCCGACCCCCTTCCGCACCGGGTGCCCATAGATCAGGAGCGTGGAGCTGAAGTGCAAACAAAACATCAATAAAAGTTTTTCAAATAACTAAAAAAGGAGTGCAGCCTACAACACCCTATGTATACATGGTCCACGGACTCCACAAGACCGCAAAAAGGGCACGTGTCCTGAGAGTCAGTGAACCTATGCATTCTCTTATTTTAGGGGACTGCTGCATGCAACACCCTCCAACCCAGGTTCCCGATAGAAAGGGGGAGGACACCTCCGTAGAGGGCCTCCCATCGGGGGCCTCCGCTGCCGGACGGCAACAAGGCACGCCAGGGCGTGTCCGGTCGACGGACAAGGGTGAGAAAATGGAAGGTGTGCAGCAGCAGTCCGTACAAAAAGACCCTCTTTGCCATGCCAAAAGGCACACAGGGCATGTCTCCGAGACGGCTCATATTGCGGGACACCAGCACCCGAGGGAGGGTTCGGGGCTTAGGGCCAATGTGGAATTCCGTCTGAACAGGGGAACGCTCAGACGGAAGACCACCGCGCACCTGGGCCACCTCAAGACCCAAAATAACGTTGGGTCCAAGCACGACCGTTCTCAGGTCTTGGATGGCATCGGCTGCGTCCTGGACACTTACAGACGCGCATCGTGCCAACTCCTGCGGGAGGATCCAGCCCAGTCCTCCACCTCCCAGCACGTCCCTGATCCTGGTCACCCCTGCGGCCACAGCCCTCCTCTCCGCCGACCACTGAAAAGGACGGAGGGGCGGATTCCTGAGCAGCTGCTCTCTGACGATAGCCGCTACTCTTGACGGGGGAGAGCTGCGTCGCGAGGCGACCACTTTCCAGACTTTGATCAGGTCCTGGTAAAAGACGGGCAACGCCTGCAAGGAGCCACCGAGGCCCAGCTGTTCTATAAACAGGAGCTGCACGTCATAATTCAGGCCGTGCACCTGACGGAAGAAATACGTCATCAGGGCACACCATCTAGGAGGAGGCTCGACGTAGAGGTATCGCTGCACGGTCTGAAGGCGGAAAGTCGCCACCTGTGTGCGTAGGCACACTAGTGCCTGACCACCCTCCCTAAGCGGGAGACTCAGAACCTCAGCAGCGACCCAGTGCAATCTTTTGTCCCAGAAGAAGTCGACTAACAATCTCTGGATTCTTGTGACAAAGTCCGGGGGAGGGGTCAAAGTGACCAGCCGATACCACAACATGGCGGCGATCAGCTGATTTATGACCAGAACTCGACCTCGGTAAGATAGCACTCGGAGCAGTCCTGTCCAGTGCCGCAGGTAAGCGGTGACTTTCGTCTCCAGTTCCTGCCAGTTTGCCGGCCAGGATTCCTCAGCGGGGCAGAGATGGACCCCCAGGTAGAGGAGGCTGGTCCTGCTCCAGGTGAAAGGCCTGAGCTCCTCGGGTAGGGGATCCATCTGCCACTGACCGACCAGGAGTCCAGAACATTTACCCCAGTTGATCCTGGCAGAAGAAGTGGCAGAGTAGACCTCCTGGCACTCGCGCATCCTCCGCAGGTCAGCCGGGTCACTAAACATAAGGAGCACGTCATCGGCGTAAGCCGAAAGGACCACCCCGATGCCCGGCCCACGCAGAACCAATCCCGACAACCTCCTCCGCAAGAGGTGCAGGAAAGGCTCCACGCAAATAGAATACAACTGGCCAGACAGGGGGCAGTCCTGACGTACCCCTCTCCCAAAGCGAAGGGGCGCCGTCAGGGACCCATTAACCTTCATTAGACACTCCGCGGCGGTGTACAGAAGTCGGATCCGGGCGACAAAATGCGTCCCGAACCCGAAAGCTCGCAGAGTTCCGAGTAAGTATTCGTGATCCACCCTGTCGAATGACTTCTCCTGATCGAGAGACAGGAAGGCGCTCAACAGACCAACCCTCTGGGAATGGTGGATGATGTCCCGGAAAAAGGCACGGAGGGCATGTCCCCGAGGCTACAAACACGTTTCCATCTGTTTCAAATGAAGTTACATTGTTTCATAGTTTACCAGTGTGAGATTTGAACTCTTGATAATCTTTTAAATGAAAACCAAATCAACAAAATTGGGATAAATCAGGTACAGCCCCTAATTCAGGTCAGCTGTAAAACCAAGAACAAAGTTTAAAGGAAACTTACAAACTTTAAATCAAAATGTGATTAAAGGGGTCAACAAAACACCCCAGTCCCCGCGGTGCCCACCGTGCACGGAAGGCCTCAAGAGTGCCAGCAGACACCGCGTGCTCCTTCTCCAGGGACATCCGGCAGCGAACGTAGCCGCGGAAGAGGGACAAACAATCGGGCGGGACTCCCCCGTCGATCGCCCGCTGCCTGGACCTGTTAATGGCCAACTTGGCCAGGCCCAGGAGCAGGTTCACGAGGAGGTCCTCCTCCTTCCCGACCCCCTTCCGCACCGGGTGCCCATAGATCAGGAGCGTGGGGCTGAAGTGCAAACAAAATATCAATAAAAGGTTTTTCAAATAACTAAAAAGGGAGTGCAGTCTACAACACCCTATGTATACATGGTCCACGGACTCCACAAGACCGCAAAAAGGGCACGTGTCCTGAGAGTCAGTGAACCTATGCATCCTCTTATCATAAGGGACTGCTGCATGCAACACCCTCCAACCCAGGTCCCCGATAGAAAGGGGGAGGACACCTCCGTAGAGGGCCTCCCATCGGGGGCCTGTGCCGCCGGATGGCAACAAGGCATGCCAGGGCGTGTCCGGTCGACGGACAAGGGTGAGAAAATGGAAGGTGTGCAGCAGCAGTCCGTACAAAAAGCCCCTCTTTGCCGTGCCAAAAGGCACAGGGGGCATGTCCCCGAGGCGGCTCATATTGCGGGGCACCAGCACCCGAGGGAGGGTTCGGGGCTTGGGGCCAATGTGGAATTCCGTCCGAACAGGGGAACGCTCAGACGGAAGACCACCGCGCACCTGGGCCACCTCAAGACCCAAAATAACGTCGGGTCCGAGCACAACCGTTCTCAGGTCTTGGATGGCATCAGCTGCGACCTGGACACTCACAGACGCGCGTCGTGCCAACTCCTGCGGGAGCATCCAGCCCAGTCCTCCGCCACCCAGCACGTCCCCGATCCTGGTCACCCCTGCGGCCACAGCCCTCCTCTCTGCCAACCACTGAAAAGGACGGAGGGGCGGATTCCTGAGCAGCAGCTCTCTGACGATAGCCGCTACTCCTGACGGGGGAGAGCTGCGTCGCGAGGCGACCACTTTCCAGACTTTGATCAGGTCCTGGTAAAAGACGGGCAACGCCTGCAAGGAGCCACCGAGGCCCAGCTGTTCTATAAACAGGAGCTGCACGTCATAATTCAGGCCGTGCACCTGACGGAAGAAATACGTCATCAGGGCACACCATCTAGGAGGAGGCTCGACGTAGAGGTATCGCTGCAGGGTCTGAAGGCGGAAAGTCGCCACCTGTGTGCGTAGGCACACTAGCGCCTGACCACCCTCCCTAAGCGGGAGACTCAGAACCTCGGCAGTGACCCAGTGCAATCTTTTGTCCCAGAAGAAGTCGACTAACAATCTCTGGATTCTTGTGACAAAGTCCGGGGGAGGGGTCAAAGTGACCAGCCGATACCACAACATGGCGGCGATCAGCTGGTTTATGACCAGAACTCGACCCCGGTAAGATAGCACTTGGAGCAGTCCTGTCCAGCGCCGCAGGCGAGCGGTGACTTTCGTCTCCAGTTCCTGCCAGTTTGCCGGCCAGGATTCCTCAGCGGGGCAGAGATGGACCCCCAGGTAGAGGAGGCTGGTCCTGCTCCAGGTGAAAGGCCTGAGCTCCTCGGGTAGGGGATCCATCTGCCACTGACCGACCAGGAGTCCAGAACATTTACCCCAGTTGATCCTGGCAGAAGAAGCGGCAGAGTAGACCTCCTGGCACTCGCGCATCCTCTGCAGGTCAGCCGGGTCACTAAACATAAGGAGCACGTCATCGGCGTAAGCCGAAAGGACCACCCCGATGCCCGGCCCGCGCAGAACCAATCCCGACAACCTCCTCCGCAAGGGGCGCAGGAAAGGCTCCACGCAAATAGAATACAACTGGCCAGACAGGGGGCAGCCCTGACGTACCCCTCTCCCAAAGCGAAGGGGCGCCGTCAGGGACCCATTAACCTTCATTAGACACTCCGCGGCGGTGTACAGAAGTCGGATCCGGGCGACAAAATGCGTCCCGAACCCGAAAGCTCGCAGAGTTCCGAGTAAGTATTCGTGATCCACCGTGTCGAACGCCTTCTCCTGATCGAGAGACAGGAAGGCGCTCGACAGACCAGCCCTCTGGGAATGGTGGATGATGTCCCGGATCAGATGGATGTTATCATAAATGGTTCGGTCCGGGACGGTGTAGGACTGGTCAGGGTGGATCATGTGGTCCAGCACGGTGCCGAGCCGAGAAGACATGGCTCGGGCGAAGATTTTGTAGTCCATGCTGAGGAGGGAGACTGGGCACCAGTTTTTAAGAAGGCGGAGATCCCCCTTCTTCGGCAGCAGGGCAATCACGGCCCTGCGCCACGAAAGGGGCATCTCCCCGGTAGCAATGCTCTCCCCCAGGACCCCCGCGAAGTTGCTCCCCAAGACGTCCCAGAACGCCCTGAAGAACTCCACGGTCAGCCTGTCTAGTCCCGGGGTTTTGCCCCTAGAAAGACCGTCGAGTGCGCCGGTCAGCTCCCCCAGACTTATAGGGGAGTCGAGCTTTCCGGCGCACTCCGGGCCGACCTGCAGCAGGTCCTCCCACAAAACTCTGCAAGCTTCCTCACTGGACGGATCCGGAGAGAACAGGGCAGTGTAGTAATCTCGGGCGATGGCCCTGATGCCCTCCGGATCCGAGACAAGGGATCCGTCGTCGGCCAGCAGCGTAAAGAGCTGCTTACGGACCCCGTGCCTTTTTTCCAGTGAGTAGAAGAAGGGAGAGCCACGGTCCATCTCCTTAAGGAAACAGATCCGCGACCTCACGAACGCGCCGCGAGACCCGACCAGTTGCAGGTCCCGCAGCGCGCCCTTCTTCTCATCGTACACCGACCGCAGGGCCGGGTCCGCGTCGGGCTGACGTAGACGTGCCTCCAGGTCGAGCACCTCCTTCTCCAACTCCTCGACCCTGGATTTGCGTCTCTTTGTCGACCCCTTCGCGTACTCTTGACAGAAAACTCGGACGTGAGTCTTGCCCACGTCCCACCATAGCCTCAAGGAGGGGAAGCCTCCCCGCTTCCTTCTCCAGCCGGCCCAGAAGCGACGGAACGAGTCCAGGAACCGCTGGTCTTCCAACAACAGGTTATTAAAATGCCAGTACGCGGACCCCGTCCGAGCGCAGAACGAAGTGAGCTCCGCCCACACCAGACGGTGGTCCGTGCACGGAACCTGCTGTATAGAAGCAGCCGGAACGCAGGACCCGTACGCCTTCGAAACGTAAAGGCGGTCGAGTCTGGACGCTCCGACTCCAGGTGACACAAAGGTGTACGCGCTGGAGCCAGGATGGAGATTTCGCCAGACGTCCACTAAGTCGAAGGACCTGACCAGGTCCCGCAACTTACTCACACATCGCGTGCATTGCGGGGTACCGTGACGGTCCCGGACCCCGAGGGTGCAATTGAAATCCCCCCCGAGGACGATGCACTCGCCAGCGTCGATGGAGCCGAGATGAGTGGACACTTCTTCAAAGAAGCTCACTTGCTGCTGCGTGCCCAGGGGAGCGTACACATTCACAAAGTGAAGCACCGCCCCCCCCAGACGCACAGTCAGGTGCAGCAACTGGCCTGGCACCGGCTCCTTGACCCCCAAGATCTCCGGCTGAAAATGCGGGGCCAACAAGATCGCCACCCCGCCAGAATTGGAGGCTAGGTGACTCATGTAGACCCCCCCTCGCCACTCCAGGAGCCACGTGGCTTCGTCTCCCGGAACGGTATGGGTTTCTTGCAGGAAGCACAATGCATACTTCCCGTCCCTGAGGACCGAGAAGTTCTGGAACCTGCGCTGTGCGCCCCTGCTGCCGTGGATGTTGAGGCTGGCTATAGTCGTCTTCATTGTCAAAGGTACATCAAACCTTCACCTTAAGTCATTAAAAAGAAGAGGACTTTTTAGTCCTTCCTTTCCTTCAGGAGCCCAGCGAGAAACGTTTGGACCCTCCGCCGCGCGTTCCTATCCAACTCAGGAGACTTGAGAGCCTCGCGAGTGGACCAGAACACCAGCAGAAAAGAATGCCACCGGTCCAAGGCCAACTGAACCCTGTCTCGGCGACCGCGATGACTCGCCAAAAAGTCCCGGAGTTCCCTTGGGGGGATGAGGGGGGAGTCAGTGGAGGGCACCAGGGGATCCACCGCCTCGCTTGAGAGCGACTCAGCGTAATCTCCAGCGCTCACCACGGACATCCCGACCTCCTCCAGGTCGTCGCCTCCAGCTTCCGACCCCTCCCCCGCATTGAGTACGGGGGCTGATTCGGAGCTGCCAGCTGGCCCCACCTGTACCTCGATCCCACCCCCAGGATCAAGGCCAGAGGGGTCCTCTTTGGTCTCCTCTAAACGTTTTGGGTCAGAGGACAGCGGCAGTTCTGATGCCCGCTCTCCTCCCGGCACCGGGTCGTCCGGGGAGCTCAGGACAAGCTCCTGACCCAAAACTAGGACGCCCGGTGCTAAGGTTTGGGAGGGAGCGGGAAGGCCTTCCTTTTCGCCGCCACCCAATGACCCGTTAACATTTTTTAAATTTTGAAAGCTACAGTCCCCCGACGAGCCAGAAGGTACCTTGGGGGTATCGAGGGTTCCTGAGTCGGGCACCACCTCAAGGGAGGTGCCTTCAGTGACCCCCGAGGGGCCCTGTTCAGGAGACTGCAGCAGGTTGACGGGGGTAACAGTGGTGGGAGTCGGTGCAGGGGTTTTGAGTTCCTCCAGAGGACAGGGCGAGATTTTACTTGGTGGAGACGCCACCACCTCTTCATCGGGGGAAGGGACACACCCAACTTCTTCAGTTTGGGCATCACCCACCTCCTCCTCCGAAGCGTGACGTCTCTTCCGGGTCAGGCTGGGGGCTAGGGAGACCTCCATTTCCGAGGCCCCCTCCTCCTTGTCCAGCCCTCCCGGACACTCCACCCTCTGGGTTTTGGATGTTAGATTACCCGGCTTGGGGTCCCGCGTCTTTTCCCCGCCGGCCCCGGGAGCACGCGCAGGGACGACGCCGGGCGCAGCACTCGGCGCCTTAGCACCCACGGGCCCGGGAGCACATGCGGACACGACGCCGGGGCCGGATGATGTCTTTTCCCCCGAGCCAGTGCTTGCAGGTGTTTGGGGGTTTTGGGGCGTTTCAGGGGCCGCCTCCAGGTTGCGGGTCTTCCTCTGCGCCTTCTTACGGCGCGGGGGCTCTCCCCCCGCCTCACCGGCAGCCGAGATGGCAGTGGCCGCCGGCGTCGCTTCCCCTTGCCGAGAGGGAGATGGAGTGGTGGCGGGGGGAGGAGGGGCGGTGCCAGCCGTGGCCACTTGGGTGGGGCTCGTGGCCTTGGAGGCGGGGCAGTTCTTCCTCACGTGCCCCGCCTCCTTACAAGCATGGCACCGCACGCCCTCCACGGTCCAGAAGACCCGATAGGCAGTCCCCTCAAAATTGATAGTGAAGGCCCCCTCCAGGCACTCCTCCTGGGCCAAGCGGACAAATACCTGGCGCCGGAAGGAGTACACGTGGCGGAGGGCCGAGTCTTTGAGGCCGAGCGGGATTGGTGCAACCCCCGACCTGACCTCCCCCAGTTTATTAAGGTGGGGGAGGAGGAGCTCACTGGATAGAATAGGTGGGACGTTCGAAATAATAATTCTCTGGGCGGTGGCCTCAAGGGGATCCACCGCCAGAAAAGTCCCGCCCACAGTGAGTCCTTTTTGCAGGGCAAGGTGCACCGCCCGCTCGGACCTCAAGAAGAATATGGCCTTCCCATACATTTTAGAGGCCGCGACAATGGCTGAGGGGCCGATGACCCCAGCCATAGCCTTTACGCAGGCCTCTATTGTCATTTCAGGGTGAGCATAGCTCTTTACCCCAAGGGCCCTGGTGAGGAGGCGGAATGGTGACAGGGCAGCGGGAGCAGCTGGAGCCGCAGAAGCAACCACCCCCGCATAGGTTTTCTTTTTTTGAGGCCCTGCCACCGGTGACAAAACCGCCTCCACATTAGCCCTCGAGGGCCCGGCCACAGGCGATGGTGAATTGGCCTTAGGGCCAGAGCCACGCCCACCCCGGGAAGGATTGGCCATTTTGTTTTTTTTTTATTTTTTTTTATATATATAGGGAGGAAAGGGGGTGGGGGAGAGAGGTAGAAACAACCTCCCCTCTTTTAGGCAGGAGAGGAGAGGAGGGAGAGGAGTAAAAGACAGGGAGGCACAGGAGGGAAAGAGGTAAATGTCCAGGTGGGTGTCCTCGATGGTGGATGGACGGTGGGTGGGGGCCTGATGTTCTTCAGGCAGGGGGAGGTGATGTCTTCACCAGCTACTGCTGGCCTTACCGGGGAAAAGAGCTGGGTTGAGGGAGGGGCGGCAGAAAGATGGTTTCAGCACACACACTCACCCTCCCTCTCTTCCTTCCCCAAACCCTCTGGCAGTCTTCTTGCCTCCCCCTACAAAACACAGTCCTTTATTGCCCCCACCTTACACAAACAATAACATTGGACACCCACCTAGGATGTTGTTTTTAGACACAGTCCTGGCCTTCCTGTCCTGTAACAACAGAAGCTGTTCTTCTTCTCTCCCTCTCTCTCCTTTTGCTCCACACGGGCAGGTCCAGCAGCAGCAGCAGCAGCAAACACCCTCGAGTGCAGGTCCAGCAGCAGCAGCAAACACCCTCGAGTGCAGGTCCAGCAGCAGCAGCAAACACCCTCGAGTGCAGGTCCAGCAGCAGCAACAAACACCCTCGAGTGCAGGAGCAGCAGCAGCAGCAAACACACTCGAGTGCAGGTCCAGCAGCAGCAACAAACACCCTCGAGTGCAGGAGCAGCAGCAGCAGCAAACACCCTCGAGTGCATGTCCAGCAGCAGCACACAGCAGAAGCAACAACCCCAAAGGCAGCAGCAGAAACAGTTGAAACACTGAGGAGCAGCAACATCAACACCACACACCTTCTCTCCTCAGTATTAGGAAACAAACTGAATCCACAATTACCTCCATGAGATCGTTAAGAAAATGAACTCTTGATAATCTTTTAAATGAAAACCAAATCAACAAAATTGGGATAAATCAGGCACAGCCCCTAATTCAGGTCAGCTGTAAAACCAAGAACAAAGTTTAAAGGAAACTTACAAACTTTAAATCAAAATGTGATTAAAGGGGTCAACAAAACACCCCAGTCCCCGCGGTGCCCACCGAGCACGGAAGGCCTCGAGAGTGTCAGCAGACACCGCATACTCCCTCTCCAGGGACATCCGGCAGCGAACGTAGCCGTGGAAGAGGGACAAACAATCGGGCGGGACTCCCCCGTCGATCGCCCGCTGCCTGGACCTGTTAATGGCCAACTTGGCCAGGCCCAGGAGCAGGTTCACGAGGAGGTCCTCCTCCTTCCTGACCCCCTTCCGCACCGGGTGCCCATAGATCAGGAGCGTGGGGCTGAAGTGCAAACAAAACATCAATAAAAGGTTTTTCAAATAACTAAAAAGGGAGTGCAGCCTACAACACCCTATGTATACATGGTCCACAGACTCCACAAGACCGCAAAAAGGGCACGTGTCCTGAGAGTCCGTGAACCTATGCATCCTCTTATTATAGGGGACTGCTGCATGCAACACCCTCCAACCCAGGTCCCCGATAGAAAGGGGGAGGACACCTCCGTAGAGGGCCTCCCAACGGGGGCCTCCGCCGCCAGACGGCAACAAGGCACGCCAGGGTGTGTCCGGGCGACGGACAAGGGCGAGAAAATGGAAGGTGTGCAGCAGCAGTCCGTACAAAAAGCCCCTCTTTGCCGTGCCAAAAGGCACAGAGGGCATGTCCCCGAGGCTACAAACACATTTCCATCTATTTCAAATGAAGTTACATTGTTTCCTAGTTTACCAGTGTGAGATTTGAACTCTTGATAATCTTTTAAATGAAAACCAAATCAACAAAATTGGGATAAATCAGGCACAGCCCCTAATTCAGGTCAGCTGTAAAACCAAGAACAAAGTTTTAAAGGAAACTTACAAACTTTAAATCAAAATGTGATTAAAGGGGTCAACAAAACACCCCAGTCCCCGCGGTGCCCACCGAGCACGGAAGGCCTCGAGAGTGCCAGCAGACACCGCGTGCTCCTTCTCCAGGGACATCCGGCAGCGAACGTAGCCGCGGAAGAGGGACAAACAATCGGGCGGGACTCCCCCGTCGATCACCCGCTGCCTGGACCTGTTAATGGCCAACTTGGCCAGGCCCAGGAGCAGGTTCACGAGGAGGTCCTCCTCCTTCCCGACCCCCTTCCGCACCGGGTGCCCATAGATCAGGAGCGTGGGGCTGAAGTGCAAACAAAACATCAATAAAAGGTTTTTCAAATAACTAAAAAGGGCCTACAACACCCTATGTATACATGGTCCACGGACTCCACAAGACCGCAAAAAGGGCACGTGTCCTGAGAGTCCGCGAACCAATGCATCCTCTTATTATAAGGGACTGCTGCATGCAACACCCTCCAACCCAGGTCTCCGATAGAAAGGGGGAGGACACCTCCGTAGAGGGCCTCCCATCGAGGGCCTCCGCCGCCAGACGGCAACAAGGCACGCCAGGGTGTGTCCGGGCGACAGACAAGGGCGAGAAAATGGAAGGTGTGCAGCAGCAGTCCGTACAAAAAGCCCCTCTTTGCCGTGCCAAAAGGCACAGAGGGCATGTCCCCGAGGCTACAAACACATTTCCATCTATTTCAAATGAAGTTACATTGTTTCCTAGTTTACCAGTGTGAGATTTGAACTCTTGATCTTGGGGTTACAAGCCCAGTACCATAACCACTCAGCTATTTAGGCCAAGCTGTTGAGAAGATGTAACTCTTTCGAGTACAAACCCGTTTCCATCTGTTCCTGTTCAGATGAAGTTACATTGTTTCATAGTTTGCCATTGTAAGATTTGAACTCTTGATCTTGGGGTTACAAGCCCAGTACCATAACCACTAGTTGCACAGCCTGGGCATGGGTATCAATCACTTGTACATACTGTTCACTATTGTTAATAAACTCCGAGAATGGTTCCCTGCCTATGACTATTTATTCTGATGAGTAGTGTTCTTGTTACTCAGATGTGAAACCTTTCTGCATAAGATAAAGGCAGGTGTCTCATTCTAGGGCCTCTTCCCTGTGCTTTGTGCAGCCTTCAGACCAAAGTGATGATCCGGCCTCACACTCCCTGGACATTTTAGTGATGCTGGCACCTTGTCATTGGTGCTAGGATGTCGTGAGCAGGAATCACCTAGTTCCGTCATTCTCTCTAAGTGCCCTCAGCAGCTTTAAGGTGGGGCTGCTTTTCCCATCTCTTCAGCATCTGTGACCAGTGACGCTGTGCTCCTGAAGGGCTCAGGTGCTTAAGGTTGACAGGATCAGGAGCATTTAAAGCTTCATGGCTGCATCTCCATGATATGACCCTTATCACAGCGCGCAAGCGAGCTGCCCTTGGCCAGACAGGAGTTAGACATTTACAGAGGCTATGTGAAGATCTATGGAGTATCCTCACTGCATGTCATCATCATCCTCCTGGAATCAAATGACTATTAGGGCCTTCACTATGTGTCCATGACAGGAGCATTATCAGAGAGGGTATAAACGCTGCCATAAGCCAGACTGAAGTCAAAGGTTCACAGATGCAATGCGAGGATCTATGGTGTCTCCTCACTGCATGTCGTCATCATCCTCCATATATCTAGCAACTATGAGGGCCTCCTGAGCGCACCTGCCTCATCCGGCCAGTGTGAGGGCCTCATCCCCATCATTGTCGCCTTCGAGGACTTCCTCACCCTCATCCCCATTGGCGTCCTCCTTATTGGAGGAGACCTCCAGCTCCTCCTGAGCCAGTTCCTCTCCCCATTGCAGCGCCAGATTGTAAAGGGTGCAACAGGCGATGACGATACATGAAACCCTCTGTGGACTACATTGCAGGGCTCAACCAGACCGGTCCAAGCATCGGAACCTCATCTTCAGCATCCCAATGGTTTGCTGCATTAAAGTGCAAGCTGCAGCATGAGCCTGGTTATACCGTCGCTCTGCTGCAGTCTGAGGCCGCTGCACAGGTGTCATCAGCCACGGCCTCTGCGGGTAGCCCTTTTCCCCAGCAAGCCATTCCTGCAGCTTCTGTGGGACCTGGAAGACGTCAGGGATCTGAGACCAACTGAGAATGTAGGAGTCGTGCACACTCCCTGGAAACCGTGTGCGGACCTGCAGAATGTGCTTGTGGTGGTCGCACAGCATCTGAACATTCAGTGAATGGAAGCCCTTGCAGTTGACATAGTTGACCACATGGTGCAATGGAGATCTCTGTGCCACATGAGTGCAATCGGTGGCATCCTGCACCTGTGGGCAACCTGAGATCTGGGCAAATCCCAGCACTCTTGGACCCTGGCTTTCCTGGTCCTGGGTGAAATGCACAAAGTTGAAAAACAAGGGGGTGAATGGGATACCACATATATGAATGGGAGAGGTGCACGCAGACTCCTGAATAGGAAAGGAGGAATTGTTAGGGATGGGTTGAAAGGAAACTCATAAGGAGGAGGGGTTTGGGTAGGTAGACTGTGTAGTCTTTGGTCATGAAGGCAATGGGGGACTCTGTGAAAGCCAAAGTCCTTGATCTGGGGCTTGCAGTCAGGAGTCAGAGTAGAGAAACACTTGGGGCTCTGTGGACAAGAGTCAGAAAGTAGAGACACTCCTGGGGCTCAGTGGCCTCACACTCAAGAGTTAGAGTGTTGAGGCTGTCATGGGGTACAGCAGGCCATGTTGCAGGCATATTCATGGCAAGTGCGGTGTACTCCAGCTCCAGGGAAGGGCAAGGGGAGTGCGCTCAATAGAAATAAT
Source organism: Carcharodon carcharias (assembly GCF_017639515.1). Classification (NCBI taxonomy): domain Eukaryota; kingdom Metazoa; phylum Chordata; class Chondrichthyes; order Lamniformes; family Lamnidae; genus Carcharodon; species Carcharodon carcharias. The sequence continues at coordinate 73,412,223 of NC_054486.1, forward strand.
GCACAGCTTGGTGCGCAGTGTGTTTTCACAGTTGCTGTCCATGAGCTTGTCTCTGTACTGGGTTGCAGATGGAATGGTAATGATTATGGGAGGCATCTGCAGCCTGTATTTGGGGGAACATAATAAAGGGAGCGGGGGGGTATATGAAGCTTTCCTGGGGTGGGTTGTCCTCAGTAGGTGACCATACACACAGCTTCTAGATGGGGAGGGTAAAGGCCCACATGAGTCATGGGCAAGTCAGTAGTGATGGGCTCAGCTGGGAGGCTAGGAATATCGACCACAACAACTATGAGATTGAGTAATACTGGGGGAGGCGGGAGAATTACAGCAGGGGGCGCTTCCTTCACATCATGAGGTTCCAGGTACATATCTGGGACACGGACAGTGAGAGAAGAAGTGCGAAGCTAGTTTTGAAATAATAGTGCTGAACCGCCATCTTGTTCTAAGTTATGGTGCAGTTTGAAAGTACAAGTGATTCTGAATGGGCGGGGTCAGAGGCAGTCTGAGCGGAGCACACCGCTGGACTAAGGGGCCCTTTCTGGTGGCACACTGTAACTCGTTGGTGCTACAAGTGTAAATTGGAGTCTGATTAGGGAGAAAGGAGGAAGACCTCCTTGCGAAGATAGCAATTGTAAGCCAATGCCTCTATCAGCACTGTAACAGGGGTATTCAGGAGTGAATGGCTTAACATTACTGTCACAGCATCTCAACATTAACATATAGGAATGTGAAATTTGGGAATGCAGGCAACCGTTAAGGAGGCACAAGTGTAGCATATATGGCATCCATCAATGGAGGCCTGTCATGTGCTTTCCAGAATTGGCACTCATAATAGCCCAAAGGGCATCCAGTCATTAATCATCAGCAACCTATTTTAATGCATATGCAAGATCAGAAGTTGGAGCACTGAGCTAGGTCAGGTCACGCATGTCATTCAAACCTTTGCCAGTCACTGAGGGATTCAGATGTTAAGGCTCAGGGATGGCATCTTGGTCACCTCAATGTATGTGTTAGCACTTCAGATACAAGGCTGCATCAGCGACAAGGCTAGTAGGGCAGAAACCACCACAGACCATTACAGCTGCAATTGGTAACAGATTGTGAACTTCACAATGTTGACCCGTTAGACATTAATCTGTTCAATCTTTCATTTCGGAGAGAAGGATAAAATATCCAGGGCACAATGCTGCCTTTTTGAGGGTTCAACTTCAATGGAGGAGAAGAAAGAGGGAGCTGACGCCTAGAAGGCCCCTTCTGGGGTCCTGGGTCAAGGGGAGCCACAGCAAGAACATGAATGTCAGGAGAAGAGACCCAGGCAACGGAGGGTATATCGAAGAAGACTCTCCACTTACAAATGAGTGAAACACAATGCTGTGCATGTCTTTGTTTGTCCCAAACTCTGGTAGATCACATCTGCCACATTGTTCGTGAAGACCTAATGCCCAGTGAAGTGGGAGGCTATCCCCCTGTTGGTGGCTTTAAAGGTGACTGCCTTGCTCAATTTCTTTGCTTGTGGGTCATTCCAGGGATCCACAAAGAACCTGTGTGGCATCTTGCAGCCACCTCCTGCAGTCAGTTGTTTAATTGTTCACCATCTTCCACAACTTCATGGCAGAACTGCAGAGTTTAGATCTGATCCATTGGTTGTGGAATCACTTTGCTTTGTCTATCACTTGCTGCTTATGCTGTTTGGCATGTGTTATGACACAGCAGTTGTTAAAGGCTGAGTTATTTAAAATCCCAGGAGGAAACTTTAAACAACTGTCATAATCTATATTTTCAATCAGTATGTTTTGAGTTGCAGCTCTAAATTCAGGAATAAGGCCACCAGGTCTCGAGAGGTTTTTATATCAAACTAAATGAGACGTTTATTAATTTACAACAAGTTAAACACATACAATGGCTACAAATTACTACTATCATAACTTTTAGCAAATTTCCATATTAATCCCCACTAAGGCAACAATAACCAATAGATTTTAACAGATACCAGGCAAAACATTTTCACCTTATGAATTCAAAATGAGGTTCCTTTCAAATTGGTTCCTTTGTAGACAGTTGTAGGCTTACAGCTGCTTAGACATTACATGCCTCTGATCTGCACACACAAACACACACTGTTATACCTAGCCTTTCTCTTTTCAATATAAATTTTCATTGTATCACCAGGCTCTTTGAATCCCTTTCATAGTACCAATTTTATGAGTAATATAAACTTTACTTGGTGTTTCCTAGCTAAGTGCAAGATTTCACCCTCATTCTTTGAATGGTTTATTCAACAAAATGCAAATACACCCTTTATCTTACTGTTTACATCTCAACTACTGTCCATCAAAGCACCCAGGCTAGCTGGCTTTAGTCCAATTAACACACACACAGACTGAACCTCTATTTAAAAAAAATAATTTCCAAAAACATTATATACATTAATATCTCTTCATGACATCTCCCTTCCTATCAAAAAATGAACCCTCATAATTCTAAAAGATGGCTTAATTTTTAATAACCCATCTCACACTATCTCCTATACTTATTATCCTATTACATTACCAGATGCACGCATTAACATAACAATGTGTGTGTGTATATATATATATATTATATATATATATATATAATATATATATGTATATTTATACACATAAGTCCTTGGTATCAACAGAAATCATTCCAGTTCAGTGTCCAGGCTTTTTTTAAAAAAATGTCCAATTCTCCTTTAAGCTTCAAACTCTTGATAATGCAATCTGAGAACAGATTCTCTCTACCGGCAACATGTATAATCTGCAGATTAAATTGTTGTAATAAGAGACCCCATCTGAAAAGCCTTGCACTATTGGTCCTGAAATTTGTCCAAAAACTTTAAAGGATTATGGTCTGTATAAATAATTGCTTTTGATGAATCGTTTGCAACATAAATCTCAAAATGCTGCAATGTTAACACCAAACTCAAAGTCTCATTTTTGATGGTTGAATATCTTCTCTGCTGTACATTCAGCTTCCGTGAAAAATACCCTATCAGTTTTTCAATTCCAATGTCATCTTCTTGTAACAGTACAGTCACAATGCCTATATCACTTGCATCAATGATCAACTTGAATTGCTTGGCACAATTGGGTACTGCCAAAACTGATTTCGTAGTTAATACAGTTTTCAAACTATTGAATGACTTCTGACACTCCAGTGTCCATTGAAACTTCTTGTTCTGTTTTAATAGTTCAGTCAGTGGAGCAACCACACTGGCTAAAATTTGGTACAAATTTCCGGTAAAACCCACTCATGCCCAAAAATCTCAAAGCTTCTCATTTTCTTGTTGGCACTGGGAAATCCACAATAGCCGTGACTTTCACATCTCTTGGAGCCACCTTACCATATTCAATGGCATGGCCTAGATATGTAACTTGTGTTTTTGCAAATTCACTTTTAGGCAAGTTCATCACCAAATTAGCTTCTTGTAATCAAGTAAATAATTCTTCCAGATGCTGTAAATGCTCCTCTCTCGTTTAGATCATCAATTGCGTGGACCTGCAATTACTTTATTTGTCAGTCTTTGAAATGTCGCAGGTGGCATTCTTCACACCAAGTGGCATGAATTTAAACTGATATAGTCCACTTGCCGTTACAAAAGCTGATTTCTCCTTTGCTCTCTCTGACAATGGTACCTGCCCATATCCTTTTACCAAGTCAATCTTTGTGATAAATTTTGATTGTCCCACTTCCTCAAGGCAATCTTCCAACCATGGTATAGGATATAAATCCGCTTTTGTCACCACATTCACCTTTCGATAGTCCACACACAGTCTTTGTATTCCATCTGATTTCAGTACCAGTACAATAGGTGAACTCCAGTTACTGCAACTAGACTCAATGATATCATTTTGAAGCATGAAATCAATTTCATTTTGTACTTGTGTTAGCTTCGCCGGATTTAATCTATAAGGATGTTGCCTTATTGAAGATGAAACCTGTACTGAAACATCATGTATAGCTAAATGTGTTTTTCCCAACTTATTTCCACAAATAGATTTGTGTGACTGCAATAGCTTTTCCAAATCACTTTGGTACTTGTTTGGAAGGTAACTCAATATTTCATGTAAATTTTCAAGCACCCCCTCATTCTCTAATTTGATTAGAGGAAAATCAGTTTCAGAGTCCTGTACTTCTACCTCTTTCTCATCATCCACTATCATTAATACCTCTTTTTGTTCCTCTCCCCTGTCAATGTACTTTTTAAGCATATTTACATAACACACCCTCTGCTTCTTTCTTCTATCTGGAGTATTTATTAAATAATTTACTTCCCTCAATTTCTTTTCAATCCTGTAAGGCTCACTAAATCTTGCATTTGATGAATCATCTAGTATTGGTAACAAAACTAGTACTTTCTCTCCAGAAACAAAACTGCGAGTTTTTGTGTTTACTGAAATAAGCCTGGTTAGAGTCTTTTTATGCTGGGAATAACAGTATCAAAGGGTAACAATTGGCCAGTTTTATGGGTGAATTAAACATTTAAACTATTGTTACGACCTGTGGAAAAATGGAGCTAGAATTAACTGCGCACTTCTCTCATCATGTCCGTAATATTAGTCTTTGTTTGATAAATGGTGGAATGTATATCTGAACAGACAGAAGGTAGCTTTTTGCTGAAACCTATAGCACACCTGATTTTAGCGACTCTCACTTTTAGGCTACTATGCAATACATTGGAAATGATAGTGATGTTCTTATGCTCATTGTTGTGGCCAAGCCTCATTAAGAAGTTATCTACTGCCTTTAAATAGCCATAGGCTGTGTCTGTACATTATCATCAAGTACTTATTCTACTCCACAAATAACCTTGCCAAGGTCAGTCCATTACCAGCATATATTTTAAAAAAGCATCTACTCACTCCTCAGCTAGTGATACAAAGAGACATGTGTATCTTTTCACATTTGACAAAAAGGACATTTTTCTCATGTGTTTGATGAATATTTTTGACAAGCCTAGGGTGTATTGGTAGCCAAGTGGTTATGGTACTGGGTTTGTAACCCCAAGATCAAGAGTTTAAATCTCACAATGGAAAACTATGAAACAATGTAACTTCATCTGAAACAAATGGAAACGTGTTTGTACTCAAAAGAGTTACATCTTACTTCCATTTTGTGCAGCAGAATGGTGGATTTAGGATTTTTAAAATTTGTTCTTGGGATGAGTTTTGCTGGCAAGGGCAGGATTTATTGTTCATCCCTAATGGCTGTTTAGCAGGTGATGGTGAGTCACCTCTTTGAACCTTTGCAGTCTACGTGGTCTGGGTACACCCACGGTGCTGTTAGGGAGGATGTTCCAGGATTTTGTCCCAGCAACAGTGAAGGAACGATGATATATCTCCAAGTCAAGATGGTGTGTGACTTGGAGGGATCTTGCAGATAGTGGTGGTCTTCACGTCTATCTGCTGCCCTTTGTTCTTCTAGGTTGTAGAGGTTTCAGGTTTGGAAAGTGTTGTTGAAGGAGCCTTGGCAAGTTGCTGCAGTAAATCTTGTAGATGGTACATACTGCTGCCCCTGTGCACTGGTGCTGGAGGGAGTGAATGTTTATAATGGTGGATGGAGTGAATGTTTATAATGGTGGATGGGGTGCCAATCAAGAAGGCTGCTTTATCCTGGATAAAGCTTCTTGAGTGTTGTTGAAGTTGCATTCATCCAGGCAAGTGGGGAGCATTCTTTCACAGTCTGAATTTGTGTCTTGTAAATGGTGGACCAGCTCTGGGAGTCAGAAGGTAAATTGTTTGCCGCAGAATCTCCAGCCTCTGACCTGCTCTTGTAGCCACAATATTTATATGGCTAGTCTGGTTTTGAAAGCATTTATACATTTCTTGCTGCATTAAGGTCAATATCAAAATCCACTAAATAGATTCACTGAGGTTTGGAATTTCTGCTAGGCTGTGTTGTTTTTCTTCAGTACAATTCACTTGAAATCAGTCAAACCAGTGCACAAAAATTGAGGGTTTTCAAGCACAAATTGAAGTTTTGTGATCTTTTGTGGGATAGATTAAAAGTCATTTTATAAACTGACCCTGCCAACAAAACTGGCGATGCCCCAGATAGATTTTATTACCATGATGAGTTTCCGCTAATTGCACCCATTGCTGGCCTTTGAGGAAGATCTTGAAATCAAACTTGTTTGTTTTAGGTGCAAAGGCACCTGTTAACATCTTTTAAGTATTTTTTAAGTTCTTAAGAAACTTATTAATGTATCCAAATGAAACTGGTAAATGGTTCTATATGGCTTTAAAATACATTTTTAATCATTGGATTCAGTTACACACAGGTGCAGGACTAGAAATTCTGATTAAAATTATTTTTTGTGTTAACCCATTTTAACTGTATTAATAAAACTGCCCCAGGCTATCAGTCTTAAATATATCAACAAATAATTTTTAAATGTAATTTTCAATTTTCAAACAAAAAAATGCCCAAAAAATGCTGCTGCATGACAGATTTTACATTAGGTGACTTGAAAATGTGTTTGAGCAGAAACTTGAGTAGAAAAAGCTTTTTAAAACTCGCACACTTTTGAGTGTGGACCGTGCCTAAAGCAGAAACTCTTGGTGCCAAGTACTTAATACTTAAATTTGTGGGCTGGAGTTTGCGGCCCCTGTCGGTGTATTTGAAGACAGGGTAGCACATAAAATAAAGCAGATTGCCAACTGCCCCCTCCCTGTCCCACATATTACAGGACACGAATAAGGCGTCAGGCAGCCTGCCTATTGAGGCCTTTAAGTGGACAATTAACTGCCACCTAAGGACCCCTTTCTGCCTCCGCCGCAATTTTTTGGGTCTGCAGGGGACATGGCAAACAGTCCAGCCGCTCTCACTGCACTGGCTGCTGGCAGGAAAGACGGAGGTGTACCTCCTTTGGCGGGGTCCCCTGTTCCTATTGGGGGCACGCCCCTCAAGATGGCACTCCTTCCTTTATCCCTCCACCCCGGTCTCTCTCCCATTCAGATAAGATTTGCCAACAGCTCTAGGATGCGACTACCAGTCCCTGAGGGGCAGGAGTTCCAGTTAAGGCTGCGCCATGGATATTATCATTGCGGGTCAGCCAGATTTCACATCAGCAAGATGCCAAACAACTTTTAGCTCGGGAGGGTTGGGTAATCCATCCCCCCTGCAAAAATCCACCCCAGTGTGTGGCCTTCTCACTGACTTCCCCACATCCCGCCCAGCCTGTGTCCCATTTCATGGTGGCTGGGGAGGTGTCAGGCTGCCTATTGAGAGCATACTGAGTACCTTAAGTGGCCAATTAAGTTCCTCATTCCACCTCAGCCTCAGCCATTATTTTACCCATGGCAGGAAGAGGCCCAGGTCAGGTGGATAGCCTGGCAGCTTTTACTGCGGGGACTGGCGTCAGACAAGAGGGGACAGGACCTCCCTCGTGGGCCCCCTGCGGCACTCGCCGCAAGGTCATGCTCCTCCCTTAACCCTCCTCCCAACAACCCCCACACCCCTCCACCCCCCGCCCCCACAGCCTCTCAAACCAAGCCCCGCATCCCCCTTGCTGGGGTCTGCTAGCCAGGCCTCGGTGATACATTGGATTACTTTGTCCCAGCAGTAGCCACCTCGAACCTAGTGCTGCTGGGGCTAGAGAGCTGCTAGCCAATAAGATTGACCTCTAAGGCGGGCTTCCTCCCCAGATGGGTGCTGAGGTCTCCACCTTAGACAATTACCACTGCTTTCAGCATAAAGTGGCTGTGGGGTAGCAAGTTTTCTGGTAGGCAGCTCCCTACCGACCTTTAAGTCGAGGCGGCCAGGGAATACGGTGCCCCATAAAATCCAGTCCTGTATCTGAAGGTCATAACTGAATGATTTTTGCTTTTCTATTTCTCAATTATTGTTTTATTTTGCTCGATTACAATATTACAAAAGGTGGGATGCTGGAAGCAGGCCCCCTCTGAAGCAACAATTATATATGATATTGGGAAAAGACAAATGGTGGGATTTTCCAGTCCTGCCAGCAGTGTGCACCGTCGTGGGCGTGGTGGGAAAATTTGGAGAGTGGCCAAAAATCAGTTGACTTTTGGCCGCTCTCCAAATTCCCCCCCCCACCCCCGGCGACAATGCCCACCACTTGTAGGACCAGAATTTCTTTGTCAAGGAAAATAAGAAAAAGTGGTTTTGGTGTATAAGCAATGTAAAATTACATTAGTTGAGGTATTTGCCAAAGGAACAAAATAGTTACTTTAATAAAGTACCATCACTGCAGAAACTTCAGCCGTTACATTTTAAAGCAATACATATCAAAAGTTAGAAATTAACACTCATTCTTTATCATAGGCAAGGAGCTATAAAAATGTTTTGCTGCCTTTGTTCACATGAAATAATGTATTTTTGAAAAATACAAAGGCAATGGTCCAAGATTTAATTTTCCTTCTTAGACTTCAATAAGTGTCGCCACAAGTCTGTTCATAGACCAGCGTACATATCACTATAGCAGCACTGATTACTGCAGCCAGGCACCGTGCAAAATAGCATTTCTGCAGCCGAGCAGAAATCACTTCTTATTAGCATACATAAGTAATGATTGTAAAATTAAACTCTTATAAGTGGCTTATACGTGGATGATTTGCTTCTCTTCTACAGTTATGGTCAATTCCCAAGATATTGGGAAAGGTTTAATACTACTGAGCGCGATTAGGAACAAAATTAATTGTGGGAAACAAAATATCCTACCAATGCTTAATATCGCTTAAAGGTAAAATTACAATCTCCATTTGTTTGCGCAAAGGGAAATCTGCAACATTTGCTCACCCGGGTACTTGTGGCTCTAAAAAAAGGTTATCAGGTTAATATTGTTCTAGGTTTAGTAACGATAACAAAGCTGTCAGTGTTCATTGCCGCTACTTCTCTGAAACTGACAGCAACTTCTGAAATCTGTATGTGCACAGCTAAACGTGAAAATGCAGAGGTTGCTGTCAGTGATTCTACACTTCTCCTTTGGGTGCGCTGTTGAAGTATGACCACTCTCCAATCATGTTGAAATCACTGAACTGACCAGAACTTATCCTTTTATGCTGTAATCCTTGAAAAAGTTACATTTTGTTGAATGGCAAAGTTCATAATTACTGCTGAAAAAACTTCTCTAATCCTGGGTGCCTAATTTTATATTTATGGATTATCAGACTTTGTTGGGCGAGCTCGGCGGATGCAGGTGGGGGCAATTTGGAAGCCGCCCGTGATTGAGGCTGGAAGGCAATTTCACGCTGGTGGGCCAACTAAGGCCCACCCAGAGTGAAATGTGAGCAGCAGCGCTCAGCGCTGCCTGTGTGGGCGGGGCGAGGAGGACTGGCGGGGCGATCGCGAACTTCGCGCGTACACGCGAGTCCGCGCTTAAGTTCCCCTGAGGCAGCTCTGTGCATTTTCAAAAACAAAATTAATTAATAATGTCACATGAGCAGGGACATGTTATTAATTAAATTAAAAAAAATATATTTTACTTTTATTTATTTGCTTTAGGAAACCACATCCCTGTGGATGAGGTTCCCTAAAAAGTGTAAAGGCCTCTTGGCCTTCTCGCCTGCCCACCAACTGTAAAGTTGGAGGTCAGCGAAAAATGTAATTTAATCACCTTGTTAATAGCCTTAACAGGCCTTTAAATTGTTGGTGGGTGCGCTGCCGACTCTGGAGCATGCCCACCAAACAAAATAACGCGCAACTGCCCATTGATGTCGGGGCGCTCGCCCGACGTCAACGCGCATCATTTTACACTCAGGGGCGCGCTTGCCCACCAAGCTAAAAACTTTGCCCTATAAAGCAAAATCCATGGTTGAAATTGCCCATGCCCACTGGCATCAGGCGTGTTCATTGGCGTGAGGGGACAATATATGAGAAAGCCAACCATCAATTTCATGACATCATGCAACCAGTTTGCAATCGTCTGCTCCGCCCACTGATGGTGGGCCACGTTTCCCATCATGGAACATCAGGAACCTCATTGTAATACATCTACATATCATTATAAGACCAGCCTGCCAAGAACCATCCCCCGGCCGCTGGATCGTCCACCTACGTCAACACAATTGCATTCCGATGTGTTTCACAACAGCACCATAAAAGGCATGTACTTGGCGGGCTGCACTTTTAGGGGAACTCGGAGGAGAGTACACAGTAACGTTGCAGAGCGCTTGCCCGGGTCGCCTGTTGGACTTCAAGGTTGAGACGTGTTGTGGTGATGTGCAAGGGCTGCCCTGCAGCTGAGGTGCATTGGGGAGAGGGGGCAAAGGCTGCTCTGCATTTGTGACACATTGTGGGGGGGAAGGGCTGTCCTGCAGTTGAGGCAACTGGCGGGAGGGGCAGCGGGGGGTGGGGGGTGGAAAGGGCTGCCTTCCGGTTGAAGGTGGTGTACAAGCGCGTGCAGGGTGCGGGTGCGGGGGGTGGGTTGGGGGGGGGGGGTGCAGTGGGCAAGGGAAGCGCCACATATTAGGGAAACCTGTATAAAATGACCATTCCTCTGCAGCTGAGACAGTTCAGGCGCAGCCACTTTGATATGATTGGAGTCGGGCCTCTAGCTTCTCTGTCCACTCAAGCAACACAGATGCACCAAAGTGCCACCAAGTGCTCCAGAGTTTTTCACCCCTCGGGAACAGGCTGCAAACTAATGAGTGTTTTAGTGGATTGAAGAACAGTTGGACGACTGGGCACATTGTACAATCTCCTTGCTGAATCTGGCCATGGCACAGTCACTGCTGGAGGTGCTCACAGCCCCTTGCAATGTCAGCATCCCAGTTTGGACCAGTCTCCCCCATGTCTCAAGCTAACTGCGCAGCCTTGCAGTGCAGGTTAGGAGAATGCATGCGCCTGAGCTGAGAGCACAGCATGCAGTCCAATGGGAAAAGCTGCTGCTAATCGGTCAGGTGGAGTGTCATACAGTCATAGAGTCATAGAGATCTACAGCACAGAAAAAGGCCCTTTGGCCCATCGAGTCTGCGCCCGTCAAACAAGTATCTAACTATTCTAATCCCATTTTCCAGCACTAGGCCCCATAGCCTTGTAGGTCATGGCATCGCAAGCGCACAACCAAATACTTCTTAAATGTTATGAAGGTATCTGCCTCTACCACCCTTTCAGGCAGTGAGTTCCAGATTCCCACCACCCTCTGGGTGAAAAAATTCTTCCTCACATTCCCTCTAAACCTGCTGCCCCTTACCTTAAATCTATGCCCCCTCCACCAAGGGGAAAAATTCCTTCCTGTCCACCCTATCTATGCCCCTCATAATTTTATACATCTCAATCATGTCCCCCCTCAATCTCCTCTGCTCCAAGGAAAATAAGCCCAATCTATCCAATCTCTCCTCTTAATTAAAACTCTCCAGCCCAGGCAACACCCTGGTAAATCTCCTCTGCACTCTCTCTAGCGCAATCACATCCTTCATATAATACGGATTCCAGAACTGCACGCAATACTCTAGCTGTGGACTAAGCAGTGTTTTATACAGTTCCAGCATAACCTCCCTGCTCTTATAATCTGTGCCTCAGCTAATAAAGGCAAGTATCCCAAATGCCTTCTTAACCACCTTATCTACCTGTCCTGCTACCTTAAGGGACTGGTGGACATGCACACCAAGGTCCCTCTGATCCTCGGTCCTTCCAAGGGTCCTACCATTCATCGTGTATTCCTGTGCCTTGTTTGTCCTGCCCAAGTGCATCATCTCACACTTATCCGGATTAAATTCCATTTGACACTGATCAGCCCATCTATATCCTCCTGTAATCTAAGGCTATCCTCCTCACTATTTACCACCCCACCAATTTTCATGTCATCCGCAAAGTTACTGATCAACCCTCCTACATTCGAGTTTAAATCATTTATATATACCACAAACAGCAAGGGACCCAACACCGATCCCTGTGGAACCCCACTGGACACAAGCATCCAGTCACAAAAACACCCCTTGACCATCACCCTCTGCTTCCTGCCACTCAGCCAATTCTGGGTCCAATTTGCCAAATTGCCTTGGATCCCATGGGCTCTTACCTTCATTATCAGTCTCCCATGTGGGACCTTATCAAAAGCCTTGCTGAAGTCCAAGTAGACTACATCAAATGCATAGCTCTCATCTATACACCTGATCACCTCTTCGAAAAATTCAATCAAATTGGTCAGACATGACCTCCCCTTGACAAAACCATGCTGACTGTCCTTGATTAATCCCTGCCTCTCCAAGTGTAAATTAATTCTGTGCCTCAGAATTGCTTCCAATACTTTCCCCACCAATGAGGTTAGACTGACAGGCCTGTAGTTCCCTGGTTTATCCCTTCCTCCCTTCTTCAATAATGGTACCACATTGGCTGTCCTCTGGCACCTCTCCTGTGGCTAGAGAAGCATTGAAGATTATTGCCAGCACCCCTGCTGTCTCCTTCCTTGCCTCACTCATCTGGGCCTGGAAATTTATCTACTTTTAAGCCTGCCAGACCACTTAGAATCACCTCCCTTTCTATGCTAATTTCTTTAATTATATCACAGTCCTTCTGCCTGATTTCCATACCCATGCCATCCCTCTCACTTGTGAACACCGACACAAAGCATTCATTTAGAACCCTACCTACATCTTCTGGCTCCACACACAAATTACCAATATGGTCCTTAATGGGCCCTACTCTTTCCCTAGTTATCCTCTTACTCGTAATGTACTTGTAAAATAACTTTGGATTTTCCTTTATTTTACCTGCCGATGTTTTTTCATGCCCCCTTTTTGCTCTCCTAATTTCCTTTTTAAGTTCCCCCTACACATTCTATACTCCTCCAGGGCTTCTGCTGTTTTGAGCCCTCGGTATCTGCCATAAGCATCCCTTTTTCTCTTTATCCGTTCCTGTATATCCCTCGACATCGGCAGGGGTGGGTGGGGTTTCAGGCAGCCATGCAGCGCACTAAACTCTGGGCATCCAAGTGGTGGCCAGCACTCTCTGGGATGTGTTAAGGGGCCTTCACACTTTACCAAGACAGGGTTCTTAGCAGGCCCATGCCAACCCATGCGTCTCTCTCTTTCATCCTGCAGGAGGAGTACATCAGGATCATGGAGCCTAGCTGTATGCCTCATGGTTTAAGGAGAGCAAAGACAAGGGAGAAGAGAGTGACTGAGCCACCTGGCTGTGCAGAGGGAGGAGCAGCACCCTCTGGAAGGAGTGGCTGTGGCTTCCACACAGGCTGCCAATGAGCCATAGTGAGTCGCCGCTGGTTGATGCCTAGCTAGGCCCAGGGTCTATTGATGCCGCCTTTCATTCCTGCAGATGACCAAGGACCACTGTTGCCGAAGACTGCGCATGTCTAGGGAACTGGCCGGTCACATCTGCCAGATACAGATTTGGTACCACAGGAGCATGGAGGGCATCCATTGCCAATGGCCATGAAAGTGACAGTGGCACTCAATTTCTACGCCAGTGGTTCCTTTCAGGGCTCTGCAGGTGACCTCCATGGGATATCACAAGCCTCCACCCACAAATGCATCCACGAGATCATGACTGCCATCTTCGTGAGGGCACACAACTTTGAGCATTATGCCCGGGACTGGGACAGCCAGAATGCAAGAGTGACTCAGATCTTGGGTTTCTCACAGGTGCAGGATGCCATCGGCTGCACTCATGTGGTGGTCAGACCTCCATTGCAACACGTGGTCAACTATGTCAACCGCAAGGGATTCCATTCGCTGAATGTGCAGCTGGTATGTGACCACAAACGTATCTGTAGGCCTGTGCAGGGTTCCCAGGAGTGTTAACGACTCCTATGTTCTCAGTCTGTCACAGATCCCTGAAGCCTTCCAGGCTCCACAGAATCTGCACGGTTGGCTCCTTGGGGACAAGGGCTACCCACAGAGGACGTGGCTGATGACACCCATGCAGCGGCCTGAGATGGCAGCAGGTCAACGGTATAATGAAGCTCATGCTGCAGCTCGCAACTTGGTGGAACCAATCATCAGGATGCTGAAAATGAGGTTCCGGTGCCTGGACCGGTTTAGTGGAGCTCTGCAATATAGTCCACAGAGGGTGTCACACATCGTCGTCACCTGCTGTGTCCTTTACAACCTGGCGCTGCAAGAGGGAGAGGAGAAGGCTGAGGAGAAGATGGAGGAGCTGAAGGTCTCCTTCGATGAGGACGCTGCCGATGGGGATGAGGGTGAGGAGGTCTTGAAGGTGATGATGACGGGCTTGAGGCCCCCGCACTGGCCAAACTAGGCAAGTGCTCTCTTGAGGCCCACATAGCTTCTAGATTTGTGGAGGATGATGACGACATGCAGTGAGGATACTCCACATAGATCTTCACATAGCCTCTGAGAATGTTTGACTCCTGTCTGGCTGAGGACAACTCACTTGCGCTCTGTGATCAGGGTTATATCATGGAGAAGCAGCCATGAAACTTTAAAAGCATCTGTTCCTTTGTCCGCCTTCAGAACCTGAGTCCTTCGGGAGCACAGCATCACTGGTCACAGATGCTGAAGAGATGGGGGGGCTGCCCCACCTTAAAGGTGCTGCGAGCACACAGAGAGAATGACAGAACTCTGTGACGCCTGCCCACGACATTCTAGCACCAATGACAAGCACCATGGAGGTGCAGGCATCAGTGATGTGTCCAGGAGTAGGAAGCCAGACCATCACTTTGGTCTGAAGGCTGCACAAAGCACAGGGAAGAGACACTGGACTGAGACACCTGCCTTTATCTTGTGCGGAAAGGTTTCACATCTGAGTGACAAGAACACTGCTCCTCAGAACAAGGAGCCATAGGCAGGGAGACATCCTTGGGAGTTTATTTACAATTGTGAACATTATGTACAAGTGATTAGCCCCCATGCACAGGCTGTGCAACTACATCTTCCTACACTGATTTTGTTAATTTAGTTTATTTGGTTGGACTCGAAAGAGTTACATCTTCTTAACCTTCCTAATGTTGCTGCTGCGTCTTGGTGCTCCCTCAACATCCACAGCCGAGGTGGAGGGAGCCTGCTGACTGTTATGCCCTGTCTGTGATAACCTTCACAGGTGTCCTCTGGAGGGCCGAGGCCTGGAGGATCCTGGCCTGCTTTCGGTGTCCTGCTATGTTGCGGTGGCACTCTCCTCGGGTTGTGGAGCTGGAGCTGCTGATGTCACAGGGAGAGGGGATTTGGATGGACTGGGCACTCCCGGAGTCACCTGGGTGAATGGCCCTGGGTGCACACCTAATGATCTCCTCCCTATGGGTGCCTGAGGGCCCCTGGCTGACTCCTTGAGGGGAAGGGGAAGCTGGAGTGAGATCAAACTGCCCCGCAACCCTTTCGCATACACACTGTTAGTGGCCAACTATGGTGTCAGCGATGGAGCTCACCCCACACAACATTGCAGGACCGATGTTCTGGTCCTCAGTGCATTGACATGCTGGTGCTATCACCTCAGACTGAAGGCGGTCAGACCCCCCCCCATCGTGCTTTGCAATCTGAGGAGTGCAGCGAACATCTCTTCCAGATGTTACTGAGCTTTCCTTTACAGCTCCAGCAATTGAGACATGACCCAAGTCCAGAGGCTCATCAACTGGCTCGGACTCAGCAAATTTCTGGCCTCCAGCAATCCTCCGAGTGCTGGACACCTGGGAAGTCCCGGCCATCTCCTGCTGCGGATCAGACAGTGCGATGTGCTCACCAGATTGTGATCATAAGGTACTGTAAGGCTAGGTCTCACAAAGGCATTTGTCTCTGCGCTGGTGGAGGATGTGGGTGAACACTATGATGGAACTTCAAAGAGGGTGCCTCCAGATTCCTCTTCAGAGGTTTCTTCAGGGTTTGATTGGAGGCCCTTAGTTGTGGACTCTTTTGGCTGTTTCCCAGATGTGCCTGTGGAAGCAAGGGGAGATAATTAGTGTATGGCAGTGGCCTGTGAAACAGGACACATTACTCATGGCATGGTTGTCTGATGGATGTTGAACTGCTGGATCCTCACTTGGTAGAGCACTGCTGACCTCACCGTCAGCACAGGAACGGTCCAGATCCTCGCCAGCCAGCTGGATGGCTCTGTTTTCAAAGACCACGAGGACCTTGAATTCAGGCATTCCTCCAGAGTGACCTCTCCCACTTGTTGTGTGCCAGATTGTCCAGCATGGATAAAGATGGAGAGAATGTAAGCAGGCTGCCTGCCAGGCCAGATGATAAGCATGCCTGGACTGTGTGGGTGGTGAGTGGTCCCAAGGACTGGATGAGCACAATGAAGGTGTGTGTGAGTGTGAATGGTGATGTCCCTTGAACTGGCAGTAAGTGAAGGCCCTGTGGATGTGTGATGGGTTTGTGAGTGTGTGAGTTGACAGTGATGAGAAGACTCACTTACCCTTGTGGAAAGGTGGAGATCATTCATCCTTCGGCAGCACTAGGTGGCTGACCTCTTTTGAAGGGCGTTGGCGCTGACCACCATTGCCATCGCCTCCCAAGCCGGATTAGTGAAGTTGCTGCCCATCCTGCGGCCAGAGCCAGGGTAGAGGACATCACAGCAAGCTTCCACTACATCCAAAAGGCCCTCGAGGGACGCGTCATTGGACCTGGGGTTGCAGTCATTTTGCCTTTCTGAGCAATGGCTTCTTTGCAGCAGCCATGGGCTGGAAGCACTGAGGGTCGTGCATGTGGCTGGACATTAAATATGATACCCAGTGTGCTGAAGCAGTGAGGTAATGACTTGGTGGTGAATGAGAGTTCGCCCGCCATGGAAACGGCTTGTTTCCTGGGAATGCATAATCAATGCGGCCAAAAAGCCGCCATTGCGGCAGCAGGTAAAATGTCAAAAATCTGGGACGATTCTGCCCTATTGCTCTGACAGCTGGGTTTTTTTATTATTATTCATTTATGGGATGTGGGCATTGCTGGCTTGTTCAGAGGGCATTTAAGAGTCAGCCACATTGCTGTGGGTCTGGACTCACATGTAGGCCAGACCAGGTAAGGACGGCAGATTTCTTTCCCTAAAGTGCATTAGTGAAACAGATGTGATTTTATAACAATCAACAATGGTTTCATGGTCATCATTAGACTTTTAATTCCAGATTTTTTTTAACTAAATTTAAATTCCACCATCTGCAGTGGCAGGATTCAAACGCGGGTCCCCAGAGCATTATCCTGTGTCTCTGGATTACTAGACCAGCAACAATACCACTATGCCGTCGCCTCCCCCTCAATCATCATAATCCAATTTCCGATCGCAATTTACCACGATTACTGTTAGTACACCTACTAGTTTTAACGGGACTTAATTCCAGTTGAGCTCATGTTCTCATGACAGTCAGTTTGGCCCAATTAGTGCTGCTCTCACCTTTAAAGTCAAAGATTTTGGTTTCAAGTTCCACTCTAGGATTGGAGTCCATAAACCAGTCTGGCATTTTAGTGCAGTCAAGCCAGACCGTGCAGGGTAGTTATCAGTTTCTCAAATTATTGCTTAAATTGTTTGTGTCCAGACAAAAGCTTTGTTTTAAATACATGCTCTCAGGTCCAAATCCCACACCTTTGCAACTGAGGAAGCATGCAAGCTGGCTCACTGCCAAAAGATTTCTGCTCCTCACCTTGCACCACCACATGCTGCTGCCCATCGGCTCTGTAATTTAGTAGATATGCCCTCCTCAAACGAACTATGTAAAATTAGCTATATATTGCACTAAGATCTGTGCTAGTAATATTTGTTCCCCCGTGGAGAAGCCAATTGAAATTCAAAAGTAAGCTTGCAAGGATTCACGAAGGTCACCAGCTGGGAAGACCCTCTAAAAGTAGTGTGGCAGACCCTCCATTGATATTTCAATGAGTGAATGAGGTGCTGTATTTTTTATATTTTGGTAATGTTAGTCCTTGGAGGTCAAAAAGAAAAGCAGAATAGCATAGCTGAGAATATTGGCTGCATAACTCTCCTTCAAACAGTACAAATGTAGGAGAGAAATATTCCCATTAAAATGGTGCCTTTCATGACCTCAAGATGTCAAAAAATGTTTTACAGATGGTTATTTTTTCTTGGAAGTGTAGTCACTGTTTTAATTTAGGAAATGCGGCAGCCCATTTTATGGACAGCAAGGTCTCAAAATAACAATCTAATAATGACCAAATAATCAGTTTTTTGATTAATATATATTGACAGTTACAGAAAAATTCTTCTCTTTGTAGATACTCTCTTTAAACATCTGCACTTCTCTCCACCTTCCAAAAATGTTCTCAAATTCCATCTTTTCAAACAAGTTTTTAGTCACTATTCCTAATCCCTAATAACAGAAAATGCTGGAAATACTCAGCAGGTCTGGCAACATCTGTGGAAATAGAAACAGAAACAGAGTTAATGGGCAGAATCGTGCCAAATTTGTACTAAGTGCCATAGCGGACGTTTTACCTGCCGGCTGCAATGGCGGCTTTTCACACCGTATCATCCCAAACCTGTCTTATTAATTATGTCTTTCCGGGAAACATGCAGTTTCCATGGCGGGCAGGCTCTCATTCACCTGCCACGCCATCACCTCGCCGCTTCATCACACAGGGCGCCACATTTAAAGTCCAGCTGCACACACACTTCCCAGTGCTTCCAGCCCATAATTGCTGTAAAGAAGAAAGGATGGCAAAAAGACTGCAGCCCCCAGGTTCAATGACACGTCCCTTTTGGACACAGTGGAGGCTCACCATGATGTCTCCTACCCCTGCTCTGGCCATATTATGGGCAGCAACCTCATTAATCCAGCTTGGGGGGTGGTGGCAGTGGTGGTCAGCGCCAATGTCCTCAGGATATTGTCCTGGACCCAACCATCTTCAGCTGCTTCATCAATGACCTTCCTTCCATCTTAAGGTCAGAAATGGGGATGTTCACTGATGATTGCACAATTTTCAGCACCATTCACGATTCCTCAGATACTGAAGCAGCACACATCCTCTTGCAGCAAGACCTGGACAATATCCAGGTTTGGGGTGACAAGTGGCAAATAACATTTGCACCACACAAGTATCAGGTAATGACCATCTCCAACATGAGAGAATCTAACCATCACCCCTTGATGTTCAATGGCATTACCATCACTGAATCCCCCCACTATCAATATTCCAGGGGCTTACAATTGACCAGAAACTGAACTGGACTAGCCAGAGAAATACTGTGGCTACAAGAATAGGTCAGAGGCTAGGAATTGTGTGACAAGTAACCCACCTCCTGACTCCCCAAAGCCTGACCACCATCTACAAGACACAAGTCAGGAATGTGATGGAATACTCCCCACTTGCCTGGATGAGTGCAGCTTCCACAACACTCAAGAAGCTTGACACTGTCCAGGACAAAGCAGCCTGCTTGATTGATACCACATCCACAAACATTCACTCCCTCCAACACTGACGCACAATAGCAGCAGTGTGTGCCATCTACAAGATGCAGTGCAGGAATTTACCAAAGTTCCTTAGGCAGCACCTTCCAAATCCATGACCACTATCATCTAGAAGGACAAGGGCAGCAGGTAGATGGGAACACCACCACCTGGAGGTTCCCCTCCAAGTCACTCACCATCCTGACTTGGAAATATATTGCCATTCCTTCACTGTCGCTGGGTCAAAATCCAGGAACTCCCTTCCTAACAACACCCTGTGGATGTACTAATACCACATGGACTGCAGAGATCCAAGAAGGCAACTCACCACTACCTTCTCGAGGGCAATTTGGGATGGGCAATAAATGCTGGCCTAGCCAGCAAAGCCCTCATCCCATAAATGAATTTAAAAGAAGAGGATAGCCACCTAATGCCGAAAAAGAATGAATGAACTCCTCTGTTCCTCAAGGGTAAGTCACTCTTCTCACCACTCTGAACTCACAAACCCATCACACATCGACAGAGATCTCACACCTCAAGGAATAACACCACTAACTCTCACAGACACCCTCATATCTCCATCAGGCTCATATCCTCTCGAGCTCTCATCCTTATCCTGGCTATGGCTCTGCTCACCTCACAAATATTCCACGCAGTGCCATGTGTCCTGCTCACACTCTCTCCATCTATTTTCATACAGGAGAAGCTGACTCACATCATCAGGGAGAGGCCTCAGACCAGGGATGGAGTGGCCCACTTTAAGCCCCTCACTCACTTTGAGGAGCATGCCATTGCGCTGATTGGTGAGGATGTGGACCCTGACTGCGGCGATGGTGTGATTGGCAGCAAACACACATGTGAGGAGCCTGCACACATCATCTCTCTCTCTCAACAACGCAACTGTGAGTGCTCCCTCTCCTGCTTTTGACTCTGGTGCTATGCGTTACTTATCTCTACTTTGGTTCACAGGGAGCTCTGCCGAGCAAACTGACACCATCTGCAATTCCCTCAGCTCCACCCACGTCCTCACTCCAGCCAAGAGGACACTTTGTCCATTGAAGACCTGGAAATAAGCAACCAGGAAGACCTGTCACACCCACTTACCCACTTACCCTGCACCAGCACAGAGACACACAGCTCAGTAGAACCTAGATCTAGACCAGGCTCAGATTCACATTCCAGTGGTCACCATACGGACACATGTCCGCAGCAGCAGGAGGCGAGCTCCCCAGCACTTGGAGGACTGTTGGGGAAGAAGTATCTGTGACGTCTGAATCATTTGACGAGCCTCTGGATTTGGCCTTCCAACTCATTATGGAGAACCAGCAGAAGGCAGGGGAACATTACACAGAGCTGTTGGTAGCCCTCAGCAGAGTAGCATGTAAGTTGAAGTGCATCCGCCTGCTCTCTGATGAAATGGTATCCACATGTGCGTGTCTCATGGGGAGGTTGGTGGATGCCATGGAGACCCTGGTTCAGCAGAATGTGGAGATGTGTGCAGACCTGCACTCTATCGCGGGAGTCATGGGTTAGTTCCTGCAGTGGCAACCCAAGAGAGAAACGCAGCACCTCGATGTCCCTCCAGGTGCTTCTCCCCCTCATGGTGTCAGGCACGGGCCCCCAGGCACCAAAAGGGAGGAGGAGACGTAGCTGGACACCCCTGTGTCATCCACTCAGGAATCTCAGAGCTGTTCTTTCTCTGAGTCCCCTCTGCCTGTGAGCCCCTCAACCATGCCCTCTGTCACTGCAGAGGAAGCAGCTGGCCAATAAGTTATTCTGGAGGGAGAAGTGTGCGTTGTGGCAGGGTTTTTTGGTGCTTCGTGCAAGCACTATCCTACACACGCGGATCATCCCTCCATCACACTCATCTCAATGTCCTGAGAATTTTGAATGCTGCCTGCTGGGTTCACTTTCAGTTGTCCATCTGAGCTGACCTGCATCTCCACTCACCCAATGATCAGCACCTGATCCCGCCCACTATGACTGCCATTTGACTTTCGATTTGGACAGCACGGGCTGGATTTGGTTTTTTATGCACTCCCCCATCTACTCCCCTCCCCCAGTCACCCATTTCCTTTCTCCCATCACAGCTGACCCCCCTGCCATCACCTTCCACTTCCCGTCTATGCCCTACCAGCCACAAACCTTTTCCTTTGGGGATGTCCAGGTGAGAATTCATGTTCCCTTCCTTCCTGAGAATCCCACCCCCATCCATATTCACCTCCCCAACCTCCTCCTTCCCACCCTCAGGGTCCATTTCTGCTTCCGGGGCTTCACCAACCACCTTCGCCGTCCTTTCCATCGCCACTGTCAACCCTCACCCTCCCACCCTCCCACCTCACTCTGCCCTCGGTCATTCTCACTATTCCCTCATATGATGCCTACCCTCAGTTCACTCCCAGGAAGCAGTCATGGACCCATCAGACCCCTCCCTTGCATGTTCACCTGGATATCTCACCTCTGTACCCCTTTCCCTGGAACCTCTTCCCCCCTCTGGACCTCTTGTGCCCCCCGGAACCCCTTCCCCTCCTGGAAACCCTTCCCCACCGCCCCCCCTTAGTCCTCCCATCAACCCTGGACTCCCCTCCAGCTTAGTCCTCCTCCTTCATGACTTCCTCAGACACCTTTACTTCTTCAGCCACCTTTAGTCCTTCCCCCTCCCAACTCCTTCCTCCAGCCTTACCTTTTCCTACAACATCACTTCTTCCTCCAGGTTTACTCCTCCCCACTACCCAACTCATTCCTCAACCCTTACTTCTTCCTCCACCCTTACTCCCTCCTCTCTCCACACTCCTTCCCCCCTCCCCCGACTCCCTTCCCTCTCTGCACTCCTTCCTCCCCAGGACTCCTTCCCCTCTCTGCACTCCATCCTCCTCCTGGATTCCTTCCCCTCTCTGCACTCCTTCACCCTTCCGAAATCCTTCCCCTGTACACCTACCTCCCCAGTTGCCACCTTCTCCCATGTTACCCATCCTCCCTCTGTACTCCCTCTCCCCACCCAACTTCACCCTGACACCTTTATTCCCCCTTCCTGACCTCCCCCTCCAACACCTCTTTCTCTCCCAGTCAAGCTTAGATGTTCTCCCTCCACCCCCTCGATCATCATCCATTGTGAGCACCAAGGTGACTTTACAACTTCTGTGAGCTGCTTTGCAGCGAAACCTTGTTCATGAGAATCCACCCAACATGTCATGGATATTCCTTCAGGATCCCATTGTTGTCGGGCTCCAGAATCTTCTCCTCCTCAGATGTCCATGATATGAGCAAGGCCCTGGCGGTAAATCCCAACTTCTACACGTCACAACTGTCAAGATGTGTTCTACTGGCATGTTTTCCCATCAACGTGGGTGGGTCATCCAGCTGGGTTGGGGTGGGGGGAGTGGGGGAACGAGTTCGCCGAGCTGGCCTTATAATAATATGCTGATACATTACAATAAGGTTCCCAATGTCCAATGGTGGGGAACATGGCCCACCAATGAGGGTCTGCGTGGACAATCGCAAGACTGGTTACACGACATCGTGAAACTGATTTTTGGCCTTCTCGCCATACTGTCCACTCATGGCAGCTAATGCACCCGACGCCAGCAGGCATAGACAATTCTGCCCAACATTTCATATCTGAAGAAGAGTCATATTTGACTTGAAATGTTAACTCTGTTTCTCTTCTCCACAACTGCAGCCAGACTTGCTGAGCATTTCCAGCACTTCTGTTTTTATTTCAGATTTCCAGCAACCACAGTATTTTGCTTTTATTTTATTCCTAATCCCTAATTAGCAGGACTGCTCTTTTTTGAAATAACACCATGGTATCTTCCCTGACCACCCCCAAGAGGACAGATGACCCCTCAGTTTAACAATTCATCAGAATTGGTGGCAGTATTGCATTAGTGTGTTAACCCAGCAGAACCTTCTGATTCAGAGATGAAAGTGCTGAGACACTGCTAACACTCCATGTTTTGGCGCTTTATATCCAGCTTTATATACTTTTGAGTGAGTTTAGAGTGGCCTATTAAAAACCACATAAATGGCTTAAATGTGTAGATCCAATTACTTTTTTCACTCTTGTCACTTTGCTCTACAAGTTCTTTCATTAATTATTTTGCCTGGGCAAATGCTGAGAAGCCTTATGATGCTTAATTCTCTGGTGTCAGCAAACTTCTTCCTCAACTCATCCCAAGTCCTATGAATGTTGGACAGCATATTGATCTTCAAGATAATTTCCTCGCATAATCTAGTTGAATGGTAGAAAGACTTGGGCCAGAATTTTCCGTTTGTTGGTCGGGCAGCCAATTGCCGCTGGCGAAACGGGTCACGCCGCCATTTTCTGCGGGCGGGCCAAGTAAGGCCTGCCCCGTGGGTAGGTGACTCCCATGGAGAATGGGAAAATAGTCGCAGGGGTAGGCGGCCTCAGGCTGCCGGTTCCAATGGGGAGCCAGCAGCCTGTATAAAGAGTGGCCAGGCAGCCTGCTTGAGGCAGTGCACCATGGCCATTTGGGGAGAGAGGGAGGGAGGTCTGAGTGGACAGCAGCATGAACAGGAGGAGGGGGGCAGGCTGCAGGAGAGGCCAGCGGGGGGCCACTGTGCCCCCCAGTTTTCAGATTCATGCCTTGCTGTTCTCCTGTAAGAGGTGGTTATCCATTGGCATCATCTGTATCCGGAGGATGGGAGGAGGAGGGCCTGCCATGTCACCAGCCAGGCATGGGAGGAGGTGGGTGACGGTGTAAGTGCCCATGATGATGTGCGGTGCACTGGCACCCAGTGAAGGAAACGATTCAATGATTTGCTGCACTCTGGAAGGGTGAGTACCATGTCTGTCTTGGCCATTTGACCCAGAAGGCAGCCTTAGCCTTTGAGCCCCCCCACCATGTCTTGCTGTCGTTACTGCATAGGGCATCTGTCGCACGCTGGGTGGGCAAATGGGTACTGACTATGCTTATATCAGCCTTAGTGGTTGAGGAGAAGATGGGTTCTCCCCGCAGCATGTGTTGGTCTTTGTGGCATTTGAGTAGTCTGGGGGCAACCTACAGGGGAAGCCACACAACACATACTCAGAACTCCAACACGTCATATTGATGATAATGAGATGGTGCAAGGGGTACCTCAAGGTGTTTTGGGCAAGTGCCATCTGCTAGCATTGGCGCCACACCTAGTTGCACCTCCTTGCCATGGGCGCTAAGACCCGTGCGCTATTCAAAGTGATGGACACTGAATGTGTCCAAGGAAGCTGTTGGGGGAGGGGGTTGGGACCAGCTGTGCTATCTTCTGGGGACTGATCACCAGTAGTGTGGACAGGAGCCGCTGGAGGCCTCAGATGGTGGTTGAGGTGCGGCATGCTCTGCACACTGCAGTGCCTCACGCCTTTTGAAGAGCAGGCCATGGAGCTGGGCAGCAATCAGAAGACCAGGGCAGCTGGGGGCGGTGAGGCTGGGGTCCAGCGGCCAGGTATTTGAGGTCCACAGTGCCATCCACTCTGTCTGCCCACCGTCCAAACCACTGATGGTTGCTGCAATCGTTAATGCTGCAACACTGCTCATTCACAGACTGAGATATTCTGACGTGTGGGTCGTACACAAAGGTCCCTCATCCCCTTGAGGAATCACGTCTCCACCACCTTCCAAAGTCACCTTATCCCATCTGTGACCACTATCACCATGGTCTAACATGCCATTGGTTCGCTGCTGCACAGCCAAAGACTTATTTCATCTGAGGGGGTTTGGAACCTCCAGCACCCTTTCAGCCAGTGCCCCACATTACTCTGTCCAAAAGGTCCTCAGCACCTCAGCTGTGAACCTCATGACACTCAACTTAGATGAATGTCACCATGTTACTCATCCCTGCGCCAAGGGGAAATGTTGCCTTCTGCCCACCTGGTCTATGCCCCTCCTTACGGAATGAAGGCCAATAATGTGACCCCTCAATCTCCTGTGATCCACGGCAAATGTCGCAACTGTTTGTGATGTTTCCTCAGCCCCGCAACTATCCAGGCCACAATGCATCCAGGTCAGGTACCTCTGCACTCTCCCCACTCCTATGGTACATAACATGTAGCATTCCTGAGGCCATCTGACCAGCCTTTCTGCATGTGCGTTTAATGGTTAGGGCTCGTCTTGACTCTTTTCCACCTCACCAATGTTCTTCTCCTTAGGGTCTTGAATGGTGAGCGACTTATGAGGCTGGGGAGGGAAGGGATGAAAGGTTGAACTGAATGTACGCTAACTGATGCACTGTCCTTGTTGTTAATTTCAGCACCACCACCAGAGCGACCCACACATCGACACCCCAGCCCCCCTGCCACACCTGAGGGCCAACATGTGCAACTTGCGGCACATCATTTCACCCAGCCAGGCACCAATGCAGACACACACACCTCGGTGGGGACTTTACCATCGGCTAGTGTCCCGGGTCACAGTGGAGAGGGTACATCACAATCGCTGGAGGAGATGGAAGGGGCAGAGAGTGCCAATGGCGCCAGCAGCCGAAGGGCTGCAGGGGACAAGGCACATGCTGAGTCCAGCACTGATGACGTGACTCTGGAGTTGTCCCCATTGCAGCAGCTGCAGGACCGGCGGCAGGAAGTGCGTTTGCATCTGGCAGGGTTGCATGAGGGAGTTCAGTTCAGTTGCTCTCTGCGACGGAGGAGTCCAGAGAGAGTGCACATGAAGGTTTGGCCCTCAGGGCAGAGCATCAGGCTTCCTCCAATGAGAGATTATTGGCGACTCTCATAGAGAGGAGCTTCAATCGAATGGAACATTTTATGATTGGGATACACTCTGACCTGCAAGCCCTCACAGCGGTACTGGCCATGGGTGGTCATTCCCAATGTGGGAAATGTGGACACCAAGCGTCAGCACTTGGTGCCCATGCATCTGCGGTGAGCAGGGAGGTCAAAAGGGACCTCATGTCGGCACAGGAGCTGCCTGTCATCGCTGCGAGCTCCTCTCAGGGCGCTCCAGATGAGAGCAGCAACTCCTCCGCCGCTCTGCCAGTTAACGTTTCTTCTGTTGAGTCTGCGACAACTGGGGAGGTGCCAGTTCTGGAATTGGCCACTCCCTCCCAGTCGGAGCCAACACAGGCTCCACGGGCCAGAAGACACTCGCCAAGGTCATCGATGCCAACAGGACAGCAGAGTCAGCAGGCTGTCTCACAAGCCACTCCGAGCGATGAGGCGGCACCTAGACGTAGCATCCGAAAACGTAAGCATAAGGCACCTTAGGCACTCCACGGGTATGTCACTGGTGATTTTGTGTTGGCGTTAGAATAGGGACCCATACTTTTGTGATCGCAAAAAAGTGCTGTGTGCTTTTCTTTTGGACACAATAAAGTCCACCTTTGTAACCATGGCTGAGGGTCTTTTGTTTGTGGTGCATTTTTCTTTTTCATATATTTATCATGAGTGTTTGAGTGGACATTGATATTTCTGTACTAAGCCCTTATTTGCAGCTGATAAGGTGGAAGATGTGGCACCTAAGTGCCATGTGTGGAAGCGTCAGGCAATGCTGTTCCTGCTGATCCATGTGTGTGGAGCTAGCTGAAGGTTCTTTGGATTAAATTGTCCCAGGTATCCCTGCCTCCTTGGTGTAAATGCGGGCCATCGTTCTGCCCCTCATCATCGCCTTGTGCTTCCTCATCCTCTGAGGTACTGCTGGATTCATCATGTGCAGCCTCATCCAGGGAGTCAAGGTCTTCATCGTCAACTACATCCCCCCTTTCCAGTGCAAGATTGTGCAGGGCACAGCAGACTACCACTATCAGAGAGACACGAACTGGGGGGGGTTACTGGCGTGTGCCCCCTGAGTGGTCCAGGCAATGGAAGCGCATCTTGAGAAGACCGATGGCTCTCTCCACCACAGCCCTTGTGGTGCCGTGGCTCCTATTGTACCGCTGTTCAGCTTCTGTTCTTGGACGGTGTAGAGGCTTCATGAGCCACCTTCGCTGGGGATAGCCCTTGTCACCCAGCAGTCAACCATTCAACTGACGAGCCCTGGCACCTGCGAGTATCTGAGGATGTAGGCATCATGGGAGCTGCCTGGGTACCTTGCACAGACTTGTAGAATCAGCATCCTGTGATCACACACTATCTGCACGTTAATGGATTGGAAGCCCTTCCTGCTGACAAAGGCATTGGATTCCCTGCTGGCGCCTTGTTGACCACATGTGTGCAGCCTATTGCACCCTGGACGCAGGGGAAGCCAGCAATGGCCGCAAAGCCTCTGGCTCGCTGTGCCTCACTTGCCTGGTCGCAGCGGAAGTGGATGAACAGAGCATCTCTAACCTGCTTGACACAAGTGTGGACAGCTGATTGGGAAACACCGCAAAGATCACCCACTGAGCCCTGGAAGAAGCCAGAGGCATAGAAGTGGAGGGCAACTGTGAGCTTCAGAGCCGCTGGCATGGGGTGTCCACCCACACAGTTAGGGGAGATCTCAGGGCCAATCATCTGACAGATATAGTTGACTGTCTCCCTTGAGAGTCGGAGCCTCCTTCAGCACTGCACCTCAGTCATATTGACGTACCTGCTTCGCTGACTGTATACCCTGGCAGCAAGATAGTGGCGTCTTCTGCAGCCCCTTCCACATTGGACAACCTCTTGGCCCTGTGCCCATTGTGCCTGCGCCTGGCCTCCCAAAGGTGGCTCCCCTGGAGGCTGATTGTCCAGTCCTGGCCTCCTCCTTATTCCCTCCCTTCCTCCTCAGAGGAGCTGCCTCCAGTGGAGAGGTCAAAACACATATCCCCAGGCTAAATGGAGGCCTCCGGAAAGCTGCAGGCCCGAGAAAGATTACTGTCTGCAAACTGGTTTCAAAGTGTACAAAAGTCTCTTGGAAACCGATGAGCACTGCTAACAATCACACAGGCAACTTCTAAGCACTTTAAGCAATTATAACTTTGTGTAAAACATGAACAACCCCTCTGAGTCCACTTATCCCGACATCGCATGAGTTTTCTTAAACAATCTCCTATCTGCCTGCCCGTTGGGCCCGTGCGCCGACCCCAAGTTCACACGGGCCCCTCAAAATCCTGGACGATTGGTAAGTTAAGGGCCTTAACGAGCCCTTCAATTAATGGCGGGCGAACGCCCTGCTGCTGAGCCCGCCTGCTGACTGAAATATCGCGATGCCGTGCGCTGACATCAGCATGCTTGCGCAACGTCAGCGCGCGACATTTTAAGCGCTGATGTGTGGGCTCCGCCACCCGCACGTCAGCCAGAAAATTCTGGCCTTGGGGTCTGAATGACTTATTCCTGTTTCAATATTCCTATAATCCTGATTACTTTTCTGTCGGGACACTTTCCTTGAATGTCAAACAGGATACGTTTTTTGCCCACTTTCCGAAAGATCAGCTGCATCAGTGAATGCGGGAGGTATATATATACATTGCCATTGATCAGCAGGTAGAACAATTTTGTGCTTCCTACATTGTCCTACGGAACAAATTAGATCACTTGTTATTCACACCCATTCCAAGCTGCAGCTGTACCAAATTCCCGGCTCCTCGCACCCAAAATGATTATCTTGGAAGATGCCCATGAAATAATATGTAATTAGGTTGATGCCTGAATATTTGGTGAGGTTTGCCTTCCCAATTAATGTGAGCTAAATCTCAAAAATGCTCCAGTCCAACACAGAGAGTACTGGGATCAAAAAATCCAGATATCAGGCCAGATTTTATTTTTGAGGAAGGATAATTTCTGGGTCCTGAACCCACACGACATTGGCATGACACGCAAGTGGTGATTTTTGAATGAAAGGCCAATTAATGGTCAGAGGGTGCATTCACTCTCCAATTAAGGATGGTGTGTAGGCTCCTGGAGTTGGAGGGGCAATAGCCCTCCTTCATTGAAGGTGCAGCTAAGGAAGAGAGGGTTTGCTTCATTAGAGCGGTGTTCTCAGCATTTTAGAAATTGTTGAAATTAAAAATGATCACGTCATTGTTAAGGGGGAGCCCCTTCACAGGGCAATTAGTAGGGGAGCTGTGGTTGGTGGGCAGGTGAGGTGATGTTAAAAAAAAGATATGGAGTGTTGGCCCCTGATCTGCCACCAGGAGATGTAATTGGCCCTTTAGTTGCCTTAATTGAGTACCTGCTGCCTGTGGGAGAATAGCGATTGCGTCGCTAACACAGCCTCTTTCCAAATGGCCTAAAGGTGGGAACATCCTGGCAAACATTCTCCCAAAACAATTTTGCTGCTCACTGTATCCAGTCCAGCCTCTGTCAGTATTTGGAAATCTATCCCATCTTTACTGATAGCAGTCAATTGACATCAATAATATACTGACAGAGCTTCTAACCTCTGCAAAAAAAAGTGTTGGCATATACAGAGGGGGGCCTCTCTTCTGTAGTGAAAATATTGGGCAGGAGACCTGACCTTCTGCCCTTCTTCAGATAACACCATAAGATATTTAACCTGACCCAAGAAGGCAGACAGGGCATTATTTTCATGTTTTATTCGAAAGTTGGCACTTCCATCAGTGCAACACTCCCTCAGTACCGCACTGAAGTGTCAGTTTGAATTGTGTGTTCAGCTCCTGAAGTGGGTCTTAAAACTTTGACCTTCTGACTCAGTGGTAAAAGGGCTATCACTCAGCCAAGGCTGATACCAAGAAAGTAATAAATGGATTAATGAATGCAATAAAATATTGCCAACAGGCATCTAATGGAAGTGCATTAATGAATGAGGTAAAAGTGGCACACTAAACAAATAAAGCTAAACCTCGAGTATAAAATTTAAAAAACATCTTTCGTCCCATGCACCCAATTTACCAAAAATATAAATGGGTCAAACTCTACATTACAGAATGATATCTGTATTAAAACACAGTAAGATTAAAACAGATTTATGTAATAACAAAATAACTCATATAATTGATGTTGCGGACTTGCTGAAAAATAGTGGGAATGTGAGGTTTTATGCAGTTGTTTCGTTTTATTTGGGTCCTAATTGAGCCACATTCCAATGGTTTCTGAAAGTATTTTTTTAATATGCTTGCTTGCACCCTTATAAAATTATTTGAGTATTTACTACAAAAAGTCAGTTAATAGGTTCATCCCAAATGTTCCACATTTCTATGCATGTACTAATGGTTCTCTGTCTCCTTTCATCTTCCTTCCAGCAAACAAGGATAAAATAAAAAAGTTGTTGCTCCAAAACCTTAATTGTTACTGTGAAAACATCCTCCAGTGTGGCTCATTTAGTCTACCTCCTCCCAATGTGATTTTATGCACTTTTAAAAAAAAAACAAAAATTGTGAGCATGGACGATCACTGGTGACAGGCAACACTGGCTAGAGTTGTTCGAGCTAGAATCTACTCAATAATACATTTATAATATATATCTATTTTAATCTATTTAATCCAGTTTAATAACTGCAACACGAGTGAAGCTATGGCCAGTACTAATTCCAGCATATATGATGATGCCTTTGATAAGATGATGGTGATTATTTCCTGCTAGTTTTTTAAAACATTTGTCTCCCCAAAATCGGTAAAAAAGCCAAGGAATCTTATAGCATGTTTTGCACATTAGAACACATGACAAATAGAAATGGAATTATTGGTTATGCTATCTCATCAAAAACAGGGCATTCTATATTTTAAAAAGTACAGCTGGCTTGCCTTTATATTCAATAGATTTGACTAAAGTGCTTTGACTCAAATATCAATAAATAGAGTTAAATATATTGTTATTGATGGTTCTGCTAGACTAAATACAATGCGTTTTTTAGTTCTTACAAGTGCCGAACTGCATTTAGATTTTAGGAAGAATCATACGTGGCATCAGGCAATTCTTGGTTTCTGCAAACTGAGCGTTGATGGTGAACACACACAGCACTTAGAATTGTGACATGAATGACAAATAGGATGATTGTAATATTGTTCAGCAAAAGTAATGTGTAATTTGCATAATTAGATAGCATTGTGATATGATAGAAAAATTAATTAAAGGTACAAATATGGGGAAGTCAAAGCAAAATTCTATAAAATGACGTCAATAGTAGAATTTCTAAATCCATATATCCTCCTTACACTGATGCCGTAAGTCAAAACATTACATGCAAACCATATAATTATATTTATTGTGTCAAGAATGCATCCATGGTGTATCAGAAAGTGTGTGTCACTCTTCAGAGTATCCATTACATTTAGCTGATTGATTCATATCACTACTGTTTGTGAAGTTAACCATGCTGATTTGTCTAAGAATAGATAGAAAAGAAAAGCATATGTACCATTTGATTCTTCCTGTCTTTGATAAGCAGATTGAAAATATTCTCTATGATCCAAACCTTGGGCTATAAACCATTGAACCATAAACTATTTGAACTTAGAACAAATAACTGAACAGCTTATAGTGAAAAACAGTGCATGTACTCATACTGAATTTTAATATAATTCATGTTTTAAGTCAATAAAGATGCCTTTATCCCCGGTCTACCTCTTCAACGTATCATTTGAAGCTTGGCAACAATTCTTTATTTCTTATGTGGCAAAACATGACCATGAGGTCTTTGATGTTTCACAGCTATTCTACAGGATAAAGACTACAGATTGATCACCTAAGTACAAGTAGCTGAAAATAACTCTATAATCACCGATACAATTTTCAAGAAGATAGCCAATTGGTAGCCATGGCATGCTTACTATCCAGTTAAGCATGGAGGGCAGGGTCCAAAAGACTGGAGGGCCAATAATAGGCCCACCAGTACTGAAGGATTGGCAGCCCCACTTTCAAAGGTGTGCACTGCTGATCCAGGTAGGAGAAAGAGATAGTGCCTCAAGATGTAGGTGTCCGCTGAAGAATCTTCGAAATGGTAAAATAAAAAGTGAACACAACTACCAAGTATCATTGTGGAGAGGGAACTGGCTGCAGCTATGGCCCGACAGTTATTGCGACTGCAAGGCAGATTAACTTTAATGGTGGAGCAGTGGCCACCTCCCAGACTGCCACCAAGAGACCACCTCCTTTTAGCGGCTAGGTTTCAGCCTCAGTGGAGTCTCACATGCTGACTGGAAAATTCCAGTTAGCCTTTAGCGGCCCAAGGCAGCCTCTTGCAAAATGGCCTGGAGCCAAGAACATGCCTGCAAATCAACACGTGGCCAGTGGCAGGAAATTGGTTGCCCACTGGCCCCTGGTCTAGTGTCTGCAGCCAAATGAAGATTTGACTGCGTACCCTCACCTCAGACACGGCTATCAATTAGAATACTGCCCCAGAAGAACAATCACTTAAGAGATTTGGAATATGAAAACATAGCTGGCTTCAAATATTGTGCTAAATAATCTGAAAAGTATTAACAATAAATATTCAAAATATAATCAGTAACATGGGACAGAATTTTACATCCCGCAGGCACAATAGTGAGCGATGTGCAATATCTCGCTTGGTGGGCATGAACGGGTGCCAGAGCAGCACCCGCCATTAATTAAGTAGCCACTTAAGGCCCTTAAGAGTCCAAATGAATACAACTTTTCCTTGTCTGTGCGATTTCCAGCTCGTCGCACTGGCAAAGTGGTCAGGCGGCCGGCCGACATTTTCACAAACCTCATCCAAGGGCGGTATAAAAAGGGTCAGCAACATTGCCAGTGTGAGTAGTGAGGAGTTTTGGAGATAGTTTGCTGCTGTTGCTTATTGGTATTTGGCAACCTCACCTCAGTTCGGGGCTTCATTCTTAGCATTTCCAGGCTTCATTTCAGCACTCATTGTTGTCTGCAAGGCCCTTGGAGGATTCAGACCGTGTGAACCTTTCCAGGTATCAGACAGCCCTCCTTAACCTGGTAATGGGGATTGTGGTCTTCACTGGAGGCACCTACATCTGAGGAGGAATAGAGGGCAGAAGGGAGAGGAGACAACGTGTCCCTGTGCAGATTCCAGGGAAGAGACCTGTGGGAGGAGAGGCACAGGGATAAGGGGTGCAGGGCCAGCAGGGAGTCCAAGGCGGAAGGGGCAACAGAAGATACCACTATCCGGCTGCCAGGGTTTACATGCGGTGATGCAGCTACCTCAATATGTCCAAGCTGCAATGCCGAAGGAGGATCTGCTTCTCAAGGGAGACAGTGATCTCCATTTGTGAGATGATTGGGCCTGAGATCAGCTCCAACTGTGTGGGTGGAAACCCCAGGCCAGTGGCTCTGAACGTCACAGCGGCCCTCAACCTCTATGCCTCTGGCTCTTTCCAGGGGTCAGTGGGGGATCCATGTGGAGTGTCCCAATCAACTGTCCACAGTTGCATCAAGCTGGTCACACAAGCTCTGTTCAGGCGGATTCTGACATTTATTCTTTACCATGCAAACCAGGGCAGCCAGGCTGAGCAAGCTGGAGGCTTTGCAGTGATTGCTGAGTTCTCCCGCGTCCAGGGTGCAAATCGACTGCACACATGTGGCCATCAAGGTACCAACGGGTCAGCTAGGTGCCTTCATCAATAGGAAGGGATTTCACTCCATGAATGTACAGATAGTGTTTGACCACAGGATGCAGATTTTGCAAGTCTGTGCAAGGTGCCCTGGCAGCTCCCATGATGCGTACATCCTGAGACACTTCCAGGTACTGAGGCTCTTCTGTGCTCCAGCCCAACTGGATGGATGGCTGCTGGATGACAAGGGCTATCCGTTGAAGAGGTGGCTCATGTCACCTCTCCGCCACCCAAGAATAGAGGCAGAGAAGTGTTACAACACAAGTCATGCCTCCACAAGGGTGGTGGTGGAGAGCACCATAGGTCTTCTCAAGATGGTCTTCTGATGCCTGGACCATTCAGGGGGTGCACTATAATAGCTCCTAGAGTGGGTGTAACTGGTAGTGGTTGCATGCTGCACTCTCCACAATCTGGCACTGTTAAGGGGGGACCCACTGGAGGAAGAAGATCTTCACACAGCTGCACAGTCCATAGGTGATGAGTCCAGTGGTGAGTCAGAAGAGGAGCACGGTTGGAGAATGCTGAGGGCATGGAGGCAGGCCTTGGTAACCTCCAGGGAGGCAGGGGCAGCAGGATTCCACGCTTCTTCAGCTAGGCTGCCAAAGATCAGCTTCAACCGCATGCCAGGGCTGCCACCTCCATCCCGGGTGTCTGATAGGAGCCTTTCATTTGAACACAAGGAACACTCAGTGCTTGTGCAATAAAGTTCAGAGCCACTTTTGGCCAGAATTACATGCTAGCGTACCCTGCACCAATGAAACAAAAAGGTGAAGCATACTCAGGCCATGATGACAAGAGCAAAATTTATCTCATTTTGACAATTCCAAACTATTTACATAAACTTCTCTGGTCTTCATTTCCAGACCAGTATAGATAAAATAAACATAAATGAACATAAAATCATCTGTAATCTGCCCCTGCTGTACTCATGCTGCCTTTAACTTACGCTGGTGAGTGCTACTTCTAGGTGCTCGCCCCTCCCTAGCACTGGCATTGGAGGCAGCCTGCTGACTCTGCTGTCTTGTTGGCCTTGATGACCTTGGCGGTCGTCGTCTGGCCAGTGGAGCTTGTGCTGGCCCTGCCTGGAAGGGAGTGGCCAGTGCCGTGTCTGGCATCTCCCCAGTCACCGCAGCATCATCAGACGCCATGGTCATTGGTGGAGGGGTGGAGGAGCTGCTGCCATCATCCAGAGGGCCCTGAGAGGAGCCCGCAGAAAAGACAGGCAGCTCGTGAGCCAACGTGAGGTCGCTCTGGACTTCCCTGTTCACCACTGATAGACGGGCACCTAGCTGGGTTACTGGGTGCCTCATCCATCTCCCACACTGGGACTGACCACCTGAGGTCAGTGCCTGTGTGAGGGCTTGCACGTCCGAGCGCAACCCCAGAAACCCCTGATTCTGTCCCTGGAGCTTCCTCTGCATGAGAGTCACCATTTTCTCAATAAAGGAGGCAGTGCGCTCGGCCATGATGGTCAACACAATGCTCAAGCTTCGCATGGACTCCTCCATCACGGAGACCATGGCATGCATACCCTCATGGATCTCCACCAGATCCTCCCGCACATCTCACTGAACATCCAGCATCTGCCGTCTAATGGACGAATCAGAGGCTCATCATCAGCCTTCAAGTGAGCATCATCCTGGTCCCCAGCAGTCCTCCAACGCCATCGCCCTAGGCACGCTCTGCCTCCGCCTGCACCTCAAGCGAGTGTGAAGTGCCCTCATCAATGTGCACCGAAATACTAGCCACCGCTCTAATGCCCATCGAGGTGCTGGTATCTGCGCTGGTGCCTCCTTCAAAGAGCGCGTGCGACACAGGTGCAAATGACACCCAGTGGTCCTCTGGCATCAGGGGTGGCCTTTCAGGGTCCAGAGATCAAATGCCTGCTGGTGAACCTAAAAGGGAGATGAAGGACATGTCATTGGCTGAAGTCATCACACTGTCACTGTGCATGCCAGGCGCCCTGTGAGACAATGGAGATCTGCATCATGGTGTCATCGTCTTTCAATGATCAATTCAGACTCCAGGTTCGAGGCTCACATCAATGAAGAGACTAGAATAGTTGCACAAGCCAAAAGTCTCACATTTGTGCACTGCGTTCTTACCTTCGCCTGGAGCCCCCACCTCTCCACGCCTGGTTTTACGTGAGGCATGCCGGCTCTCGAGCTCCAGAGCGTCTTGCTCGTATCTCGAGAGGATTAGGAGGCTAGCTAGACGGGCCTCCACCAGTTCACGACCTTTCTATATTGTTGTGGGCCCTCTTCTCCTGAAACAACAGAGGAGCATTGATTAGTCCCTTCTCTACCTGCAGTGCCAATGCAACTGGCCAACCCCCACCTGAGGAACACCGGCAGGGCAAACTGAGTCACAGCCCTCGAACCGCAAGGCACTCAGTCGAAGCAGCCAGGGCTCACCCCCTTGGCCAGTTCTAGCGTGATTGACAGTTGGCACTCAGACTCTTTGCACCCATGAGGTTCATGGGGAGGACAGCAAGACCTTAACACATTTGCACAATGACCCACGCCAACACAGTACCTACCCTTCTTGTGCGCAGCAGGTCACTGAAGCACTATGGCACTGCACCCATGTGTGCCACACCACATCAAGGCTGCTCACCATTGCTGCCACCTCCTCCAATGCCCTCTTGGTGAGGTGAGGTGGCCTCCTCATCCCATCCCTGGGGACAAGGGTGTCCATCCTGGCAACCACCACCTCCAGGAGGATGGCGAGGCACTCATCAGAAAAGCGGGAAGCCAAGTGTCCGCTCGACCTGCCCTCCTGCTTGCCAGCCTCATTCGGGTCCATCCTGAAGGCTGAGGGGATGTCCTCCATGGCAGCTTCCAGGAGCTGTCTGGGCCATTTTTAAACCGGCTGCCAACTCGCCATTGGGCCCGGCAGCCGACAGGTCCCCACCCCCCCTCGGCCCTTGCTGGCCAGTGTGGAGCCGTGCTTCACATGGGGCGGGCCTTCATGAAATCGCGGTGGGAGCCCGATCGCAGGCGGCGGTCCATTTCGCAGCTGTTCCCGGGCTTGCCCACCCAATGAGGGGAAAATCCTGCCCTTGGTGCTGCAGTTGATTAGTTTTACATTATTTGAATACAATTTTCTTCCAAATGCAACCCCTGATAACTCAGCAAAAATACACTTGTGCAGACTTATTTGAAGCAGAGAAATGTGAAGTGCCCCATTAATAACTTTAGTGTTTCCTGATAATCTAGGGGCTGCTTTTTGTAACAAGCAGACAAGAAGGTCACAGATTCAGATCTACTTTGAATTAGCTGGTTTCAGCCAGAATGACAGCTTTGCCCTATAAGTGGCCTCAGCATCCCCAGGCTGGAGAGGCAAGAAAGATTCCTGCTCCTTACCACTAAGACTGATCTCTGCTGCAAACTAAATTAATGGAGATGCTGAATGTCACTTTACACTATATGCTTGAGACCTGGTGTGCAGCTCATACTTAATAACATTCTTATGCAGCGGTGAGACTGCTTACCAACTGAGACTGGGAATCTGTTCCATGTATCAGTAGTGTTTCTTACGCTTAGAATTGATGTAACATCTACTTTAGCTCAATGATTATCATAATTTGTTTGTTATTTTACTATATTGATTTAGCTTAATATTTTTCTTTTTAATCTTTTTCTTTGTTTTACCCACTTCCCAATGTCACAAAGTCTGAAGACTATGACAAGACTTTTATGTCCCATGGGTGGGCGCACACCTGACCCGAACGGGTGTGAAATCGTGCGAAATGATGTTGGGTGAGCATCCCGACATCATCGCACACATGTGCAATATTTCGTTCGGTGGGCACGCGCAAAAGCAAAAGTCAGAACAGCGTCCGCTGACAATAAAGTGGGCAATTAAACCCATTAATGTCCCAATTGTCAGCGATTGGCAGATGGGCCAATTGGTCAGGCGAGCTTTACATTTTTGGTGAAACCCCATCCAAGGACAGGGTGAAATCTCCGTTAGGATTAAAAATAAAAATATATATCTGGGGACTTTTTTTTATGAGGTCTGCTTTCAGGTGCTTGATTGTGCTGCATGGACATTTTCAGCAGCATTTTTGGGCTTCATTTTCTTATTTGCAGGTCTGCAGCTCCCTGACGCAGCTGGCCAGTCAGCGTAAGATCGTGGTCAGGGGCCAATCACGGGTGGTAGCGCATTTTGCACCTGCTTCCGGGCCCAACGAGCGCAAAATTCAGACCTATAGAAATGTAATCCCTCTGTCAGGTTGTAAATTGGGTATATATACCTAACGAATTAAAAGTTGATGAATAAACAAGGTCAATCCTATGTCCAACACTCAAACTGTTGGAATCATTACAATAATAAGAGACATAAATTTCGTTCTATTTGTAAGACCAAATTGTCCTGAAATGTTTTATGCTGATTAGCAGTGTAGTATGCCAACTATTTCTGGGTTTATAATGCCCCTGTTTATAGTTAATTGATGTGCCAAAGAGGATGCATTTTCCCAATTTTTAAAACTCATTCAGATTATGAATTATATTGACATTGACAGGGATTATCATGGATTGTGTTTTAAATGTTGAATATCAGAAGCCATGGCACTCATTGAATTTTGAAACATGTATTTCAGGTTACTGTCTAGACTTTCATTCGCAAAGTGGGAATCTCAGGACAGTGCTGAATTTTAACACTCCGTTTATTTAAACTTTAATGTTTTACTCATCTGAGATTATACAAACAATGAATTTAGCTGCAAAAACTCTATCCTTATTTCATTGTTGGCATTTTTATAAGATAGTTGATAAAGTGTCCTTGGATTCCTGGAGCTTGAATTCAGTTTCACTCTAGCTGAATGCTATTAAAGACTCTCACTCTTTATTAGCCACAATAAGCTACGTGAAATTAGTTTGATTACAATTCATTGCAAACATAAGTTTCTATGTTTTCTCCTGTTTCTCTTTCTCTATTTCTATAGCTTCTATAACTTTCTCCCTCATTTTCTGATTGTCTATTTCTCAGCATGTTCTGTAATGTTTTCCTAGCTACAATTTTTGCACTGTTTTCTTAGTGTTGTTCCTTCTATTTTCTTTCTCTACAATTGGTGTCATATTTTCTCTTTACTCCTCAAGTGTTTATTTCTATCACCCTTGCTGCAGGTTCTTTATTTATTTCTGTTTCCCTACATTTCTTAAATCCCTATCATGTGTTTAGTTCCTGTTTTTGTGTATCCTCTTAGCTTCAGCCTGTCACAATCTGCTGTTCTCCCACTCCTTCACTTTTGTTTTCCTCTCTTCCTTCCCTTTCACTTTCATTTCTCTCTCTTCCACTTGCCCCTCTTTTCTTAATTATTTTCACAGTCAATTTTTCTAATCTGCCATCTTACTCTTGTGTTTTGCCTCCCCTCTTGTGTGCTGTATCTTTTCCTTTTTGTGCATCTTTACTTCTTTTCTTTCATTTTAAATCTTTTCAGTTTTCCTCCTTCTCAATGACAATCTACACTCTGTTAATTATGTTACGTAAGTTGCAAGATTTGAACATATTCTTTTTGTTTGCAGAGAACGGGTCCCTGCATTTGAATGCATATTACTTCTAGCAAGCATAAATGAGCCACGTTACAAGCATGACTGATTATCTTAAATTGGTTGTTTAGTGTATCTATTTGCACACTCAGAATTGTTTAGCAAGTGCTGTCCAATTGCAGAATTACATCTGACAGCAGACAATTTGTTTTGGGTTTTGCACACAGGGGCTGGTTGAGTATGGTCTGTACTCTGCTTATTATGAACAACTGAAGGAGCATACTGTTTGATTCAATCAGCCAATTGCTGGGACGTACAGCCTACATGCCTGGCATCACACTGGCACTGAAATTCATAAGTGACATTGCTGAGTAGTGTGGTAGGCAAAACATCTTTTAGGACTGACAGCAACACCGCGGCACTGGAAAATACCACTCACATAGCCGCTGCGTAGCAGTGGGAAACAGCTTACTTAATTTGTTCTTCAAACACAATGCACAAGAGGCCAGAATTGGAGGAGTGTAGCGATCTCATAGGTTCTAAAGCTAGAGGAGGTTACAGGAATTTGGAGGGATGAGGCCTTAGAAGGATTTTAAATCAAGGATGAGAATTTTGAAACTGAGTCATTGTTGACCAAGAACCAACATAGGTCAGTGAGAACTGGGATGGCAGGTAAGCAGGACTGAATAGGAGTTCGGATATGGGCAGCAGTGATTTGGGTGAGCTGAAGTTTATGGAGGGTGCCAGGTAGGGGATAAACCAGGAGAATATTGAAAAGGTTGATGCTAGAGGTAACAAAGGTGTGGATGAAGTTTCACCAGAAGATTGGATGAGGCAAAAACAGAGATGAGCAATGTTGCAGAGGTTTATGTAGGTGGTCTTGCTGATAAAGAGGGTATCGAATCAGAAGCTCATCTCAAGACACCAAAGTTGTGAACAATCTAGTTTGTCCTGAGACATTGGCCAGTAAGAATGTTGGAGTCGTTGGCTGGGAATGGTATTTGTGGTGGGGAGAGAAAACAATGGCTTCAGTCTTCTTAAAATTTAATTGGAGGAAATTTTTGCTTATTCAATACTGGATGTAGGAAAAGCAGTTTTGGAGAGGTCAAAAGAGGTGGTGTTGGAAACTGATGTCGTTGAACAGAGTATGTAGATGTAGATGAGAAATAAGAGGGGCCAAGAATAGATTCCCATCGAGCGGACCACTAAACAATGATCCTAGGGATTAGGTGACATTAACAATTATACGGAGCGAACAACAGCCAATTATCAAATATAAAAACAAAAAAACTGCGGATGCTGGAAATCCAAAACAAAAACAAAAACAGAATTACCTGGAAAAACTCAGCAGGTCTGGCAGCATCGGCGGAGAAGAAAAGAGTTGACGTTTCGAGTCCTCATGACCCTTCGACAGAACTTCGACAGTTCTGTCGAAGGGTCATGAGGACTCGAAACGTCAACTCTTTTCTTCTCCGCCGATGCTGCCAGACCTGCTGAGTTTTTCCAGGTAATTCTGCTTTTGTTTTTGTTGTGAGCCAATTATCAAAACCTGCTTGTACATTGCCATTATACGGGTGTGCGTGCTGTCAGTTTCAGATTAATAGCTTTGTGGCATCTGGCAGTATCTCTAAGGTGTTGCTAAGATGACTGCTGGAAAACCCCAATTTCTTTTAAACCAACTCCTGGCAGGCAGTGTTAGCTAAACAAGGCAAGTTTGTTTTCAGGCTCTTTACTGAATTTGAGAGCCTAGCTAGCAGTGCAAACACCCCACAGGAGTTAACTTAAAAGCAGTTCCAACTTGCAGACCGCTACACAATGATACCACAGAACAGGAGAGAGTATAATGCAGTGACTCTTGGGAGTTGCAGCCTTTATATCGGAGATAGATTCTTGACCTTGTGAATGTTGTTTGTTTACACTGGATTTGTAGAGATGCAATTTAAGCAGGGTTGACAGCAACTAATATGCTGAATATGTTGAGTTTAATTGGAATAGCAGATGGGATAGAATGCACAATTTATTCAGAAAAACATAGGATCGTAACAAAAAGCGAGTTCCAGACCTGATTGGAAAGGACAGCTAGCAAGCACAAACAGCTCTTCTCTTTGTCCTCTTTTTTAAAGTCTCGGTGCCTTGCTTCTTTTCAAAGCCCCACTGAACTACATGAGAATGTTAGCCCAAAGCCAGGAAGAATCCACCCTCAGGAGTTTCTCTCCATCACCTACTGCAACTGGAGCCCTTACCCTTACAAACCTTATCCCTTATATCCATTTTCAGGGATGGGCTTGTGGTTCATTATTGACAAGGTCTTATTGTCCTATTGGAATTGAGTTCTTTGTTCAAACCATGGAGAGAAATCCATCCTTATCATGGCATTACAACATGCTAAGGATTATTTCCTCAAAATCAATTTCACAATCCCTTGAGACCAGACTTCAAACTTATTCAGCCGACACCCCTATTTGCTTCTGTTTGTCATCTGTTGTTTATGGTTATAGCTGCACATAGACCAGCTGCACAATCTGACTGTTCTACTCCCTTATCAAAATATTGTACCATAGAATAATCCACTATGTGCTCAAAGGCAACTCCTATTCTCACATACAGGCTAACTTACACCTTTTAATAATAGCTTTGTTAAATAAGGTTAAAAAACAATCCTAACTTGAATGATTATTTAGACATGCGGCCAATTAGTTTCCACTATTGCATTGGCATCATCTGGCCACGTCTTTTCCTGACTATAGGCTGCCCTGCACCTGGGGCAATTGTCATGTATCAAGCTACTCATTCCACTTGTTTCTACTGAAACAAAATTTATGGGATTTCCAGTAAAACAAAACTTACAGCATCAATCCAATCACCTATACCAAGCTGTTTATATATGTATATTAGGCATATTTCTAATTTCTAACAGGTTCCTTACATTTGGCTTACAAATGTGGAGAGTTAGTTGGCCAGATCGGGAAATCTTAAGTTTGGGGTAGTTTGTATCTGGAGTTCAGGACGTTCAGAGGCTTGTCATGGTGCATTATGATTTTTGTAAAATAAGGGAGAAAGTTGTTATTCTGGTAGGATGATCGATACGCTTTTCTGTATTTCAGAGTTTACTGTTACTGGAATAGTAGCATTTATTTTGATACAATATGTTGGTCTTTTAATGAAATAGCGTTAGAGAGAATTAAAATTGCGCAGAAAGGCCTTAATAGAATTGGTCAATAATGAATGGATAACTTACTCAAAGGGAGCTGGGAAAAGAAGCGGCACAGAGGCGGATCTGCAGAGGAACACAATTTCACTTTCCAGCGCACGCTGTGTTTGCGAGAGAAAAAAATTCAAACAGTGACCTCACAGGAAAGCTATAAGTCGATTGGTTGGCGAGTAAATGCTCTTTGGGACTGTCTATAAAGAGCTGGAATTTAGAAAAATGTAAATTATTAAATAATCCTCAAGTACCTACTTTGTAATTAATTTAGAGACACTAGGAGATGGGAAGCAAGAAACTAGCGATCCCATTATTTGTTTTATTCTTAACTGATAGCACTTATTGGATTACTAAGGTTTAAATTAGTACAGTAAGTCGGGCGAGGGGAGGCATTAATTAATTCAAAATTAATTAATAGTTACTTAATTAAGACATAATAAGAATGGCAAGACAGGTGATGTGCTGCGACTGCAGCATGTGGGACCTCCTGGATGCCAG
Source organism: Carcharodon carcharias (assembly GCF_017639515.1). Lineage (NCBI taxonomy): Eukaryota > Metazoa > Chordata > Chondrichthyes > Lamniformes > Lamnidae > Carcharodon > Carcharodon carcharias. The sequence goes on from NC_054486.1 coordinate 73,455,113, forward strand.
TGTGATCCTCTGGAGGCTGCCTCCTCAGTCCTCACCATCTTGATGCCACTTGCACAGATCAACATGTGCCCCCACACACACCCTGAGATACCCTCCTTCCCCAGTACAGCCCTCGTCCTGCAGCCTCATCTCTTGCCTGAGGCCATTTCTCCTGCTTCACCAAGCAAGCCCTATCCCTGCAGCCATTGAAAAGCCACCCACATATGGCTGATCTGGTAGGTCGAGACCTACCCGTGAGCCCCTCTAAAAGTGATGTGGTGCTGTTTGTGAAGCCTGGCGCTGATCACTGCGAGTGCTGACCAATGCAAAGTAGGCAAACAAACCTTGAAGCATCGAGCAAAGTGCACTCCTTATATATGCTATTGTGAAACATGTCCGCTTTTTTTCCTGCCAACATGGGCAGACGATCCAGCGGGGGGAGGATGAATCCGGTGGGTTGGCCTTGTAGCGATAAGCTGATGTATTACAATGAGGTTCCTGACGTCCAATGGTAGGAAATGTGGCCCGCCATCAATGGGCTGAGCAGATGATCGCAAACTGCGTGAAACAAATTTTTGGCCTTTTTGCCATACTGTCTGCTCATGCTACTGAACAGGCTCCATGGCAGCAGGCATGGAAATTCCCAGCTAGAGAATGGAGAATTTATTATGGGTAATAAGGAAATGGCAGAGAAACTTAACAAATACTTTGTGTCTGTCTTCACGGAGGAAGATACAAAAAACCTACCTGAAATATTGGGGAGCCAAGGGACTAGTGAGATTGAGGACCTAAAAGAAATTAGTATTAGTAAAGATTTAGTGCTGGAGAAATTAATGGGACTGAAAGTTGATAAATCCTCCGGACCTGATGATCTACATTCCATAACGTTGGAAGAAGTGGCTTTAGAGATAGTGGTTGAATTGGTGATCATCTTTCAAAATTCTATACATTTTGGAATGATACAGAGAGTAGGGATAAATGGATAATTAGCAAATGGAGAATTGATAAATGGATAATGACAAAAGAAGCAAATGTGATATGAGAAAAACTTTTTTCTCACAATGAGCGGTTCAGGTCTGGAATGCACTGCCTGGAAGTGTGGAGGCAGGTTCAATTTGAGGCATTCAAGAGGACATTAGATGATTATTTGAATAGAAACAATGTGCAGGGGTACGGGGAAATGGCAGGACAATGGCACTAGATCATAATGCTCATTTGGAGAGTGGTGCAGACACGATGGGCCAAATGGCCTCCTGTGCCGTTAAAATTCTGTGATTCTGTGATCTTGTGATTGTCAGGTCAACAGGCTGTGACAAGTGCAGTACTGCAAGTATCAGTGCTTGGGCCCCAGCTATACACAGTCTACATCAATGATTTGGATGTGGGGATCAGTTCAGAAGTCAACTTTACTAGAAATCTACCAGCAAACCGAGATCCCATGATAATTGCAACATATTCTACACCTGACTGTATCTACAAAACCAGCTAATCCAAATAGGCCACAATGTTTAAAAATCTATGCCTGAAGGACAATCAAAGGACACTTAACTATATATTCTTTTAACTTTTTTAATTGGACTTTCGCTTCTCTTATTTCTGATACTGGTGTGTGTGTGTGATGTCGCATTTTTATTCTTTTTTCCTTTGGGTTCAGTGGTTAATAAATCTGCTCTTTCTTTATCTCAAGAAACTTTGTTTGTTTGGCTCCTTATTGCTCACACTTAAATAGTTAAATGCATTTAGATTCAGAAAACGCATAGCCTTGTGAAAGAGAAACATAAACCTTTGTTGTGACCAACTGAAGAGGTTGAATAGAGGAGAGCCAGTTCACTCCTTCTTACCTGGTTATTACATGTAGACAGGTTATAACGTAGACAACAGACACACGCAGCAAAAATAATTCTTCACTACAAAGGTACATAAATAAAAGATAATGCATTGACTTTCCACACTGAATTGACATAGATCACAAGGTAAAGCACTTAGTAACATACAGGAAAGTGCACTTTCAGAATCCACACGCTTTGCTATTGTACAGCATATTTAATTTCTAAGAAGAAATACAGAATTGAATAGAAAACAAAAGCTGAGATTCTAACTGTCATCTTTGTAAAAATTTAAATGACATATTACTGTGAGAAGTGGCTGGTGTGTGGGATATAAACAATAGCCAATGATCAGTAATGTATCATTATACTATAATATCAACAATTTTCATTGTCTGGTATAAATATTTTCATGAAATCAATCTAATTTATCAGTGATATATGACATTCAGATGACCAGCTAAAACTTTGTTATGGTTAGCACTAAGATTTCTGCGTAGGAATGAATTCCTCCTTCAGACCTGCTACAGAAACTACATATAGGCTTGGGTTTTCACAGAGTTGGGCCAACTCTGGAGGCTTTTAAAATGCGGGGAAGAGCTGATTCTGGGATTCCTGATCCCAATCCCTGAGCCAGTAATTTTCACCGGTGCAGGTAGTGAGCCTGCACATAGGACATGGCATCCCATACCCTACACCCCCCACACCATCAAATTTTGTGGAGTCCTCCTTCACAAAGACTCGAGGCTCACAGTTCTTAGGAGGAATCATGAACCATAGTCTGGATATTGGAACCATTTGAAAGGTAAGTTTAAAAGTTCTTACCCATGCTCCTTCATATCCCCCATGCCTCCTCATATCTTCCATGCCTCCATAATGCCCCCTCATACCTCCCATGCCCCCACATCCTCCATGCCCATTCACCCTGTATGTATTATGCATAAGAACATAACTTAAGAACTAAGAGCAGGAGTAGGCAATTCAGCCCCTTGAGCCTGCCCCGTCATTCAATACGATCATGGCTGATCTCATTTCGGCCTCAACTCCAATTTCCCGCCCTCTCCCCATAACCTTTCAACCCGTTACTAATTAAAAATCTGTCTATCTCCTCCTTAAACTTATTCAGCGTCCCAGCATCCACTGCACTCTGAGGTAGTGAATACCACAGATTCAGGACCCTTTGAGAAAAGTAATTCCTCCTCATCTCTGATTTTAATCTACCAACCCTTAGCCTAAAACTATGGCCTCTCATTCCAGAATGCCCCACAAGGGGAAACATCTGCTCCACGTCTACTTGTATATCGCCTTTAGCATCTTATATACCTCAATTAAATCTCCTCTCATCCTTCTAAACTCTAGCAAGTATAGGTTTAAACTGCTCAATCTTTCTTCATAAGACAAGCCCCACATCTCTGGAATCAATCTAATGAACCTCTTTTGAACTGCCTCCAATGCAACTACATCCTTCCTCAAGTACAGGGACCAGAACTGTGCACAGTACTCCAGGTGCTGTCTCACCAATGCCTTGTACAGTTACAACAACACTTCCATATTTTTATATTCTATTCCTTTAGCAATAAATGCCAAAATTCCATTTGCCTTCCTTTTTACCTGCTGTACCTGCCTACTAGCTTTCAGTGATTCATGCACAAGGACACCTAGATCCCTTTGCACTGAAGCATTCTGAAGTTTCTCTCCATTTAAATAATAAGTTGCCTTTTTATTCTTCCAACCAAAATGGATAACCTTACAGTTATCCACGTTAAACTCCATCTGCCAAATTTTGGCCCATTCACCTAAACTATCCATACCCATTTGTAAATTTCTCATTTCTTCATTGCAATTTACTTTCCCACCTATTTTGGCATCATCTGAAAATTTAGCTATAGTACCTTCTAAACCTGAATCCAAGTCATTAATATAGATTGCAAATAGTTGGGACCCAAGGACCGAACCCTGCGGCACCCCACTGATTACAGCTTACCATCCAGAAAAAGACCCATTTATCTCAACTCTCTGCTTTCTGTTGGTTAGCCAATCCTCTATCCAAGCTAATATATTACCCCTAACTCCGTGTGATCTTATCTTGTGTATTAATCTTTTGTGTGGCACCTTACCATAGGCCTTCTGGAAGTCCAGATAGACTACATCTACAGGATTCCCATTATCCACTTTGCTTGTCACATCTTCAAAGAACACTAGCAAATTAGTCAGACATGATTTACTCTTCATAAAACCATGCTGAATCTGATGGATTGCATTTTGACTTTCCAAATGCCCCATTACTACTTCCTTAATAATGGATTCCAACAATTTCCCAACGCCAGACGTTAAACTAACTGGTCTATAGTTTCTTACTTTCTGCCTCCCCCTCTTTTTGAACAAGGGCGTTATATTAGCATTTTTCCAATCCACTGGAACCTTTCCAGAATCCAAGGAATTTTGGAATATTATAGCCAATGCATCTACTATCTCTGCTGCCACTTCCTTTAAGACCCTGGGATGTAGGCCATCAGGTCCTGGGGACATGTCACCCTTTAATCCCAATAGTTTGCTCAGTACTTATTCTGCAGTGATGGTGATTGTTCTAAGTTCCTCCGTCTCTATACCCTCTGCACTACCTGTTACTATTGGGGTAGTACTAGTATCCTCCATTGTGAAAACTGAGGCAAAATACTGGTTAAACATCTCTGCCATTTCTATTAACTCCCCAGTCTCATCCTCCAAGGAACCAACATTCACTTTAGCTGCTCTCTTTCCTTTTATATACTTGTAGAAGCTTTCGCTATCAGTTTTTACATTTTGCACTAGTTTTCTTTCATAATTTACCTTTGCTCTTTTTATTATTTTTTCAGTAACCCTTTGTTGATCTTTAAAAGTTTCCCAATCTTCCAGCCTGCCACTGACCTTTGCAATTTGGTATGCCTTAATTTTTGCATTTATGTTATCTTTAACTTCCTGGCTTAGCCATGGATGCTTTTTCTTCCTCTTTGGAATATATTTTAATTGGGAGGAATTGAATATCTCCTTAAATATCTGCCACTGTTCAGCAACTGTCCTACCTTGTAGTCTTCCTGCCCAGTCCACTAGGGCCAAACATGGCCATATGCCTATGTAGTTACCTTTGTTTAACTCCAGAACACTAGTGTGGGACTCAGATTCCTTGCTCTCAAACTGAACTTGAAATTCTAGCATGCTATGGTCACTCTTCCCTAGAGGATCCTTTATTATGAGATCATTAATTAATCCCATCTCATTACACAAAACCAAATCCAGAATAGCCTGCTCCCTGGTTAGTTCCACAACATATTGCTCCAAGAAACAACCTCTAATACACTCTATGAACTCTCCCTCAAGGCTATCCTTGCCAATTTGATTAGTCCAGTCTATATGCATGTTAAAATCACCCATGATTATTGCCGTGTCTTTCTTCCATACTCCCAGTATTTCCTGGTTAATACTGTGCCCTACTGCTGAACTACTGTTTGGGGACCCATAGATTACTCCCACCAGGGACTTCATCCCCTTGCTATTTCTTATTTCTACCCAGACTGACTCTACATCTTGCTCTCCAGTGCCTTTATCATTCCTCACTATGCAAAGAACACATGAGAAACGTAATAACAATGACAAGTCTTGAAATGCTCATGAAAAACACCCATTCCTAAATATGCTTTGAAAAAGATCTGCTGCTCTTACAACCTTATAAAAGTGTCAATCAGATGCTGCCCTTCATATTTTCAGTAACAAAAGTTGTTCGATGTTTAAATCTTGGAGCTCAACCAACCATTCCTAATGAGGCCATTTGTTTCTGTTGATACATTTGCCAGATGGTCTCATTGTGAATGTCTGGCTGAACTCCAAGCTTAAGTAATGGATCAGCTCCACAGGGGCTTGTTTACACAGGCTGAACTGGAATGTTAGCTTTGATTGATTGATATTTTTATGAGGTTATAATATTTCATTCTTTCTTTGATTTTTTTGCAATGATTGTACATTTATTTAGACAAGGTTAAGAACTGTGATGTGGGGTAAAGCTTCTGTTATTAAAACAATGAATGTCAGAGTCTGATCAATATTTTTATAGGGTTGTATGATCAGCACCCCATCCACCACCTAATAAATTCACTCCCTCCACCACCGGTGTACAGTGACAGAAGTGTGTATTATACATAAATTGCTTTTCAGCAACTCACCAAGCCTCCTTTGGCAGCACCTTCAAAACCCATGATCTCTACCACCTAGAAGGACAAGGGCAGCAGATGCATGGGAACATGCAAGTTCCCCTCCAAGCCAAAGACCACCCTGACTTGGACTATATCCCCACTCCTTTGCTGGGTCATAATCCAGGGACTCCCTCACTGACAGCACTGCAGTGTACCTACATCACATTGACTGCAGTGTTTCAAGAAGACAGCTCATTGCCACCTTCTCAAGGCAATTGGGGATGGGCAATAAATGCTGGCCTTGCTGGTAAGCTGTCTTTCCATGAAAGGATAAAAAACACAGTCATTATTATATCAGTTTTAGAAATTGCAGACTTGAGTAGTAGATGTGCTTCATCTGTATACTTAAATAAATTTAGAAACAGTAGATAAAGGTCATTTGCTAATCTAGCCAATAGCTGGAGATAAATAAAACATGCTTGGTTTCAAGGTTTTTATAATAACCTTGAAGCTGCTCAGGAGAAAAGAATATATGTCTGTTGAAGTCATCACATGGATGGCCCTCCCCCAGGTAGAATCTCATCATTCTTAAGGGATCAATTTTCTGAATTCGCACTCCTATCATAAAGCTCTGTCTGCATGAATTGGGGAAATTGCAGGCGCAATTCTCTACACCCTGTGTATTTTCAGCATATTAGAATTTACAGACAAGTGAATGCACTTCTGAATGACAATAATATCACAGTTATGTGCTTCTCTAGAAAAAAAAGTAAATGAAACCTATCTAATCCGCTGTGACATCTAATGAAAGAAATACCAGCCACAGCTGTTGAACCTATGCCGCTGTCAACTATTTAAATCAGAACTGACAAACAAGTATGTCAGGAGTCTCATCACAGTAAATGTGTTAGATTGAGAAGTAGAGTGAGCAGGTAGACAAGGAGTAAGTGATTCTGATACATTTGCATACTGTATTTTGTGAATTCATTAGGTACTGTGACAGAATATATCATGTCACCTAATCCTTGATGATGGGATCTAATTGATAGTATCGCTCATCAGTTTGTTAGGACAGGATTTTGAGGACATGGTGGGTGGGTCTGGGAGCGGCCATGAAATGGTCCGCCGCTCGCGATCAGCCCCTGACCGCGATTTCACGCTGGCTGGCCAACTAAGGTCTGCCCAGCATGAAACACGGCTCGTCACAGGTCGGCAAGTGGCAGGTGGGGACTGTTGGCCGCCGGGTCCAATAGCAACCTGGCAACCAGTTTAAAGCCGGCACTGTCAGGCCCTGGAAGGCTGCCGGCAACAAGGAGAACTCCAGTATTATGAGCAGGCGAGTATAAATTATGGAGAGTAACATGGCTGCAGGTGCCAGGCAGGAGGGCAGGTCAGGTGTGCACTCGGCCCCCCAGTTTTCTGATGAGTGCCTTGCAGTCCTCCTGGAAGAGGTGGCTGTCAGGAAGAACACCCTTGTCCCCAAGGGTGGAAGGAGGAGGCCAACGCACCTAACGAAAAGAGCTCGGGAGAAGGTGGCAGTGCTGGTCAGCAGCCATGATATGGTGCGGCACACCTGGGTCCAGTGCCACAAGAGGTTTAATGACCTGTTACACTCAGGAAGGGTGGGTACCGTGTCGGCATGGATCAGTGTGGTGAAGTGTTAAGATCTGGCTGTCCCCCCGTGGAGCTCAAAGGTGTTAGAGTCTGAGTGCCAATTGTCAATGACACTGGAGATGGTCAAGAGGGTGAGCCCTGGCTGCTTGGACTGAATGCCTTGCAGCCCGAGGGCCATGGCTCGGATGTGCCCTGCAAGGTGTTCCTCAGGTGGGGTTGGCCAGGCTGCAATGGTGCTGCAAGTGGAGAGGGGGCTAACCTATGCTCCTCTGTCTTTTCAGAAGAAGACGACCCACAACAACAGTGAAAGGTTGTGGACTGGTGGAGGCCCCGCTAACCTCCTAATCCTTTCTAGATATGAGCAGGATGCCTTGGACTTGGAGAGGCGCCACACACCTCAGTCAACTGGCCATGGAGAGGCTGGGGTGTCAGATGAAGGTAAGAGTGCAGTGCACAGAGATGAGAGTTTTAGATGCTGCAAACATTCTTGTATTGTCTCATCATTGATGGGAGCCTCGAAACTGGATTCCCCATTGATCATGATGCAGATCTCCATTGTCTCATCAGGGTGCCTGACATGCACAGTGACAGTGTGATGACTTAAACTAATGACATGTTGTTGTTCTCCTTTACACACCCATTTGCAGGACCACAAAGACCCACCCCTGACGCCAGAAGCCCACAAGGCTCCAGAAGCACCTGTGTTACACCCACTTTTGAACCTGGCAGTAGCATAGATACAAGCACTTCGGTGGGTGTTATATGTTTGGCTAGAGTGTCGGTGCACAGTGGTGAGGGCACTTCACATTCGTTTGAGGAGCAGACAGAGACAGAAAGAGCTCAGGGCACCCCGCAGTTGGAGGACTGCTGGAGACCAGGAGGATGCTGAGTCGAAGGCAGACGATGAGCCTCTGGAGTCATTCATTAGGTGGCAGATGCTGGATGCCTACCGAGATGTCCGGCAGGATCTGGTGGAGATACATGAGGGTATGCATGCTATGGACTCTGTTATGGAGGAGTCCATGCAGAGCATAAGCACTGCAGCATCCCTCATGTCCAAGCGCACTGTCCCCTCCATTGAAAGAGTGGTGCCTCTTTTGGAAAGGCAGCTCCAGGAACAGAATCAGGGGTTCCTGGGGTTGCACGCGAACCCACAAGCCCTCACACATGCATTGAGCTCAGGTGTTCAGTGTTCATGTTTGAGATGGATGAGGCACCCAGTATCCCACCTAGGTTCATCAATAGTGAGCAGAGAGGTCCAGAGTGACCTCAGATTGGCGCATGAGCTGCTTATTGCCTCTGCGGGCTTCTCACAGGGTGCTCTGGATGATAGCAGCAGCTCCCCCACCCCTCCTCCTGTGACCGTGGCATCTGATGGGCTGCGATGACTGAGGAGATGCCAGCTGTGCCACTGGTGAGCTTTCCCCCAGGCGGGGCCAGTACAGGCTCCACTGGCCAGAGGATGACCGCCAAGGTCATCAAGGCCAATAGGACAGCATTGTCAGCAGGCTGTATCCAATGGCGGTGCCACTGACAGGAGAGAACCTAGACATGGCAGTCAAAAACATAAATTTAAGGAACATGAGCACAAGAGGGACTGGTCACGGGTGAACTTCTGTTGTGCAATGCTTTGTTTATTTTAACTGGTCTGGTGATGAAGACCAGAGAGGTTCTGTTAATTTGTTTTGAGTGTCAACATGAAACAAATTTTCTTTCGTTGTAATGGCCTGAGTATGCTTCACCTTTTTTGTTTAACGTGGTGCAGAGTGCACCAATATCTAAAGCTGGATGTGGGTGGCTTGGAACTTTATTGGACAGACAATGAGTGGATTTTGGGTGCAAATGAAAGGGTCATTTCAGACATCTGGGATGGAGGTGGCAGCCCTGATGTGATGTTGAAGATCTTTGGCAGCCTAACTGAAGGAACGTTGGATCAAGGCCCCCAGTGTCCCTGCCTCCCTGGAGGTTACCAAGGTCTGACTCCATGTCTTCAGAGTTCTCCTCACCGTGCTCCTCTTCTGACTCACTACTGGGTTCATCATCTGTGGCCTGTGCAGCTGCTTCAAGATCCTCTTCCTCCATGGGTCCCCCATTGCCAGAGCCAGATTGTGGAGAGCGAAGCATGTGACCACTATCAGTGACACCCGCTCTGGGGGGTATTGTAGTGCACCCCTTGAATGGTCTAGGCATTGAAAGAGAATCTCGAGAAGACCTATGGTTCTCTCTATCACCGCCATTGTGGAGGCATGACTCCTGTTATAACGCTGCTCTGCCTCCGTTTTTGGGTGGCGGAGAGGCATCATAAGCCACCTTTCAACAGATAGCCCTTGTCAACCAGCAGCCATCCATCCAGTTGGGCTGAAGCACTGAAGAGCCTCGGTACCTGGGAGTGTCTCAGGATGTAAACATCATGGGAGCTGCCAGGGTACCTTGCACAGACTTGGAGAATCTGGGACCTGTGATCACACACCATCTGCATGTTCATGGGGTGGAATCCCTTCCTATTGACAAAGCTACCTGGCTGACCTACTGGTGCCTTGATGGCCACATGTTTGCAGTCAATGGCGCCTTGGATGCGGGGGAACCCAGCAATCGCTGTAAACCCTCTGGCTCACTCAGCCTCGCTGCCATCGTCCGTACAGTAAAGAATGAAGGTCAGAATCCACCTGAACAGAGCTTGTGTCACCAGCTTGACGCAACTGTGGACAGCTGTTTGGGAGACTCCACAAAGAATCCCCACTGACCCATGGAAAGAGCCAGGGGCATAGAAGTTAAGGGCCGCTGTGACCTTCAGAGCCACTGGCATGGGGGTGTCCACCCACACAGTTGGAGCTGATGTCAAGCCCAATCATCTGGCAAATGGAGGTCACTGTCTACCTTGAGAGGCATAGCCTCCTTCGACATTGCACCTCAGACATATTGAGGTAGCTGCATCGCCGCCTGTAAACCCTGGTAGCAGGACAGTGGCATCCTCTGTGGCCCCTTCCGCCTTGGACTACCTGCTGGCCCTGTGCCCCTTGTGCCCGCGTCTCTCCTTCCAGAGGTTCTCCCCTGGCAGCTGCATTGGGACAACTGGCCTCCTTTCCCTCTATTCCTCCTCAGAGGAGGTGCCTCCAGCAGAGACCACAATCCCCATTACAAGAGTAACAGAAGGCTGTCTGATACCTGGAAGGGTCCACACGGTCTAAATCCTCCTGGTCCCTTGGAGAGACCAATGAGTCCTGAAATGATGCTTGGAAATGCTAAGAATAAAGCCCCGAACAGAGATGAAGCTGCCAAGTACCAATAAGTCACCAGCAACAAACTATCAAATTCCTCACTACTGACACTGGCAATGTTGCTGACCCATTTTTTCCTGCCCTTGGATGAGGTTTTTGAAATTGTGGGCTACCTGCCTGCCCGTTTTGCTCATGTGACGGGCATGAAATCGCACGGGCAATGAAAAATCACTGTCAATTGGCTTTTTAATGGCCTTAGGTGGCCTGTTAATTAATGGCAGGCATGACTCCGGCATCTGTGTGTGCCCGCCAACTGAAATATAGCACGAGTGCGCAACGATTTTGGGACGCTCGCCTGACATTATCGCGGGCCATCTGATGCCCAATCGGGTCGGGTGCACGGCCACCTGCAAGACGCAAAGTTATGCCCTTAATATTCAAACCTATGAAGCATATTTTCCTTTTTTGCCTAGAATTTTTATGCTACTGATTCAAATGACTGTTTTATGTGATTTGGCACCAATTTTGAGAGTTGAGTCACCAAAAACAACAGTGACTCTACCAGTCAGAGTGCACGTGCAGTGATGGTACTTTCACACTTTCAATGAACTTAACAGCCTGCTCAGTTAATGTAAATGAGAAATATTTTATTGACCCAACTGCAGAGGGCACAAAATGGAATTGTTCACAAATGGACAACAGGCTTGGTAAGTTTTATTTAATGCCTAGGCCACGAGCTCTCAGTTGGTGGTATTGTGGAGACACTGTGCTTAGGTCGAGGAATGACTGAATTAAGTACCATAACTGAAAAGTGGGTCTCCATGGAAATGGAGGCCACTCATGAGATGCCTTTAAAAAAATCAATCAAGCGGTATGCTAAACATTTTTGTTTTTAATTCCTGAAGTATCATTTTAAATGTATGTATAATTAAAAAGAATCAGCAATGTATTAAAAATGAAACTGGTCATATTCAACAACAATCTCTACATACAACAATTACTTGTTCCTGTACGCCATGTCAACATTTTAATCTAAGCAAATTAATTAAGATCCCGTAACTAAATTAAAACAATACTTAGAGCCAGGGAAGGTTTCAGAAAGAAAAAATGTTCTATTTACCACTTTTTTTTCATAATTGCAAAGTATCTATTATTTTGATAACATTACTAAAGGCAAAGAATACTTGTTTTTGTTTATAGTCTTTGCCATTAACACTGGATTGCAGATTCATTGCCCTTCTCTCTCTCTCCCAACCCTTCCCCCCACCCACCACTTCATTTCTAAAAATACTCACACTGAATGAATTTACACGAGTGGCTAAATTACCCCTGGGCTCTCAGCCAGAGCCTGACCTAGGCTGTAATCACTCCTGTCCTTGCTGGCTTACTTTGGCTCCCAAACACCGAATGTATTGAATTTAAAGTCATCATTCCTATGAAATCCTTTCATGGCTTTGCCTGATGCATTTGACTGCAAATGCTTGAAAGAATTAAAAAGAGAAGAAAGACTTGCATTTATATAATGCCTTTCACAACCTCAAGATATCCTAAAATGTTTTACAAATAATGAAGTACTTTTGAAGTGAGGCCACTGTTCTAATGACAGAAATGTATATAAGGAGACCATTTGTCCTGTGATGTCTGTGTTAGCTCTTTGTTAGAGCAATTTAAACCAAATCTCAGTGTCCTGTGCTCTTTTTATGGGCAGAATTGTGCCCTCGTCGGGAGCAAGCAGGAACGGTCAGGAAGCCGACCGCTGCCCGTGATTGGGCTGTGACCATGGTTTCACGTTGGCTCTGTCCTTATCATGTCCTTTTCCTTATGCCTCATGATTGGTGACAGTGCATTCAGGTAACTTGATTTTACTCTCAGGAACTCCATTACAAAAATCCTTTACCTCATCACCTTGCTCTCCTCATCAGTAATGTTCTCCAAATCTATCCCTTCAACCAAGCTTCTGTTCAACCCTCTTGGCTTGATTTTCCTTGCATCTGCCCCTAAGGCACCTTGGACAGTCTCTATGCCAGAGGTGCTTTATAAGTGCACGTTCTTGATGGTGAAAATCAGGTGTTATAATTATGAGGCTTATAAGATTGTTATGTTTTGGGACTGTCTTTAAATTTAAGGTACAATGAAGCAGGTATGTGACCTGTCCTGCAATCTTTCTGACAGTAAGCCTGGGTGCTTTGATTGTTAGAGACCAAAGGAAGGCTTAAATTGATTTAGTGGGAAGAGGGTGCAAATATTTACACTTGGAGACAATGGCAGCAGGCTGTATATTAACAGTGGAGTCTTTACATTGTGCCGTTCCCAATGGTATAACCAGAAGTGTGCATCACTTCCACTCTCTTGCTTTTGGTCATTTCCCAGGCAAGAACAATTAAAATTTAAAGTGCCAGTGGTGTGCAGGGGAAACACATGCAATCATGGGTTGGGGATGATTTTCAGTAGCGAAATCTGCTGTCACCTGACAACACTGCAGATTCATCAGGCTATAAAAGAGCCTAAATATATATAATAATAACATAAAAGAGCCTGCTGGTCATGGAGGCTCTGCATTACAGCCAATACTTACCCGTCCAACTCTATTGCCTTTAACATAAGACTTGAGAGCACAAAGGTGGCACAGGTGTTATTTTAAGATTAAATTTCACTTGTAAATATTTCACATTACAATGGTTTCACTTTAGTCACGTGTGCGTCATCATTATTTGTTGAGACTAACTTAGTCAAAGAGCTAAATGTGCTGGCACAACCCATGGCTGGCACACATTGATTGTTATAGGAGAGTTGGGGACATTCCCATTATTAGTAAAGAAACAATTATGTGTTTTTTGTTCACTCTTTATTGAATGTTCATGTTAGCGTCAGTATTGTACTTACCACTCTGTGGAATGTGGCCGAACTTCCAGATTCAGTTGCCCCCCTCCCCCCCACTTTATGCATTGTAAAGGACATTGTCTAAGATCACTCTCAGCAGGGATAACTAGAATGTTGTAGGTGAACTCAAAGCCCTGTAAGGGCTCTACCAATCAACAACCTGAGATGGATCCACATGTGGACAGTACTGACACTGCCATTTAGGCCCCTCATTTTCTTACCTTCACCGACTGTTCCCAATATCTGCCACCATACCCAAGACACTAGGCCCTTCCTTCTTCCCTCCACCATGCTCCCAGCTCCACCCTCTGTCCCTCCTTGGATCCGTCTTCCACTCCTCCATGCCCCTGAACCCAGTCCACACTCCCCTCACCACTGACTCAGCCTTGCTGATCCCGACCCTCCGTGGGAGCTGCCATTCTCCTTCTCCCCTCCCTGTGCTGTAGAGTTAAACAAGGAAAACCACTGACCTGACTCACAACTGCACAAAACCGACTGGTGCATGCCACCTTTTAACAGGTTTAAACCAGGTGCAACAAGATGTGTCACTGACTATAAACCCAAAGATTGAACATAATTTTTTTTTAATTTTTAATAATTTTATGCTAATAAGTATTTATGGCATGCAGATGTATTACAAGTAGGAATCCATATCAGGCCAATGGTCTGCTCAACACACCACAAACACACTTCTAACTTTACCTCTGCACCTCAATAATTATAAAGACTTGTGCTCCAGAACTTGCTGCGCCCCTAGGCAAGCTGTTCAGTACAGCTACAACACTGGCATCTATTCAGCTATGTGGAAAATTGCCCAGGTATGTCCTGTACACAAAAAGCAAGACAAATCCAATCCAGCCAGTTACCCCCCCATCAGTCTTCTCTTGATTATCAGTAAAATGATGGAAGGTGTCATTAACAGTGTTATCAAGAGGCACTTGCTGAGCAATAACCTACTCAATGACACTCAGTTTGGGTTCCGCCAGAGTCACTCAGCTCCTGAACTCATTACAGCCTTGGTCCAAACATGGACAAAAAAGCTCCAGGGGTGAGGTGAGAGTGACAGCCCTTGACATCAAGGCAGCCTTTGACCAAGTGTGGTATCAAGGACCCCTAGCAAAATTGGAGTCAATGGGAATCAGGAGGATAACCCTTCACTGGTTGGAGTTGTATCTAGCCCAAAAGTGGTTGTGGTTGTTGGAGATCAATCATCACTGCAGGATTTCCTCAGGGTAGAGTCCTCGACCCAAACATCTTCAGCTGCTTCATCAATGACCTTCCTTCCATCATAAGGTCAGAAGTGGGAATGTTTGCTGATGATAGCACAATGTTCAGCACCTTTCGCAACTCCTCATATGTTGAAGCAGTCCTTGTTTAAATTCAGCAAGACCTGGACAATATCCAGGCTTGGGCTCACAAGTGGCAAGTAACATTTATGCCACACACAATGGTAATGACCATCTACAACAATAGAGAATCTAACCATCACCCCATGACATTCAACAGCATTATCATCACTGAGTCCCCCACTATTAATCCTGGGAGTTACCATTGACCAGAAACTGAACTGGACTAGCCATATAAATACCATGGTTACAAGAGCGGGTCAGAGGCTAGGAATCCTGCAGCAAGTAGCTCACCTCCTGATTCCCCAAATCCTGTCCACAATCTACAATGCAAAAGTCAGGAGTGTGATGGAATACACTCCACTTGCCTGGGTGAGTGCAGCTCCAACAACATTCAAGAAGCTCGACACCATCCAGAACAAAGTAGCCCACTTGTTTGGCACCCCATCCACAAACATTCACTCCCTCCACCACTGATGCACAGTGGCAGCAATGTGTACCTTATACAATGAGCATTGTAGGAACTCATCAAGCCTCCTTAGATAGCACCTTCCAAACCCACAATCACTACCATCTAGAAGGACAAGGGCAGCAGATGCATGGGAACACCACTACCTGCAAGTTCCCCTCCAAGCCACTCACCATCCTTACTTGGAAATATATTGCCATTCCCTCACTATTGCTGGGTCAAAATCCTGGAATTCCTTCCCTAATAGCACTGTGGGTGTAGTTACACCATATGGACTGCAGCGATTCAAGAAGGCAGCTCACCACCATCTTCTCAAGGGCAATTAGGGATGGGCAATAAATGCTGGAACAAGTGTCTACCTTGGGCTAGAGGGAGAGACTCCAGGAAAAGAAAACTTCAATTTGAAAGGCAATTCTAAGATTGCACATTACTAGGCTGAAAAAAGAAAAGAACAGGGAATAAAACTTCGGGAGCTCAGGATCACTTTGGAATGATCCTGGGAGAATTGAATGGCTACATAAAGAACAGTGTACAGTATACTTGTGAAGTGCATTTTTTCAGTTGGATTAGGAATATGAAGGTGGGTATTCCATTCTGTAGTTTAAAGTATAAGTTGCCTACAAAAATAGTGTTTAGTTAATAGTGTTTTTACTCATTTATTACAGTAAACATCTTAAAATATGAAACCTTGACATGTCATTCTTTAATTCTCCAGCTATTAACTGGAAGTTCAAATTTCTTTTTTAAAAGTTGTTGGTCTCTAAAGGGATCAGAACACAGGGCATAACTGCCAGTGGGAGTCAGGCCAGGAATGTCAGTGGTTTTGGATTAGGGTTGCCTGTGGAATTTGCATCAATGCACATCAGAATTGTCACAGTGCAGAAGGAGGCCATTTGGCCAGTCACATCTGTGCTGGCCTCCTCAATGAACAGTTCACCTAGCGCCATTCCCCTGCCTTCCCCTGT
Organism: Carcharodon carcharias; assembly: GCF_017639515.1. Taxonomy (NCBI): domain Eukaryota; kingdom Metazoa; phylum Chordata; class Chondrichthyes; order Lamniformes; family Lamnidae; genus Carcharodon; species Carcharodon carcharias. The sequence goes on from NC_054486.1 coordinate 73,471,576, forward strand.
ACCCCTGCACATTCTTCTGGTGGTGTAATGGTATTGTCACTGTTGTCACTAGTGGTATTGTCACTGGACTAACATTCCAGAGAGCCAGGGCAATGCTCTAATGACCTGGGTTTGAATCTCACCACGGTAAATGGTGAAATTTGAATCAATAAAAGCCTGGAATTAAAAGTCTGATGATGACCACAAAACCATTGCCGAATGTCATAAAAGCCCATCTGTTTCACTAATGTCCTATAGGGAAGGAAATCTGCTGTCCTTACCTGGTCTAACCTACATGTGACTCCAGACCCACAGCAATGTAGCTGACTCTTAAATACCCTCTGAAGAAAAGCAATTAAGGATGGGCAATGAATGCTAGCCTAGCCAGCGATGTCCACACCCCATGAATGAATATAAAAAAAGATAACAGTTTAATTCCCCTTTGCATGCCTCATTTGAACCTGCCTCCACTGCAATCTCAGGCAATGCATTCGAGACCCCAACCACTTGCTACATTAAAAAGTTTTTCCTCATGTTGCTTTTGTTTCTTTTGCCAATTGCTTTAAATCTCTGCTCTCTTGTTCTCGACCCATTCACAAGGAATAGTTTCTCCCTATCTACTCTGTCCAGACCCCTCATGATTTGGAACACCTCCATAAAATTTCCTCTCAGCCTTTTCTTCTCTGAGGAAAACAGTCCCAACTTCTCCAATCAATCTTCAAAACTGAAGTTCCTCACCTCTGGAACCATTTTCATGAATCATTTCTGCAGTCTCTCCAATGCCTTCACATCTTTCCTAAAGTGCAGCACCCAGAACTGGATGCAATACTCCAGCTGAGGCCGAGCTAGTGTCTTATACAAGTTCAACGTAAGCTCCTTGCTCTTGTACTCTATGCCCCTATTAATACTGTTTGTTTTATTAATTGCGCTCTCAACCTGTCCTGCCACTTTCAAAGATTAGTGCACATAAGCAGCCAGGTCCTTCTGCTCCTGCACCCCCTTTAAAGATGTATTCTTTATTTTATCCTGTCTCTCCATGTCCTTTCTACCAAAATGAATCATTTCATACTTCTCCACATTGAACTTCATCTGCCACTTGTCTGCCCATTCTGCCAGCTTGTCTATGCCTTTCTGAAGTTCTAAACTATCTTTCCCACAGTTCAGAGTGCTTCCAAGTTTTGTATCATCCACAAATTTTGAAATTATGACCTGCACACCAATGTCAAGGCCATTAATATATATCAGGAAGAGCAAGGGTCCTCTGCAAAATTCCATTACAAACCTTGTTCCAGCCTGAAAAACTTTCATTAACCATTACTCTATTTCTTGTCACTCAGCCAATTTCTTACCCATGTTACTACCTTCCATTTTATTCCTTGAGCTATAACTTTGGTCACAAGTTTGTTGTCCTGCACAATACCAAATGACTTTTAGAAATCCATGTTCACCACATCAACAGCATTGCCTTTATCAGCTCTCTCTGTCACCTCTTCAAAAAACTCCACCAAGATAGTTAAACATGATTTTCCCTTTACAAATCCATGCTGACTTTCCTTAATTAGCCTGCATTTGTCCATGTGGCTATTAATTTTGTCCTAAATTATTGTTTCTAGAAGTTTCTCCGTTATCAAAGTTAAACTGACTGGCCTGTAGTTGCTGGGCTTATCTTATCACCCTTTTTTGAACAAGGATATAATATTTGCAATTCTCCAGTCTTCTGGAATCACCTCTGAGTTCAAGGAAGACTGGAAAATTATGGCCAGTGCCTCAGCAATTTCCACTCTCACTTCCCTCCGTATCCTTCGAAACATCTCATCGGTCCTGGTGCTTTATCAATTTTAAGTAAAAATAGCCTATCTAATACCTCCTCCTTATCAATGTTAAATCCTTCTAGTGTATGAATTACCTCCTCTTTCACTGTGGCCTGGGTAACATTTTCTTCCTTGGTAAAGACAAATGCAAAGTATTTATTTAATACTTCAGCTATTTCCCCTGACACCATGTGTAAATCTCTTTTTTGGTCCCTAATCAGCTCTACTCCTTTTGCTGCCTTTTTAGTATTTAGAACTGAATACTGGTTGGAGAGTGGGATAAACTCAGGGAACTCCTGCACTACCTGCCTGTTTCTATTTGACTGCCTGGTGGTCACCCTTTCCCTCTCTCCCTCCATGCTCTTAAGCTGTGGGGTGACCTGGCAGGAATTTGCTCAGAGCTCCAAGCACTGGCAGCTCGGAGCTGGCAGTGGACGTCAGATGGATAGATACTGTCATCACCCCCTCTAAATCTGCCACTGATCATTTTTGAACACTAAATACTAGTTGTGCTGATCTTGGCCATCCTTCAGATAACTAACTCTCTTTTGAATGAGAGTTCAGAAGCACATTTTGTTTCCTATGCAAAGCTGCTTAATTTTATAACAATTAGTCTTTAACAGGGTTTTTACACTTCTTACCAAGCCTTTTCTATGTCTGTTTTTTGCTATTTCTCTTGCACTCAGGAATAGATGAAAACTCCATAGTCACTTGTTACTGATTTTCCTCACCAGCTTTAACCCATCTGTTTTTGGAAGAAAATTAAACCCCTTTGGTGTACCCAGATAATTATGAGAGAGAAAAAAACTGTGCCTGGGGAATAATAGGTGTACAATACTAAATTTCTACGTAGAGAAAAATTATGAATATCTCTGATTTCTGATATGAACCAAAATGACCATGAGCAATTAGATTTTAAAAATATTCTGTGGAGATACTTGTTCTGACACCACTCTTTTGCTTGCTTTCCTAGTGCCACAGGTAACGTCTCTGTTAAAGTAAAAAAACATTCAAACCATTAAACTTTTGTACGCCAATACAATTTGTACAGCATAATTTCAAGGCCTAAATCTTAGTAAAAGATAGAATGAAACTGAACCATCCTGGAAATCATCAGCAGGGAAGAAGAGACAGGTAGTTATAAATTACAGGCAACATTTCTGCTCTCATTTATAAATCATGCAACATCAGTGAGGCTGTTTGTATGCTTCCTTACTAAATTAATGACTTACCTGACTGTTCCCATTGTGATTCTCTCCTTATGATGAAATTAATTCTGGCTCCAAAATGAGTGGGTTTCAATGTCACTATATTGGTTAAAAACAATTGAAAATTAGCGTAGTGTCCTTGAGTCTGAAGAAATAGGTTACACCAGATGACAATCAGAGGAAACCAAAAACCAGTCCAAAGCATTGAAGCCAACTAAATAACCATGTTAAACTTTCCTTTCCGCATTTACTAGCTCCCTCTCATTATTATATTTTCTTGTTTGATCAGGAGGCTGTGACAGCTTCCAATGACACTGTTGATGCTGTTTATTGATTCATTCATTAGGAAATACTCTAGAGAATTTAGTTGTATGGGTAGGAATCCATGACCACAATTTCTCCATCTTCAGTCACATAACATACCGAAATTTGCATAACCTTTTGGAATTAAACCACATCTCATAAGAATAAGCAGAGAATTATATAAGAAAAGCTTGATTGATCTTACCAGTCAAGTTTGAAATTTAAACTTGAGATTCAGAGTTGAGGGTTCACCACTCTGATGCTGTAACTGCAGACCCATTGACCTGGGTTTGGTGTTGCGAATAATGGTGAGGCTAACAACACTAGTGGTCACAGATGTTCAGTTTGGTTTCCACCAGGGCCATTTGGCTCCAGACCTCATTATAGCCTTGGTCCAAGCATGGAAAAAAGAGCTGATCTCAAGAGGTGAGGTATGAGTGACTGCCCTTGACATTAAGTCAGCATTTGACTGAGTGTGGCAGCAAGGAGCCCTAGCAAAATTGAAGTCAGTGGGAATCAGGAGGAAATTCTGCACTGGCTGAAGTCATACCTAGCACAAAGGAAGATGGTAGTGGTTGTTGGAAGCCAATCACCTTAGGCCCAGGACATCGCTGCAGGAGTTCCTCACAGTAGTGTGCTAGGCCCAACCATCTTCACCTGTTTCATTAAAGACCTTCCTCTATTATGAGGTACAAGTGGAGATGTTCCCTGATGATTTCATAATGTTCAGCACCATTTTACTCCTCTGATACTGAAGCAGTCTGTCCACATTCTCCAAGCCTGGACAACATTCAGGCCTGGGTTGATAAGTGACAAGGAACATTTGTGCCACACAAGTGCCAGGCAATGACCATCTCCAATAAGAGGGAATCTAACCATCTCTCCTTGACATTCAATGGCATTCCCATCACTGAATCTGCCACCATCAACACCCTGGGGATTACCATTGAGCAGGAACAGAATTGGACTAGCCATAATTTTTTTTATCCATTCTTGGGCTCTGGGAATTGCTGGCTAGGCCAGTGATATATATAAAAATACTGTGGTAACAAGGGTGGGTCAAAGGCTTGGAATTTTGTGGCGAGTAACTAGTCTCCTATTTCTCCAAAGCCTGTCCACCATCTACAAGGCACAAGTCAGGAGTGTGAAGGAACACTTCCCACCTCTTGGATGCATTCAGCTCCAATAACACCAAAGAAGCTTGACACAATCCAGGACAAAGCAGCCCACTTGACCAGTACTCCATCCACCACCTTAAACATTCACTCCTTCCACCACCAATGCACAGTAGCAGCAGTGTGTACCATACAAGATGCACTGCAGCAACTCGCCAATGTTCCTTTGACAGCACCTTCCAAACCCACCCATCTATCACCTAGAAAGACAAGGATTGTAGATTTGTAGATACATGGGAACACCCCTCTAAATGACTCACCATCCTGACTTGGAGCTATATCGATGTTCTTCCCTGTTATTGGCTCAAAATTCTGGAACTCCCTCCCTAACAGCACTGTGGGTGTACTTACACCACATGGATTGCAGCGGTTCAAGGAGGCGGCTCACCACCACCTTCTCAAGGGCAATTACTGTTGGGCAGCAAATGGTGGCCTTGCCAGCAATGCATAAATCCCATGAAAGAATAAAAAATGTTATTATAAAATAAATCTGGCAACAATTTTTGGGTGTTAAGCAGAAAAATGTGGAAATCTAGAAGTTGTTATTCAATTTAACCTGCTCCTTCACAGGCTGCGCTATAACAATACTTCACCAAATAGACTCATCAATGCATGGGTGTAAAGTAGCTTACCTATCCACTAGTTCCCATTAAACATTGCAGACGAAGTTAGGACTGTTGCATTCAGGTATGAGTGAATTTTTAGTTTTGAGATAAGTGATAATTATTGCCAAACAACCTTTCTGGCCCTGAAAATGTAATTATATAAATGTGGAGTTTGATTCCTTTGGAATTTAATCAATGCTGGAGATTTAAAAATAATTGTTGTTTTTACTTTTTCTGTCAAATTTATCCCTCACTTAATCCTTTCATTCCCAATCTTTATTTTGCTTTCTTTATATATTTTACATCTGATTTATAGTTCCCAGTTTACACTTTCCGATTTATACCCTAGGGCCCTGATATTTAATGGGCTGAGTTAAGTTAGTGGGGATGCGGGGAGAGAATTTTATTCAGGGTCTCCATTGTGTGCATCTATTTTTTTTGAAACAGGATCCCTGCCTGGAAGCCAGCCTCTCAGGCCAGGAGCACTTTGGAGCAGGCGCATATGAGCAGATAAGGAACCTGCTGCTATATTCATGGAAGCATTGGGTGGGAGTATGGTTCCGATCCAGAGGAAAGTGAGATCCCAGGGTGGGTTCCAAGCTCCAATATGGAGGTCTGGGGGAAGGTGAAAAATTCCCAATTCAGGGGTCTGGGTTCGATAGGAGAAAAGAAGGTAGCTAGTCAGGCAGAGGGAAGCACTCCAGCTCCTTCTGGCCCACAAGCTCTCCTGTAAAAGCACTTAGCCTTTCACTGAAACAGTCCTTGCCTCCTTTGAGCTGCCAGGTTTCCTGAGGCCTGGCAGACGCAGGTGTCTAGGATTAAACCTGGAAAACAGATTAAACGTAAGGGTCCACCACACCCAACCTCAACCCACCCATTTTTGAGGGATAAAATTATCCTGTGTGTAGGGGTTTTTCAGTGTAATTTGTTGAAGAGCCATGCTGTTTCATGCCCATGTTCAGATATGCCAAAGATACCCTGTAGAGGGTGCCGCACTGGATTAGATATCTGTGACAGCAAGTCTTCACTCAAAAGCCTCAAAAACTTTGTGGGCATGTGTCAGTGTAGTGAACGGCGAGCATCTTTCCTTCATCACTGACCACAAAATCCCAACGATTGTGCCCTAGTTTTTGCCATCCATCCATTACCTAACTACATATTTACCTATTTATCTTTCTAATAAAAATCACACTACCTATTTCATTTCTATCACATTTCTGTCATTTAATCATTAGAAAATTTAAATAATATCACATCAAATTTGGGCGTCATGCTTCAAACAGATTAGTTGAATTATGCATCCAAGGGTGAAATAACAAGTCTGACTGGTGATGATGTCACTTAAAACATTGGTTCAAGGAATCTGGCAGGCATCACCTATTCAGATTTCTGAAAAATATCTGATAAAGGTCCATATGAATAAGTATACTAAAATTAAATCCCATGGTATAAATATTACAAGACAGATTGTATAATGACTAAAGAGTCAAAAGCATAGGATGTTTTTTAGCTTCCCAATATGATTGGGCCAAGGTTCAATGCTGGGTATTGTGTTATTTATTAGGCATATTAATAATCTGAGCTCAGATAGTACAGTAATTAAATTCATGGATAATGCTAAATTATTCAGTAGAGTCAGAACCATAGAAGAAGAAAATAGATTGCAACTAGATTTGGATCGATTTGAAAAATAGTCTGGAAAATGCAAATCTCGCTCATTATAAAAATATGTAGTTATTCAAAGAGGATGTTCAGGATTCAGTCCAGGGAGTCGGCTAAGACACCTGGGAATGATCATTGACTGCATCTAAAGGATTCATGTGACTTGTCAGGATACAATTGCGTGAATACAGTCCTGAGCTGTACTACCCAAACTGGCCAGTACAAACCAAGGGCTATAATCATAGAGTTGTGTAAGGATTTGATGAGACCTCATCTCAAATATTACATATTTGACCATATATGATCATATTGTACCTCCTCCGGAGGTCCCCAGCATCACAAATGCCAGTCCTCAGCCAATTCGATTCACTCCATCTGATATCAAGAAACGGCTGAAGGTATTGGACGCTGCAAAGGATATGGACCCTGACAACATTCTGGCAATAATACTGAAGACTTGTGTTCCAGAACTTACCATGCCCCTAGCCAAGCTGTTCCAGTACAATTACAACACTGGCATCTATCTGGCAATGTGGAAAATTGCCCAGGTATGTCCTGCACATAAAAAGCAGGGCAAATCTAACCTGGCCAATTACCACCCCATCAGTATACTCTTGATTATCAGTAAAGTGATGGAAGATGTCATCAACAGTGGCACTTGCTGAGCCATAACCTGCTCATTGACGCTCAGTTTGGGTTGCACCGGGGTCACTCAGCTCTGGACTTCATTACTGCCTTAGTTCAAAGATGGACAAAAGAGCTGAACTCCAGAGGTGAGGTGAGAGCGACTGCCCTTGACATCAAGGCAACATTTGACCGAGTGTGGCATCAGGGAGCACTAGCAAAACTGGAGTCAAATGGGAATCGGGGGAAAAATCCTTACTTGGCTGGAGTTATACCGAGCACAAAGGAAGATGGTTGTGATTGTTGGATGTCAATCATCTCAGTTCCAAGACATCACTGCAGGAGTTCTTCAGGTTAGTGTCCTAGGCCCAACCATCTTCAACTGCTTCAACAATGACCTTCCTTCCATTATAAGGTCAGAAGTGGGGATGTTCGCTAATGATTGCATAAAGTTTAGAACCACTCGCAACTCCTCAGATACTGAAGCAGTCCAAATGCAGCAAGATCTGGATTGGGCTGATAAGTAGCAAGTATCTTTCGATTCACCCAAGTACCAGGCAATGAACGTCTTCAGCAAGAGAGAATCTAACCATCGCCCCTTGACATTCAATGGCATTACCATCACTGAATCCCTCACTATCAACATATTGGGTGTTACAATTGACCAGAAACTGAACTGGACTAGCCATATAAATACCATGGCTATAAAAGCAGGCCAGAGGCTAGGAACCCTGAGGTGAGTATCTCACCTCCTGACTCCCCAAAGCCTGTCCACCCTCTACAAGGCACAGGCCATGAGTTTGATGGAATGCTTTCCACTTGCCTGGATGAGTGCAGCTCCAACCACACTCAGGGAGCTTGATACCATCCAAGACAAAGCAGCCCACTTGATTGGAACCCCATCAGCAAAAAACATTCACTCGCTCCACCACCAACGCACAGTGGCAGCAGTGTGTACCATCTACAAGATGCACTGCAGGAACTCACTAAGGCTCCATAGACAGTGCCTTCCAAACCCAGGACCACTACCTTCTAGAAGGACCAGGTCAGCAGATAGATGGGAATACCACCACCTGGAAGTTTCCCTCCAAGTTACTCACCATCCTGACTTGGAAATATATCGCCGTTCCTTCACTCTCACTGGTTCAAAAGCCTGGAACTCCCCCTCTAACAGCACTGTGGGTGTACCTACACCATATGGACTGCAATGGTTCAAGAACACAGCTCACCACCACCTTCTCAAGGGCAATTAGGGATGGGCAATAAATGTTGGCCTAGCCAATGGCTCTACATCACATGAAAGAATAAAAAAACATAGTACTGCATAGTATTTGCAGCACATAAACCAGACATTTGGCCCAAAAGGCCAATGTCTAAGGTTATGATGTGCATCGTCTCCTTCCAACTTTCTTTCTCTAACCCCATTAACATAAGCCAAATTCCTCCTTCTGTGCCATTATGACTCTGTGACATATCTGTTTATTCTTTTCTCTCTCCAAATATTTATCTAATTCCCCTTAAATCTATGCTCAGCCAGTCCTTGTGATAAAGAGTTCTACATTCAAACTATTCTTTGGGTAAAAAAGTTTGTTCTGAATTCTCTATTGGATTTATTAGTGACTATCTTATATTGATGCTTCCTAATTCTGGCCTCCCCTACAAGCAGAAACATCTTCACTCAAGCAGAAACCTTTCACACCCTTTCATAATCTTAAGGACCTCTATCAGGTCACACCTCAGTCCGGAAAACAGATCTTCATTGATAGGTATATCCGCTCAGTTCATGTGTCATTCTAGTAAATTTTTTTGTATCATCTCCAGTGCCTCTGTATCCTTTTTATGGACTATTTAGAATACACCAACTGTGGTCTAACCATGGTTCTCCCCCACCACCTCAAGTAGGCACTTATGTTCTAAGTTCATTTGCTAATTTGACATTCTGCAAGTTTATCAATGCCTTTCTTTATTTTGTAGTAACCTTCCTCTCTATTAATGACACCTGCCCAATTTGGTGTAATTACAAATTTTGAAATTCAATAAATGATTCCCGATCAAAGTTGAATTGAAGTTCAGGTAACTGCACTTTGCTGGAGTCAATTTTAGCTTCAGGGAGAGAGAGAGAGACGGAGAACAATTCCTTGCTGTTTTTCCAGATGAATTTGATTTTTCTCTCTCTGTTTCTGACTTTATGAAACCAATTCTTAAACCTTTCTGTTTGTTTCAAGAAGGAATTCAATTCACATGTCTTGCAGTCATTATTGTCAAACAAGTAATCACATTATTGATCTTTCATCTCAGAAACTTTTGACACAATTTGAGATAGTAGAAACCAACAGGAGATGGAATTATTTTGTCCTCCGCAGGGGTTTTTACAGGCTGTTTGGGTATCTGCCTGGTTAACAGTTCCCATTGTCTTGACAGAGTTACATTTGATTAAAGTCTAGCACTTTGCAATATTTAATGCCTTCTTTTCAAGATCCCTTTTTGAAGTGGACCTTGACACCTTGAGATGCCAGCAGTGCAATCATACAGTAACTTTCCAGAAAAAGATCAACTTACAAGTTCAGACATCAGATGACTTGTGACAGCCATTTTTGGTCAGCGCCTTTTCTTGTATTTTTAAGAAAACAGGTCTTCTTTAAACAGTTCAAAATGTTTTTTGGCTAGCTGATGTAGCTATACGTTGATCTCAGTCACAATTTCTCGTCATCGTGACACCTCCCTCTTATGGAGAAATGAAATGAGATGTCACTCTCATTTCATTACAAGGAACAAAAATATATTAAACAACAAACACATTCACTCTCTTAGCCTTGGTCTGGTTTATTTCCTCAATTCTAACATGTCTTGATACCCAGATTACCCTAAACTGTGGCCCTGGATAACCTGTTCATACATTGTTTTTCATCTGGTTGGTTACATGCATTTGAAAAATTAGACTGGTATCGGGTTTCTGAAGTTGCTTTATTTTGGTGGTAGTCCTGACAGTTAATTTTGTCGGTAATCCTGTACCTACCCCTTGCTATAACTCTGGATTAAGTATCTAAGGGGTTTAGTGGGTTTACTTAACAGTTAGCTCCCAGATTGTTAATAACAGCCAAGTTATGTTGGGTTACCTGTAGGGGTGTTCTGTGCTTCTCCCTGGCCCTGTCTTCATGCTGTTTTTCACAAAGACTTTCAATGTGTAAATTTGTTTAACTGTAGGGCTGAGCTGCTCTTGCCAGGTTTAACTTCCCTGTCCAACACTGAATTTATTTGTTCAAACTCAGGCACTTTTACAAATCTCATTGCTAGGAGGTCAGTGGGCTGTACTTTGATTTTCACCGCATGTAGGGATTCCAGTTTTGTTTTGGTGAATTGTCCATGAACACAGTTCTGGTTGAGATGCAAAACTTGGTTTGTTTATCAAATTTGATTCCTATGGTGGGTGGGATTGTAACTTGAGTTTAAGCCCTGGTACAGTATCTGGACTCACTTCTGGTACCTGATCATTAGTGGACTCTGCCTCTACACTACTTTGTTGAGGTTTAGGGTTTGAACTTGCTAAGTTTATTTACCAGTGGATAATTCACATAGATTTCACTGATATATCCCTTGTGGTTTCCGCAAGTGTTGTCTGATTTGGGATAGGTTCTCCCCTCTTCCTCTTTTGTTTTAGGAAGGGGTGCCCCCTAACCTGTCTCATGTCCTCTGGAACAGTACTGCCCTCAGGTGGATGTTCAGCTCCTGCTGTCCTCCCCTGTTGCTCTTCAAGTAAATGGGGCATCACCCTCACTCTTTTCTGGTCTATTTGGGAACTTCCTTGGTCCCCATTTAAATCTGCCACGAAATTATCTACTCAAGAAATCATTGGTTCATTAATGCCCCACCTTTGTCTTGGAAATCGGTGTTCTGCTAACTTGTTCCATGTCCCCTGGAACACTACTGTCCACAAATGGATGTTCAGCTCCTGCCATACTCTCATGTGGCTCTTCAACTGGATGAAGTGTATCTCTCACAATCTGCTTTTCTGTTTGGGAACTCCCCTTGTACCTGTTTAAATCTACCATGAAGCTGTCTATTAGACAGATCACTGGTTTATTTCTCTTCTCCTTTTTAACTTTTATGGGTCACTTATGGACCCCTTTTATTTCTGCTGACCCAGCCTTTGTCTTTTTAACTTCCCCAGTTTCTATCTTGGCCTCTTCATAATCCTTCTGGCCTGCCTTTTAATCTCAAGTGGCTCTACAGGTGTCTTTACCTGCTTTGGGACTTCCCTGGTCCGTGTTTAATTCTGAGACAAAAAACATATCTACCAATCCAATTTCCAGGTCACTCTCTCTGTTTCAAATACCGCTGGTCCTTTCTGGAACTCCTTTAACTCTACTGGCCTAACCTTGGCCTTATTAAATTCAAGCAGCTGCTTTTTAGCTACTCCAGCCCTCACAGTTTCTATTGCCCCTTTTTGGGCCTCTGAACATTCTCCCAACTCTCTCCACCTCTGCTTTTCTCCGGCCTCTTTAAATCCAGGTAGCCCTTTGCTAGCTATTTCAGCCCTTACAGGTTCCATCACCCCCAGCAGGGCCTTTGAACCATTCTAGGTTTCCTGTACTCCTACAGATTCATGCTGGCTTTTTCCAGCTCTTTTAGCTTCTTTTGATTCAAGAGACTTCTCCTGACTTTTCAGGAGTACTATCCTTTGGTCTGCCTCTCCTGTCTTTATTTCCCTTTCCGGTTCATGTAGCCTTCTTTGGAAAGCTTCCTCTTTTTCCCTTTCTCTTTCCTCTCTTTTTTATTTTCTAATGCTTAAGTTTGAAACCTTTTCATCTGTTCTAACCGTATTCTCACCAATTCAATTTCTTTTCTTATTCTTGTCTTAGGTTTGCAACCTAATTTTTGGGCCACATGTTTTAACATCGTGCATCTTACAGCTTTCGGGTAAAACTCTAATTATAAGTACCTCACTATCAATTTTAGTTCTTTGAGGGAAATAACTCTTAAATCCTCATAAGTAACCTCCCTCTCTTCTAGAAAAACACTGGAATCAAAAATGGACATTTTTGTACTTTAGTATTACAGATCCAAGAAAAGCCTTTTGCAGTTTTGAATTGTTTTTGAAGGAACAATTTACTTTCCTCACTCATATTCTTTTGTTAATCTGTGGGAACAATCTCAAATAAGAGCCCCCAATTTGTTACAACCGGGTAAGGGGGAGTGAACTGGCCCTCCTTATTCAGTCCACTCGGTTTGCCGCAAAAGAGGCTTTTTTTGACATTTCCTTTCCTGTAAATATCTTTTCCAATTCAAATGTATTTATTTTTCAATAAGGAGCCAATCAAACCAGGTTTTCTTGAGTCAAAGAAAAAGTAAGCTTATTAGTTACCAAGCCCAAGGAAATATAATAAAAGATGTGATGACACACACACACGCACACACTGAGAAGTAAGAAAGGTAAGAATCCAAATAAGAGGTTAAAGTATATATGATTAAGTCCTTTGCTTATCCTTGAGGCATAGATTGTTGAACTGTTTGATGTTAGCTGGTTTTCTTTAGAATCCTGGGGTTGAATTGAATGTCAGGTAATTGCATTTTGCTGAATTCAATTTTAGCTTCAGAGAGAGAGAGAGAGAGATTCCTTACTGCTCTCTTCAGCAATTTTTCCAGATAACTTTCATTTTTCTCTCTCAGTTTCTGTCTTGGCAAAACCAATTCTTAAACCTCCTGTCTGTATATTCCAAGAAGGAATTCAATTAACATGCCTTGCAGTCATTGCTGTCAAACAAGTAATCACATTTTTGATTTTTCATCTCAGAAACTTTTGACACATGTCAAGATATTAGAAACCAACAGGAGATGGGGTTATTTCATCCTCCACAGGGGGTTTGAATGCCTGTTGGGTATCTGGCCAGTCAGCAGTTCCCATTATCTTGACAGAATTGCTGTTGATTAAAGCCAACCACTTTGCATTTTTAATGCCTTCTTTTCAAGAGTCCCTTTTTGAAGTGGACCTTAATTCCATGAGAAACATGTCAGCAGTGCAATCCATAGTAACTTTCCAGAATAGGTCAATTTACAATTCCAGACATCAGGGGACTTGTGGCAGCCATTTTTGGTCAAAGTCTTTTCTTGTATTTTTTAAGAAAACAGGTCCTCTTTAAACAGTTCAATATGTTTTTGGTTAACTGATGAGGTTATAGGTAGATCTCACTCAGTCAAAATTTCCCGTCATCGTGACACTTCCCTAACTTATTTTAATACACGTGAATGTAATCCATTCAAGCAGGGATTTTATTGTCTGCAAGTTTGATTAGTTTGTCAATTACCTTCCCTTTCTATTTAACAATATTTATATCTTTTTTGTGTCTCCTTCTAATATCATGTCCGCCATGTTGATAGCCTCCCTGGTAGATACAGAGGAAATATAATTTAATACTTATGACATTTCGCTGTCATTACCTGAAGGTTTATTGGGCTGGATTTTACACTTCCCTGCTGGCAGGTTTGAAGGCAGGGAGAACCCACCTACCCTTGGGCCTAATAAGGCCATTATATGGCCAATAAGTGGCCACTTAAGGGCCTCATCCCACCACCAAAGGTTATTTTACCAGTAGTGTGGGGATGCAATGCGGGAAGCCCAGCAGCTTTAGCTGCATGGCCTGGTTTCGGACAAGAGAGGTGTATCTACTTTGTGGGTTCCCTGTGACCATCAAAGGCACCCCCACCAAAGGTCATTCTCCACTTTAACCCTGCCCCCTGACCTTTTGATCCCACCTGCCCAACCCCCTCACCCCTCTCGCCAAGACCTGCAATCCCTGACTTACCTAGGCTCCTTGGAATGCTGGGACTGCTTGTAATTGCAGCAGCGGTCAGAGCTCCAAGCTGGCACTGCTGGGACTACAGAGCTGCTGGCCAATCAGAATGATCGGCAGCTTTCTAAGGTCTTTCTTAGTCTTCCTGAGAAATGGTCAGAAGCTTCACCTTAAAGCAATTAATGCTGCTCCCCGTGTTATATTGCTGTGGGGCAGCCATCTGGATTGTAAGTGTTTCCCCCGATGTTTTAGCCAGGCGGCAGGGGTTTGGGGGGCTGGGCAGTTGGTAGAGGGGGTGGCGGGTTGGAGGCGATGATCCCGGAACCTGGTCACATACCTTAGTAACTCTGTCCCTATTATAATTTTTCTTTTATTGTTTATGTGCCTGTAGAATACTTCATTACATCTTTTATATTGCACAGTTTTGGCCCCAGCGCCTCAAGAAGGATTTTGTAATTTCAGAGAAGACATGGAGGATGGCATTGCGGCCTAAAAGCATTGAGCTATGGAAATATAGTTTGTGCCTTGGATTTGGATTTACTGGAGAGACATAGGATGGAATCATCCCAGATTTGCACTAAGTGCAGTAGCGGGTGGGTAAAATAACGCTTTACCCACTGGCCATGATGGCAGGTTTTCACACCGTACTGTTCCAAAACCACCGCATTATTTATGCATTCCCAGGAAACACACCGTTTCCATGGTGGGTGGGCTTTCATTTGCCTTGTGGCTTCATTGCACCGAGCACCATATTTACAGTACAGCCATGCGCAGCACATCTCAGAGCTTCCACCCCGTGACTGTTGCAGGGAAGATGCCCATGAAAGGCAATAAACAGGCTTAGTGCCGAGTCACTGGAACGCCTTTTGGATGCTGTGGAGCACACCGAGATGCCCTCTATCCCCACTTTGGCCATAGGATGGACAGCGGCGTGACCAACCAGGCTTGGGAGGCAGTGGCAATGGTGGTCAGCGCCAACAACCTGCAAAAGAGGACAGCCACTCAGTGCTGCAAGAGGATGAATGATCTCTTCCATTCCAACAGGGTAAGTCACTCTTCTCATCACTCTCAACTCACACTCACAAACCCATCACACATCCACAGAGCCCTCACTCACTGCCAGTCAAGGGATATCACCATTCACTCTTTCACACACACCATCATTGTTATCAACCTGTCCATGGGACCGCTCACCATCCATACATCTGGTCTGGCAGTGTGCTGCTCTTTCCATCTCTAGTCATGTAGGACAAGCTGGCACACAACAAAAGGGAGAGGTCGCAGACTGGTGGAGGAAAAAAAAGCCATCTAGCTGGCCAGCGATGATCTGAACTCGTCCTGTGCTGACGGTGAGGTCAGCAGCGCTCTACCAAGTGAGGATCCAGAAATGCAGCATCCATCAGACAACCATGCTGTGACTGATATGTCCTATTTCACAGGTCACTGCCATGCACTAAATTATCTCTCCTTGCTTTTGCAGCCACATCTGCCAAGCAGCTGACAGAGCCCACGACTCAGGGCCTCCAATAAAGACCTGAAGAAACTTCTGAAGAGGGATCTAAAGGCACTCTCCTTGAACTCCTGTCACAGTGCTAACACACACCCCCCACCAGCGCAGAGACACACATCTCCGTGGGACCTAACTTTAAAATAGCCTCAGGATCACAATCTGGTGAGCACGTCGCACTTTCTGACACACAGCAGGTGGCGGCAGGGACTTCTCAGGTATCCAGCACTTGGAGGACTGCTGGAGGCCAGAATGTTGCTGAGTCTGAGTCAAGTGACGAGCCTCTGGACTCGGTCATGTCACAGTTGCTGGAGCTGCAAAGGCAAGTATGGGAACATCAGGAAAGGATGTCCACTGTACCCCTCAGATTGCAAGGCACGATGGAGGAGTCCGTCTGCCTTCACTCTGAGGTGATAGAACCGGCATGCCAACGCACTAATCAACACTGGTAGGATGGTGGCTGCCTGGAAACCTTGGTCCAGGGCGTTGCTCCTGCACTGCTGTGCGGACTGAACTCCATCTCTGATGCCATAGTTGGCTTCCAACAGTGTGTACACGAGAGGGGTGCCAGGCAGCTCGATCTCCAAGTACCCCTTCTCCTCAAGGAGACAGCCTGAGGCCTTGGGCATTCATAGAGAGAAGGATTAGCAGATGCACATACCGGGGCCATCCATCCAGGTGACTCTGGGGGTTTCTGGCCCATCCGAATCCTCTCTTTCTGTGACCTCAGCAGCTCCAGCTCCAGTGGCTGAGGAGGTCACACAGCAGGACCCCAAAAGTGAGCTGGGGCCCACCAGGTCACGGCCCTCCAGAAGATACCCAGCAAGTCATCACAGACAGGGTGTTGCTGTCAGCGGTCTGGCTCCACCTCCACTGTGGATGTCTGGGGAGCACTTAGACAGCAGCAGGGTTAGGAAAGTTAAGAAGAATTAGTTACACAGCCTGGGCATGGATGTTAATCACTTATACACCTCCAGCAGTGACTGCTCCATGGCCAGCTTTAGTGAAGAGATTGTACAATATGCACAGTCATCCAGCTGGTGAAAAGCTTTGGAGCACTTGGTGGCACTTTGATGACTCTGTGTTGCTTTGGTGGGCAAATAAGCTAGAAGCCCAACTCCAATTATATCAATGTGGCTGCGCCTGAACTGCCTCAGCTGTAGAGGAATGGTCACTTTATACAGTGTTTCCCTAATGCGTGGTCGCTTCCCTTGTCCAATCCATTCCCCACCCCAACTGCTTGAGTACTATATTCAGTGGCAGGGTTGCCCTTGCTACCCACCACTCCCCACCGCACCCCACCAAGTCACCTCAACAGCAGCACTGCCCTTTCCCCACTCCTACTATAAGTCATCTCAACAGCAAGGCTGCCCTTGTCCCCCGCCATCAAGTTGCCTCAATGGCAGGGCAGCTCTTAATTCCCCCTGCAACATGCCTCAAGTTTGAAGTCCAACAGGCAACCCTGGCAAGTGCTGCACATTGTTACTGTGCACTCACCTCCAAGTTCCCCTCAAAGTACAAGCCACCAAGTGCACACCTTTTATATGCCGTTGTGAAACATGTTGGCGTGCTTTCCCAGTGACGTGGACGGCCGATCCAGCGGGGGTGGGAGGGAAACAATTCCGACGGGCTGGCCTAATAATGATATGCAGATGTATTACAATGAGGTTCCCATTGTCCGATGGCAGGTAACGCGGCTCGCCGTTGGCTGGCTGAGCGGACAATCTCAAACTGGTTTCACACCGTCGTGAAACCGACCGCGCCATATTATCCGCTCACGCCACCGAACATACCGAGCTGGCGGGCACCGAAATTCCCGGCAATAGGAAAAGACTTGATTCAGGCAGTCAAGATTATTAACCCCATCAATAACATAAAAGTAGTTACATTGTTTGAAGTTACGGGGTAGATCCAAATATTCCCCACTTAAATTTATAAAGTAGTACGTGAGGATGGATTTTCAAAGTTTTATTTTTAATTTTAAGGGCTATTGGCCTGTGGAACAAAGTTCCAGAGAAAGGTCGTACATCTTCAAGCAAACATTTGAAAAACTTTGTAGTGGAATTTGGGAAAATTTGGGGTAATATCCATTGAATTTGGGGCACCATTGTGCACGTCCGAACAATTATTTTAGCATTTGAATAGGAGTATTTGATACAGAGTTACTTCAGCCATGGTTCTCTGTGTTTTTGCCTCACCCAGATGATGCACTGAAGAATGAGGCAAGCGTGTATGAATGAGTCTGATGCACTTTTCTCATCCTAAGTGCAGAATATAAAATAACAAATTCGGATTTTTTGAAGATCGATCATTCATTTCTAAATTTTGTAAAAAAAAAAGGTCAACTGAATGAGCCAATTAAATTGCTCAAAATTGATTTTCAAAAGGTTTTATTTGATCATATTTTTTCCTTCATTACAACAATGTATAGGTTAAAAATATAATTCATGATGGAATTTATATGTAAAAATATAACAAATATATATTGTTTGGCCAAGCCAGAGAATCACTTGCAATGGTTTCTCTTCATTCTTCCACACTGTTGCCTCTCATGTCTCCTAAGCATCTATTCTTGGCCCCTCCTATTTCCCATCTATATGCTGTGTATCGGTGACATCACCCAGAAACAAGTGTACAATGACAACACCCAATTCTACTTCACCATCACCTCCCTTAACCCATCCATGGTTCTTAAATTATCTGTTTGTTGACATCACAGAATTGCAGGAACAAATATTTCCTCCAATTAACTATTCAGAGGACTTTGGCTGGAATTGCCCACCCTCGTTAGCACAGGCGTCATGGTGTGCGAGAATGGACAATATGGCGAGAAGGCCAAAAATCAGTTTCATGCCGTCGTGAAACCAGTTTACAATTGTCTGCTCCACCTGTCAATGGTAGGCTGCATTTCTCGCCACCGCACATTGGGAACATCATTTTAATACAATTGCACCTAATTATAAGCCCTGCTCACCAAAATCATCCCCCAAGGTCTAGGTTTGACTGGGAGGGGAAGGTGTACCGGGGTGGGATGGGAGAGGGGGGGTGAGGTTGGGAGGGCGGGAAGAAGGTGCTGGGAAGGGGCTGAGGTTGGAAAGGCGGGAGGGAGTTTAGGGGGAGGAGGGTGTAAGGGAAGGAGTTCGGAGGGGAGAAGGAGTTTGGAGGGGGAAAGGAGTCCGGGGGAGGAAGGAGTCTGGAGGGGGGAAGGAGTCTGAAGGGGGGGGGAAGGAGTCCAGGGGTAGCAAGGAGTCTGGAGTAAGGAACGAGTCTAGTGGGAGGAAGTAGCCCAGAGGGGGGAAGGATTCCAGGGGGAGGAACGAGTCCAGATGGGGGAAGGATCCCAGGGGCAGGAAGGAGTCCAGAGGGGGGAAGGAATCCAGGGGGAGGAATGTGTTCAGAGGGGGAAGGAATAAGGGTGGAGGAGGGAGTAAGGGGGGATATCCAGGTGAATGTGTAAGGGAGGGGCATGTGCAGTCTGCCTTCTGTTGAGCGAACTGAGGGTGGGCATGGTAGGAGGGAATGGTAAGTACGAGAGAGCACAGAGTGAGCTGGTAGGGTGGGAGAGTGAATGCGACTGTTGTGGTGGAAGCGACAGCAAGGGTGGTTGGTGGGGTCTCAGAAGCACAGACCCTGGGGGTGGGAAGGAGATTGGGGAGGTCAATGTGGATGGGGGTGCGATTCTCAGGAAGATAGGGAATATGCACCTTCACCTGGACATCCTGGAAAGAAAAGGTTTCTGGTTGATAGGTGACGGTGAGGGATGGAAGGTGATGCCAGGGGGATCGACTGTGATAGGGGAAGGACATGGGTGACTGGGGGAGGGAAATAGGTTGGGGATCTGAAAACAAACCTTACAACGACCAAATTTCTGAAATCGAAAGTGAGAGGATCCTTGTGTTGGGGGGATCTACAGGCGGATGCAGGGAAATGCAGGCGAAACCTGTAAATAAAGCTGAAAAACACCATTACACATTACTAAGTGAAAATGAATATATTTCAGATTATAAAGTGACAAAATATGTTTACCAATGCAACCACTTGTGATCAGAAATTCTTACCTTTTCTAGGCTTACCACTTCTTCTAGGTGCTGTCCTGACATTTGCAGGAGGGGTGGAGGCAGCCTGTGTAATTGTTGGCCCTATTGCCGCTGATGACTTCGGCATGGGTCCTCTGGAGAACTGAGGTCTTGACGGCCTTGGTTTGCTTTGGCTGTCCTCCAATGAGCCAGCTTCTCCCTCTGTGGTTACAGAGGACAAGGTTGAGGGGGTCACAGGCAAAGGGAAGCCGGAGAGGCGGACAGACTCAGATTCCTGAATGAATGAGCAAGGGCTGTCCAGCTGCCATTCCTCCTCCCTCCAGGTATCCAGGGACACGACCTGACTCCTTGAGGGAAAGGAGGGACGTCGAGTGCCCCATTTCCCTCTTGTGTTGCCACTGCAGGAACTCACCCATTGCTATGGTGGTGGAGTGCAGGTCTGCACATTCCGCTGGATCAGGGTCTCTGTGGCATCTGCAACCATCCACATGTCGATCTCCATAAGCGCAGATGTGGGCACCACTTCATCAGAGACTAAGTGAATGCACTTCTCCGACTCGCGTGCCACTCTGTTGAGGGCTTCCACCAGCTCTGTGTGATGTTCCCCACCGTCTGCTGAATCTCCAGGATGAGTTGGAAGGCCAAATCCAGAAGGCCCTCATCTGACTCAGACCTCACAGATGCCTCTTCCCCAGCAGTCCTCCGAGGTTGAACCAGCCTCTTCCTGCTGCGGACATGTGTCCATGCGGTGACCACCAGATTGTGAACCTGAGATTGCTCTGGATCTAGAGCAATCTTTCCACCGAGGTGTGTGTCTCTGCGCTGGTGGACGGTGTGGGTAAGCACTATGACAGGTCTTCCAGGCTGCTTACTTCCAGTTCTTCAATGGCGGAGGTGTCCTCTTAGCTGGAGGTGAGGACCTGGATGGAGCTGAGGGACTGGCTGGCTGAGGGTGTTGATCGCTTGGAAGAGCTCCCTGTGGACCAAAGTAGAGATACTTAGCGCATGGCAGCAGAGTCAAAAGCAGGAGAGAGAGAGCGCTCACAGTTGCTTTGAGAGAGGGATGATGGGGTGCAGGATCCTCACGTGTGAGTTTGCCATTGACCTCTGTCATTGCAAGCACGGTCCACCTCATCACCAGTCAACGCAATGACACGCTCGTCAAAGTGAGTGAGTGGCCTAATATGGGCCACTCCACCCCAAGTCTGAGACCTCTCCCTGCTGCTGTGAGCCAGCTTCTCCCACATGAAAACAGATGAAGAGAGTGTGAGCAGGACACATGGCCCTGCATGGAATTTTTGTGTCGTGGAGCCGTGGACGGAATGAGAACGCGAGCTCCAGAGGATATGAGCCTGATGGACATGTGAGGGTGTGTGTGAGAGTTAGTCATGTTGTCCCTTCAGGTGTGAGATCCCTGTGGATGTGTGATGGTTTTGTGAGTATGTGAGTTGAGAGTGATGAGGTGGCCCCCTTGCCCTGGAGGAACGGATGAGAGCATTCATCCTCTTCCTGCACTGGTTGGCTGACCTCCTCTGTGCTCTTGTGGCGCTGACTGCCACTGCCTCCCTGGCCAGATTGGTGATTTTGGTGGACCTCCTGCAGCCAAAGCAGGGCACAGGACATTGCAGTAGCCTTCCACTGCACCCCAGAGAAGTGTCACTACATTTGGGAGCTGCCGCCTCCTTTGCTTTTGGGGCCATATGTCACCTGGAGTATTCCTGGTCTGAAGGGCAATTAGGGATGGGCAATAAATGCTGGTCTTGCCTGTGATGCTCACATCTCAAGAAATAACAAAATAAAGAATAAATACCTGAATTAGCGTTTATACTTGGAGACCACATCCTATTTTAAAACTCTACAGTTTGTAGAGCTATCTTTCTGTCCGTTAAATAGATGTAAAAACTACACTGTACCTATGGCTTCCAAGAGGCCCACTGTGTGAAATAATAAAACCTGAATAAATCTGAAATACAATGTGAAATTTGTATTTTGAAATAATTTTTCTTTTTACAGGAAACCTATTCCCCAGTGCATTCTTCTACTTTGAAGAGAGAGACTAATAAATGACAGCAAAAAGAGGAGAATACAGACAGAAACCAAAAAGAGATAGAGGAAATGAAAGAACATACAAGCATATGAACATATGAACAAGGACCAGGAGTGGGCCATTCAGCCCATCAAGCCTGCTCTGCCATTTAATAAGATCATGGCTGATCTGATAGTGACTTGATATCTGCGCCTCACCTACCGCTGATAACCTATCACCCCGCTGCTTACCAAGAATCCACCTCTGCCTTAAAAATATTCAAAGACTCTGCTTCCACCACCTTTTCAGGAAGGGAGTTCCAAAGTCTCATGGACCTCTGAGTGAAAAAATTTCACCTCATCTCTGTTTTAAATGGGAGACCCCTTATTTTTAAACAGTGACTAGTTCTAGGTTCTTCCACATGAGGAAACATCCTTTCCATATCCACCTGTCAAGACCCTTCAGGATCTTATAGATTTCAATCAAGTCGCCTCTTACTCTTCTAAGCACCAGCTGATATAAGCCTAGTCTGTCCAACCTTTCCCCATATGACAACCATTCCAGGTATTAGTCTGGTAAACCTTGTCTGAACTGCTTCCAACACATTTACATCCCTTAAATAAGGTGACCAATACTGTACACAGTACTCCAAACGTACTTTCACTAGTGCCCAGTACAGCTGAAGCATAACTTCCCTACTTTTGTATTCAATTTCCCTCGCAATAAATGATAACATTCTATTGGTTTTCCTAATTACTTGCATACTAGCCTTTTGTGATTCATGCACTAGGAGACCCAGACCCCTCTGCACCTCAGAGTGCTGCAATCTCTCACCATTTGGATAAAATGCTTCTCTTTCATTCTTCTTGTCAAAATGGACAATTTCACATTTTCCCACATTATACTCCATCTGCCAGATCTTAGCCCACTCACTTAACCTGTCTATATCTGTTCGTAACCCTCTTATGTTCCCTTCACAACTTACTTTCCTACACATCTTTGTGTCATCAGCAAATTTGGCAACCATCCTTTCAATCCCTTCATCTAAGTCATTTATATAAATTGTACACAGCTGAAATCCCAGCACTGATCCCTGTGGCACACCACTCATTACATCTTGCCAACCTGAAAAAGACCCATTTATGCCTACTCTGTCTACTCTCTGCTTCCTGTTAGCCAGCCAATCTTCAATCCATGCCAATATGTTACCCCCTATACCATGAGCTTTTATTTTCTGCAATAACCTTTGATGTGGCACTTTATCAAATGCCTTCTGGAAATCTAAGTATAGTACATCCATCGATTCCCCTTTATCCACTGCACATGTTCCTTCCTCAAAGAACTCCAATAAATTGGTTAAACACAATATTCCTTTCACAAAACCATGTTGACTCTGCCTGATGACCTTGAGCTTATCCAAGTGCCCTGCTATAACTTCTTTAATAATAGCTTCTAACACTTTCCCTACAACCGATGTTAGGCTAACTGGCCTGTAGTTTTTTGCTTTCTGTTTCTCTCCCTTTTTGAATAAAGGGGTTACATTTGCTGTCTTCCAATCTAATGGGACCTTCCCTGAATCTAGGGAGTTTTGGAAAATTAAAACCAATACATCAACTATCTCACTAGACACTTCTTTTAGACCCTAGGATGAAATCCATCAGGACCTGGGCTCTTGTCAGCCGCAGCTCCAACAATTTACTCAGTACCATTTCTCTGTCGACAGTAATTTTCTTGACTTCCTTCCCCACTTCCCTTACCTGGTTTATAGCTGCTTCTGGGATGTTACTTGTATCCTCTATAGTGAAAATTGATGCAAAATACCTGTTCAATTCATCTGCCATCTCCTTGTTTTCCATTATCAATTCGCCAAGCTCACTTTCTATAGGACCAATGCTCACTTTGTTAACTCTTTTCTTTTTAAAATATTTATAAAAACTCTTACTACCTATTTTTTATATTTCAGGGGGGACGGAGTCCAGGGGGAGGAAAGAGTCCAGGGGGGAGGAAGGAGTCCGGAGGGGGGAGGGAGGAAGGGTGGGTGAAGGAGTCCAGAAGGGGGACGGAGTCCAGAGGGGGGAAGGAGTTTGGAGGGGGGAAGGAGTCTGGAGGGGGAAAGGAGTCTGGAGGGGAGATGTCCAGGTTAACGTACAGGGGAGGGGTCTGCAGAGTCAATGACTGCCTCCTGGGGAGTGAAATTAGGGTGGGCATGGTAGGAGGGAATGGTGAGTATGAGATGGGGCAAAGTGAACCGGTAGGGTGGCAGGGTGACCATGCAATGGTATCGGTAGGAGAGGCGGCAAGGGTGGTTGGGGGAGACTTGGAAGCAGACACGGACCGTTGGGCTGGGAATGAGGAGGTCAGGGATGTCAATGTCGATGGGGTGGAGTTTTCCAGAAGGTAGGGAATGTGCATGTTCACCCGGACATCCCCAAAGGAAAAGTCTGGTAGTGACAGTGGGGAGGTGGAGGGTGATGTCAGGGGTCGACAGTGATGGGGGAAAGGACGTGGGTCACTGGGGAAGGGAAAAGATAGGGGTACTAAAGACAAATGTTACACGCGCCATGCTTCTGAATCCAAAAGTGAAAGGAGACCCGTATATGGCAGCAACAGGTGCTGCATAGGAGTGTGGTCGGTGGGTGGGTGGAGATGCAGATCAGCTCAGATGGACAACTAAAAGAGAGCCCTAGCAGGCAGCATGCAAAATGCTCAGGACATTGAGATGAATGTGATGGAGGAAGGCTCCATCTGTGGGGTCAGTGCTTGCACAAGGCTCCAAAAGGCCCTGCCACACACACACACTCCTCCTCCCAGAATCACTCAGGGGCTTGCTGTGTGCAGTTGAAATGCTAGTCGGGGAGGTGGGGGGGGGGTGGGGGGGGGTGGTGGGGGGGTGGGGGGGGGTGGGGGGGGGGGTGGTGTGTGGGATGCAGTGGGAGGACTCGCTGTGACGGGTCTTCTAGGCTGCTTATTTCCAGCTCTTCAATGGGGGAGTTGTCCTCTTGGCTGGTCCTCACCTGGATGGAGCTGAGGGATTGGCTGGCTGAGGGTGCCTGTCTATTGGCAGAGCTCCCTGTGAATGAAAATAGAGATAATTAGTGCATGGCAGCAGAGTCAAAAGCAGGGGACAGAGCACTCACAATTGCATTAAGAAAGGGATGATGTGCTTCAGGATCCTCATGTGGTTGTGTGCCATTGACCTCACTGTCGCCGCAAGCACAGTCCACATCCTCACCAGTCAGCATGATGGCACGCTCCTCAAAGTGAGTGAGGGGCTTAATGTGGAACACCCCACTACTGGTCTGGGACCTCGCCCTGCTGTGGTGAGGCTTCTGCTATTTTATTTACACTAAATTTGTAAATAATGAATCTTCTTAGCACATGATTTTATGGCCTTGGTGTCTATTTATTTGGGAAGTGCCAGTTAGCTCAATTGGTTATCTGGTTAGCGTATGGTTCAAATAATGCCAACAGTGCAGGTTTGATTACCATTCTGGCTGAGATAGACTTGGGACCTGCCTCCTTGCCCTGCCCTAAGAGTAGAAAGCAATGGCAAACCACCACTGACTGAAAAGCTAACAAGGAAACAGCTCAGGATAAAGCATCCGTCAACAATAAGCCAAGGACCTGCCTTTGGGAGGAGCACACATCAATGAATTTACTTATTTATGTAGGTTAAAGGATGCACTAATTATCTAGGAATCTATTAAAGTACACTTATTTCACTGTATCTGGGCTCTACTCTTACAACTTTCTAAATTATTTTTCTGGTTCTGTGTACGATTCCTTTCTTTTCACACACTAACAGTTACTCTACGCTCCTTTGCAACAGTAGTAATATTTATCATAGACTATGTCAGAGGATATCTGTTAGTCCATTTAAAAATCCTGACAGATATTTGTTAAACTTAAGAATTTCATTGTTCCTGGTGTCAAAACCTCAGCCTTAAAAAGGATGTAGCATCTTGTGTATGGCTCCTTCTCAGTAGAATAATATATTACATGTAATATTTTACAATGTACCTACTCTTAAAGAAACAGAATATTCCTGTAAATTACTGTGAGCGATGCCACAGGAAATCATGACCTTTGTATGAAAATATTGGTATTTCAACATCCTTGTAAATTAAAACTAATGCATTGAACCTTATTTCAGTGAATAGGCCACTGAAGACCGGAAAAGATTGAAAATTGCTTTGAAAGCCATGAAGCCTATTTGCATTATGTTGTAGCATATAAATTTTATTCTCACAACCATACAATTGTTATAAATATACTGAATAATGAATATGTTTCTTCTTTAAAGTGGTATATTACTTCTGTTTCCAAAACCTTAATCTTAGCTAATGCCTTTTTGTGTACCACTTGCCTAAATTTAATCTTATATAGAACTGATCCATGTACAGTGTCAAGGCTTGGTTATGTATGTGATTCACTGTCTCCTATTTCATGTTTGCATTTAGACTTATTTTTTTATGTGGTTAATCAGTTATTTCAGCTCTTATTGTATTTACAAAGCTTCAAGAAAATCTTTATGAAAGCATTTAAACAAATTGTGCGAATGATTCTGTCACACATTGTATGATAAATTTGAAACATCTTTTTGCCGAAGGTCAGGAATAATTTACACCTGCAAATTAACAGCTGCGCTTTCTGTCAAGGTTACTGTTTCCTGATGTCCCTGCAAAATAACACCCACTGAACATGAATATGCGCTTGATTTTAATTTTGCTACAGATCTTCATGGGCCACTGGAACAATGTATTTCTTTATTTACCAAGTGCTGCTCGCGGAATATGATTGTGAATTTAAATTTTATTTTGTTATTTACATTAATGAGTCCTTTAGAATAGTGTAGACATGCTAAAAATATTGTTGAAACAAAGCATAGCAACAGAAAGTTACCCTAACAGGTGATGTAGTATTGCATATTTGTTTGTATCACAATCAGTCACATCACTCCACAACAATCTGTGAAAGCTCAAACTAGCAAGTCACTAAGTCTTCATTATGCTCTTTATATTGTAGGAATATTTCAAGAACTGATTCTGCAAAAAAAAGCCTAAGGCCGCAGGTGCATTGGAATGCTTCCATTTTGTACTAACACCATGAAAGCAACTGCAAACAAGGTGCACACAAAAGCTTGCACAGCCAGGCTGGATGTTCTGTCTGTTGACTCTTTAAAAAAGGCCTTTGGAGGCTACAGCATAGCCTCATTTATTTTGTGGCAGTATTGCCAATATTAAGGATTCTGTCAGCAGCAATGCTGTAAAGTAATTCAGGCATAATGCTTCAGTGTATTGCAAATACTGTAAATATAATTTTAAAAATTTATTTTAGAAAAAATCCATTCATGCTTTGGCAATGGAAGCCAATTTCAGAACTGTGCTGCTTACATACGCATATCAATGATTCCTGTTTTATGCTCTTGGTTCTAAATATATGATTGGTTGAGAATTGGCTGTGGGATCGTTTTAACTGAACTCACCTGCCAGAGCACCCATGGGATCAGGTGGAACACTGGTTTTACACCCTACCTAATATTGCTCTCGTTGACTTCATTGAAGAGTAAAAGTGGGAGAGGGGTAAAACCATGCAATCCTGTCCATTTTTCCTGTCAGGTGAATTAGGTTATACTTGCCCCCATAAAGTTAGTTGAATAAATTCTCAAACTGCAATTTTGAAAAATAATAAAAATTGGGATAAAGATAAATAGAGTAGTGGGAAATGATCTTAGCACAGAAAATCAAATTGGTAGTTAGTGTAATTCTTTGATGTAGAGATTCAATAGATGTCTACCGTGTTTTCTAGGTGCTAGCTATATGCTAGGAAAAAAATCATATTATAACTGTGAAGCACTGTCAATAAAAACGTAACAATGTTAGTTAGATTGTAATAAAAGATACAACAGACTCCATAAATTCAGGAAATATGACATTGCAACAAGGTATGGACAATTCTGATTGTCCAGATTGTTCTGATTTTAAAATCAGTGAAACACATCTTTTGGGTCAAGGAATAGTTCACTGATAATTAGGAAATATGTATTTTCCTTCTGTGCTTTTCCAATCACCGAGATCATCAAACCAATCTTTAAATTTTTCTTCTGTTGGTCATCTTGTTTTCAGATTGTATATTTAAACTGCTTGAGTTTGTGGGCTTAATTTTAACTGCCAAGGGAAGCTGGCTTCGGGTGCAGACAGGGCTTAAAACTACAAAAACTGTGCAGGGTTGGGAACCCGACATAATCCTATTGAGTCCCTGAGGTTTAACCAGTGCCAGTTGGAAGGCAAGATACCATGGAACTGTCAGGTAAGTGCTTAAAGTATTCAAAAGGCAACTACTTGAGAATTTAACCCAGCATTCTGGTTCTAACAGCCAGCACACATTTTCTGAGTAATTGTAACCTACCAGGGTCAACCAGGTAACTCTTTCAAGTACAAACCCATTTCCATCTGTTTCAGCTGAAGTTACATTGTTTTCATAGTTTGCCATTGTGAGATTTGAACTCTTGATCTTGGGGTTACAAACCCAGTACCATAACCACTTGGCTATTTAGGCCAAGCTAATGATTGACTTTGTAACTCTTTCAAGTATAGACACGTTTCCATCTGTTTCAGAGTTTGCCATTGTGAGATTTGAACTCTTGATCTTACAAACCCAGTACCATAACCACTTGGCTCTTTAGGCCAAGCCCAAATATGTTTCCATCTGTTCCTATTCAAATGAAGTTACTTTGTTTCATAGTTTACCATTGTGAGATTTGAACTCTTGATCTTGGGGTTGCAAGCCCAGTATCATAACCACTTGGCTATTTAGGCTAAGCCAGGGTCAACCAAGTAAGAGTACAGCAGAGAAGGCTTCTTCAATGAAACTAACAGGCTGGGAAGCCTCCAAATCATGAAACTGATTAGTTGCAGCCATGCCTAGTTGATGCTCACAGCACTTCTTCTGAGAGTCTGCTCCCACTACTTGACAGGTGATTTCCAACTTCTTGGAAGTCATTTCATCTGTTTTGGACTTCAGCCACCTTGTTCTGCATTTCCCACCCATCAGTCTTGTAAGCAGTTCAGAAACCAGACAATAAAATTCGGACAAGGCGGCTTGTATCAGGTCAATTTTAGTGAGCAACAAAAGTTATACTTAACAAACGATAGCTATTGATATCTTTGTTCAGTTGCTTTTTTTTTGCTCCCCACTGAATCTAGTGGTGACAGATGGCACATGACTTCTTCCTCTTTTCTCTCCCTTTGTCTTCTTAAAATCTGCAAAAAAATCTGTTCAAACCTGTGCTTTCATCCTTCGGAAACAAGGCCTTTTCCTGTGTTCTGATGTTGCCATTGTGCTTTGATCTTATTATTTCATCTGTCAATGCTTACATTAACTCAATCCTGGTCACAAGCCCATGGTCACAACCCGAACAGGATATCCTTAACACATAAACAGCTCATCGTTAATTTTTCCATGTATAACCATTTGCCAAACCCTAACTTGTTTAATTATAGCCCGAAGTCCATTGATCTATACATTTCAAAGCACATCCTTTGATCACAACTGATACCATAGTTTGGATATCTGACCTCTGCTTCTCCTATCCATGTTATCAGTTCACACCATCAGTCCCTGTGATTCTAATTTAACACCAATTACAAAGGCAATATTTCCTCACACATCCAAAATTAACGCTTCATCTACCAGGAGCTCATACAAAATATAAAAAGTACAAAAAGTATAAAAGGTTCACTTTCCCTACAATCCCCACTTTGAGGATGAAATGAGGCATGGGCAGAATAATATGGATTGGAAACCAAGTTGGCATGGAGCTGACATGCTCCATGGATATACATGGATACCAGATTGATGCATTCCATTGAACTACACCCAAAGTAGGTTTCTTTTGTCTCTATCTTCTATCCTAAGCGGGGCATCCCATTAATCATCATTCTATTTCATTCATGAGCCCTGGAGAAACTTTACAGTCCAATATTCTCATAATATCTTTAAAATCAAAATCAAGCATTCCGGTTTAATTCCAGGTCTTAGAGTCATAGAGTCATAGAGGTCTACAGCACAGAAAAAGGCTCTTCAGCCTAACGAGTCTGCGCTAGTCAAACAAGCATCTAACTATCTTAATCCCATTTTCCAGCACTAGGCCCATAGCTTTGTATGCCATGGCATCGCAAGTGTGTATCCAAATACTTCTTAAATGTTATGAGGGTATCTGCCTCTGCCACCCGTTCAGGCAGTGAGTTCCAGATTCCGGCCACCCTATGGGTGAAAAAATTCTTCCTCACATCCCCTCTAAACCTCCTGCCCCTTATCTTAAATCTATGCCCCCTGGTTACTGATCCCTCCACCAAGGGGAACATGTCTAGCCTATCTATGCCCCTCATAATTTTATACACCTCAATCATGTCCCCCCTCAATCTCCTCTGCTCCAGGGAAAATAACCCCAGTCTATCCAATATCTCCTCATAACTAAAACTCCCCAGACCAGGCAACAACCTGGTAAATCTTCTCTGCACCCTCTTTAGTGCAGTCACATCCTTCCTATAATGCGGATTCCAGAACTGCGCTCAATACTCTAGCTGTGGCCTAACCAGCATTTTATACAGTTCCAGCATAGCCTCCCTGCTCTTGTATTCTATGCCTCAGCTGATAAAGGCAAGTGTCCCATATGCCTTCTTAACCACCTTATCTACCTGCCCTGCTACCTTAAGGGACCAGTGGACATGCACACCAAGTCCCTCTGTTCCTCGGTACTTCCCAGGGTCCTACCATTCATCGTGTATTCCTGTGCCTTGTTTGTCCTGCCCAAGTGCATCACCTCACACTTATCTGGATTAAATGCCATTTGCCACTGATCAGCCCATCTGACCAGCCCCTCTATATCCTCTTGTAATCTAAGGCTTTCATCCTCACTATTTACCACTTCACAAATTTTCGTGTCATCCGCAAACTTACTGATCAACCCTCCTACATTCAAGTCTAAATTGTTTATATATACCACAAACAGCAAGGGACCCAACACCGATCCCTTTGGAACCCCACTGGACACAGGCATCCATAAAAACATCCCTCAATCATCACCCTCTGCTTCCTGCCACTCAGTCAATTCTGGATCCAATTTGCCAAACTGCCTTGGATCCCATGGGCTCTTACCTTCATTATCAGTCTCCCATGCAGGACCTTATCAAAAGCCTTGCTGAAGTTCAAGAAGACCACGTCAAATACATTGCCCTCATCTACACACCTGGTCACCTCTTTGAAAAATTCAATCAAACTTGTCAGATATGACCTCCCCTTAACAAAACCATGCTGACTGTCCTTGATTAATCCGTGCCTCTCCAAGTGTAGATTAATTCTGTCCCTCAGAATTGCTTCCAATAGTTTCCCCAACACTGAGGTTAGACTGACTGGCCTGTAGTTCCCTGGTTTATCCCTTCCTCCCTTCTTGAGTAACGGTATTAACACATTTTGTTTGTTCTTTATCTCAGATGATATTTTATTTTCTTATAAGTGACTTGCTAAATTATGCCTGACTTTTTTATTTCAAAATTATTCCAAATTCATATAGCAGTGTTATTGGGTTGACAGGCTTTGTTCATGTTCAATATATGTTCTTCCCAAAACAAACTTCTCTCTTTTCCTTGATATGCAGAAACCACCCAGATTGTTTTTCATTTAATATTTTTCCAAAAATCAAAAGCTTGTTTGTCCCCTTAAGCTTCAAGTAAATTTACTTTGAGTGCTTGAAATAGCAACTCATATCAATTTATTTTATCAACTCCAATTTCAAAAACGATTATATCCCAGGGTAGGTGGTTTTAAATTGGGCTTTTACACCAGAGACAGAAGTGCTTGCAATGTTTAGAGGTAATGTTCACATCTCCTGTTCGCAAGCACTTTGTCTTGAAATATGACAAATGACCTGAATGATTAAGGTCCAGTCTTTGACAGTCAAAGCCTTTCATCTAAATTTGATGTCTACAGGTAGGTGCTTGAAGCTGTAAAACTCCTAGATCCCTTGCTGCTGTTTTGGAACCCATGTAGCCCTGGAAACCATCGTCACATGTTTAAAAAAAATACAAATGAGCCCAATGAGTTAATATGTCCAGTTATATCCATCAATTTAGAAACTTAAAATTTTGTAATGCCCAATGTATACGTGAATGTGGTGAATTAAAAAAAACTGTCAGCAGACAGGGTTAACTTCTCTGCTCGTTTGAAAGGGGGCAAAGCTATCATCTTTTTCTAACATTACAGAAAGATCATGGGTGGAATTTTCCCAAATTTGCACTAAGTGTGGTAGCAGGCGGGTAAAACAACATTTTACCCACCAGCTGCGATGGCCTGTTTTCATGCCGTATCGTCCCAAACCTGCCTCATTATTTACGCAGTCCTGAGAAACACACAGTTTCCATGGTGGGCGGGCTCTCATTCGCCCATCAGCTATCACTTTGCTACTGCATCACGCTAGGCACCATGTTTTAAGTCTAGCTACATGCACACATCTCAGTCCTTCCAGCTCATCACTGCTGCATGGAAGACACGGCCTGAAGCTGAAGAAGACTGCAGACTCCCAGGTTAATGACGGGTCCCCCAAGCAACTTTTGGATGCCGTGGAGGCCCGCCGGGATGTCCCTCACCCCCACTCTGACCGCAGGATGGACAGCAATGTGACAAATCCAGCTTGGGAGGCGGTGGCAGTGGTAGTCAGCACCAACGCCCTTCAGAAGAGGATAACCACCCAGTGCCACAAAAGGATGAATGATCTCCTTCATTCCACCAGAGTAAATAACATTTTTCATCACTCTCAACACACATACTCACAAACCCAGCACACATCCATAGGGCCTTCACTCATTGCCAGTTCAAGGGACATCACCATTCACTCTCACACACAGTCATTGATCTCATCCAGTCCATGGGACCACTCACCACCCACACATACCAGGCATATTTATTGTCTGGACTGGCAGGCATCCTGCTTACACTCTCTCCCTCTCTATCCATGCAGGACAAGCTGGCAAACAACAAAAGAGAGAAGTTGCAGACTGATGGCGGAATGCCCGAAATCAAGGTCCTCACAGACTTCGAAAACAGAGCCATCCAGCTGGCCAGCAATGATCTGGGCCAGTCCTGTGCTGACAGTGAGGTCGGCGGTAAGTGAGGGTCCAGCAAAGCAACATCCATCAGACAACCATGCTGTAAGTGATGTGTCCTGTTTCACAGGCCACTGCCATGCACTGATTATCTCCCGTTGCTTTCATGGGCACATCTGCCAAGCAGCTGGCAGAGTCCATGACCCAGGGCCTCCAATCAAGCCTCAAAGAAACCTCTGAAGAAGCATGTGGAGTCCTGAAGTCCTGTCACAGCGCCCACACCCTCCCCCAGCACAGAGACACACACCTCGGTGAGACCTAGCTTTAGAATAGCCTCGGGATCACAATCTGGTGATCTGTACCATCACCCACAAGATTGGTTCACCTCTGCATGCCTATCTCGTTGTAGAAGTCAACCATCCTCTAAAAGCGCATTTTCCAGCATCCGTTCAGCCTGCCGGCTTCTGTGAAGGAATAAATCATTGGATTTTGATTTTGGACTCTGGACACACTCGAAACAATAGTCCTTTTCTCTGTGGTCTTTGCCTTATAAATCTTTCTTTCTCTATCCTTCTTTTGCTGAATGAGTGCACAGGGAGCAATGAAACAACCCCCCTTCCCACGTTTTCAGTGCGTGCAAATAAACTAACCCTCTGAGTTCATCCTATCTTAACTTTTTTGTGGTGTTATTAAAAGCAAATTGGATCACACCAAAACTGAAGGATTGGGAAACATACCGCCACTTATAAAAGGGGAAGAAAATCAAAACACCTTTCTGTTTATAGATGCGTGGCGAGAGGAGAAATCAGGGCTGTTTAAATTAACCACCCCCCCCTCCGTCTATAACATCTGGCTTTCTTTTAATTTCCTAACCTTACTGTATTTGTAACTCTTCTCAGTGTTATTTCAAACTATCTACTTCATCCTTTTTCTGTCATGCCCAATCATCAGCTTATAAGCACAGTGAAATACACCATAAGGAAGTAGGTCTCTTGCTTCTTCACCTGTAATCTTCTACCATCCACTCTTCCTTGAATAAGTATAACTAACTCCTTGAAGGGGACTCGCTCTCCCTCCATTAAACGTTTGTCGACAAAATCTGGACCTCAGGGTCTGGTACTTTATTTATACATTGACTGGACATTATTCTCACCTTTCCATTTGCCTTCAACCAACTGCTGGATTCTACTGATCTCACAACACTGGGGGAAGAATTTTACCCTTGGCGGGGGTGCTCAGTGGGGGTGGGCGGGGGTAGTCACGAAGCCGCCTGCTGCCCACGATTGGCAGCACACCGCAAATTCATGCAGATGGGCCAATTAAGGCCCACCCAGCGTGAGACACGGCCTGTGAATGAGCACTAAGGGGCGGGGGCTTAATGTCCACCAGGCCCAATGGCGACCCAATGGCTGATTCGAATGCAGCCTCAGCAGCCCCTGGAAGGCTGCCACCAAAGGATGTGGAAGTCCTGTGTATGGAGACCATAGCTGGTGGACACGGCAGGTGGGAGGGCAGGTCGACGGGGCAGTGGGCTATGTGTTTCTCAGATGAATGCCTCACGGCCCTCTTGGAGGAGGTGGCAGCAAGGAGAGAAACACTTGCCCCAGGGGTGGGAGGAGCAGGCCCTCCCACCTCACCATAAAGGCCTGGGAAGAGGTGGCATTGAGGGCCAGCAGCCACGACATGGTGAGGCACACATGGGTCCAGTGCTGGAAACACTTTAATGATCTCCTGCGATTGGGAAGGGTGAGTACTGTGCTGGCATGGGTCACTTTGTAGAACAGGTAAGAGCTGCCCATCCCCCCTGTGGTCCTCAGAGGTGCCCTCCCGCCTGCCTTGTCCATCTGCCGTGGTCTCCATGTACAAAGGTGTTACAGTATGAGTGACAAATGCCAATGAGTCAGGATCTGGCCAAGGGGGTGAGCCCTGGCTGCTTGGACTGAGTACCTTGCAGCTCCAGGGTCATGAATCAGCTGTGAGGTATTCCTCAGGTGGGGTTGGCCAGGCTGCAATGGCAATGCAGTTAGAGAGTGGACTAATCAATGCTCCTCTGTCCTTTGAAGAGAAAACATCCTATAACAGTACCGAGAGTTGCAGACTGGTGGGGGACCCCCACAACTCCTAACCCTCAGTTGATATGAGCAGGAGGCCCTGGAGCTGGAGAGGCGCCATGCACCTCGGTCAAGTGGCCGTGGTGAGGTTGGGGTGCCAGGGGGAGGTAAGAGTGCAGTGCACTGAGGTCAGAATGTGACTTTTTGCAACCATTCCAGTGTAGTCTGTACATTGATGTGAGCCTCGAACCTGGAATGCCCATTGATCATTGAAAGATGAGGGCACCATGATGCAGATATCTGTCTCATCAGGGTGCCAGGCAAGCACACTGACTGTCTATTGACTTAAACTAATGATATGTCCTTCTTCTCCCTTATAGGTTCACCAGCAGCCCTTCGTTCTGAGGATCCTGAAGGCCCACCCCTGACGCCTGAAGACCAGCATGCTGAGCACGCTCCAGTGTCACAGCCTCTCTGTCAAGCAGGCACCAGCTCAGATGCTATCACCTCAGTGGGCACAAGATCAGTCTCTTGGTGCACATTGGTGAGGGCACATCACACTCGCTTGAGGTGCGGGTGGAGGCAGAGAGTGCCCAGGGCGTCAGCAGTCTGAGGACTGCTGGAGACCAGGATGATGCTCAGTCGATGGCTGATGATGAGCCTCTGGAGTTGTCCAGGAGGCAGCAGCTGCTGAATGTCCAGCAGGGTGTGTGGAAGGATCTGGCGAAGAAACAAGGGGGAATGTGTGCCATGGTGTCCATTGTGGAGGAGTCCATGCAGAGCATAAGCACTGCTTTGATCCTCATGGCCAAGCACAATACCTCCTCCATAGACAGAGTGGTGACTCACATGGAGAGGCTCCTCCAGGGATTCAATCAGGGGTTCCTGGGGATGTGCTTGGACCTGCAAGCCCTCACACCAGTAATGACCTCAGCTGGTCAATGTCAGTGTGGGAGATGGATTGGGCACTTGGCATCCCACCCATCAATGGTGAGCAGGGAGGTCCAAAGCGACCTGACATTAGTGTATGAGCTACCTGCTGTCTCTATGGACTCCTCTCAGGGCACTCCAGATGACCGCAGCAGCTCGTAAGCCCCTCTGCCATTGACTGTCACATCTGATGAGGTTGCAGCAACTGGGGAGATGCCAGCCATGGCACTGGCTGCTCCCTCCCAAGCGGGTCCAGCACAGGCTCCTCGGGCCACAGGACTCACGCCAAGGTCATCAAGGCCAAAAAGACAGCACAGTGAGCAGGCTGTCTCCAATGC
The DNA here is from genome assembly GCF_017639515.1 of Carcharodon carcharias. Taxonomy (NCBI): domain Eukaryota; kingdom Metazoa; phylum Chordata; class Chondrichthyes; order Lamniformes; family Lamnidae; genus Carcharodon; species Carcharodon carcharias. The sequence goes on from NC_054486.1 coordinate 73,507,722, forward strand.
CAGTGTCAGCGAGGGGGGAAAACTAGACAGAGCACTCGCAAGCGAAAACCTAAAGCACCTTAAATACAACATGGCCTGATTAATCCGGTGATTTTTGTTTCCCCCATTTTTCTGTTTTTTTTTAATGGTGTGATGTAAAACACCGGTCGATGTTAATTTCTGCAATGTTTGTCCGTCAGCAGTAAATGAAATGTTTGTTTGCAACTGGCCTCTGGATGCTTCCTTTGCTCTGTAGGTGCAGGGTAGGCCATGATGTTATGATGGACATGTGACTCCTTAAACTTTATTGCACTGCACCTAGTGTATGCTGCTGACCAAGGAACTGGCCCTATCAGGGATCGAGTATGGATCCTGCAGCCCTGGCATGTGGTGGTGTTTCTTATTTGGTAGGCTAGCTGAAGGAACATTGGATCAAAGCATCTTGGGTGTCCCTGCCTCTCTGCAGGTTACTTAGGGCAGTGTCCATGCCCTCAGTATTCTCCTGAGTGTGCTCGTCCTCGGACTCACTACTGGATTCATCATCTGTTGCCTGTGCAGCTGTGTCAAGATCTTCTTCCTCCACTGTGTCACCCCTTTCCAGCCCCAGATTGTGTAGAGTGCAGCATGGAACCACTATCAGTAACACATGATCTGAGGGGTACTGGAGTGCGCCCCCTGAATGGTCCAGTCATTGGAAGCGCAGATTGAGAAGAGTGATGGTTCTCTCTACCACTGCCCTTGTGGAGGCATGGCTCCTGTTATGCCGATGCTTGGCCTCTGTTCTTGAATGGCGGAGAGTCGTCATGAGCCTCCTTTTGAGCAGATAGCCCTTGTCACTCAGCAACCATCCATTCAGCTGGACTGGAGCACTGAAGAGCCCCGGCACCTGGGAGTGTCTGAGGATGTAAGCATCATGGGAGCTGCCAGGGTACCGTGCACAGACTTGCAGAATCTGCATCCTATGGTCACGCACCAACTGCACGTTCATGAAGTGGAATCCCTTCCTATTGATGAAGGCACCCGGCTGACCCACTGGCTGCTTGATGGCCACATGTGTGCAGTCTATAGCACCCTGGACATGGGGGAATCCAGCAATCGCTGCGGATCCTCTGACTCGCTCAGCCTGGTAGGCCTCATCCATACGGCAGTGAATGAAAGTCAATGCACACCTGAACAGAGCTCCTGTCACCAGCTTGATGCAACAATGGACAACTGATTGGGAGGCTTCACAAAAATCCCCCACTGACCCCTGGAAAGAGCCAGAGGCATAGAGGTTGAGGGCCACTGTTGACCTTCATAGCCACTGGCATGGGGTGTCCACCCACACAGTCAGAGCTGATCTCAGGGCAAATGCTCTGACAAATGGAGGTCACTGTCTCCCTTGAGAGACGTAGCCTCCTTCGGCATTGCACCTCAGACATATTGAGGTAGCTGCATCACTGCCTGTAAACCCTGGCAGCAGGATAGTGGCATCTTCTGCGGCCCCTTCTGCCTTGGACTTCCTGTTGTGCCTATGCCTCTCCTACCACAGGTCGCTCCACTGGAAGCTGAATAAGGACAGGTGGCCTCATCCCCCTTCTGGCCCTCTCTTCCTCCTCAGAGGTGATGCCTCCAGCAGAGATCACAATCCCCATTACCAGGTTAAGGGAAGGCTATCTGATACCTGGAAGGCCCCACGTGATGTGAATCCTCCTGAGTCCTGAACTGAAACCTCTAAATTCTCTGAATGCAGCTCTGAATTGGAATGAAGCTGTCCTGTTCGTGGAAGCAACCAGCAGCAAGTGATATCCTGCACTCCTCATTAATCGCTTTGACAAGGCCACTGACCCCTCTTATCCCGCCCGTAGATGAGATTTTGCAAATTGTGGCCTGCCCACCTGCCTGTGCGATGGCCTAAAAATTGCATGGGCTTCGAAAAGTCACAGGAAATTGGTGTCTCAAGGGCCTTAACTATTTCACACACACCACATACACTAGAATGGTGGGCGCTCCTTCGCCTTCATCCCACACCCACCTAGTGAAATATCGCGAGAGTGCATTTTGACGTCAGCACGCTCAGCTGTGCTTTATTTCATGCCTGGGCAGGTCGGGCATGCACCCACACGCCAAGGGTAAAATTCTGCCCTGGGTCTTCCTTTCCTGGCATAAATGATGGCCGATCATACACTTCCAAGATCCTTAACCACCAACACTAAGTATCCCTGTCCTAGTCTGGTCCTGCTGTTGTGCACCAATTTGCAACAGGTTCAGAGACTAGACAATAAAATTAGGACTTGATGCAGTGGTATCAGGACAATTTATTAAGCAACGTGTTAGGAGAGCGGGGAGGGACAGACTGAAACCACCCCCTCACCACCTCCCCAACCCCCTGACCCCGGTTCCTCCTCCCTTCTGTCCATAATCAGGGTAGTTTAATTTTGATAAGGATGAGGTGTTCCCAAGCCCCATTTGTGTGTGGTCAGTTTTTACAAGGTCACCGCAGCAAACATTCATGGATTTTTAAACAAGGAGCATTATTTATTCACACACACTTTTCCCAAAAAGATTATTGCTATTTCACACACACCACATACACTAGAAAGATACAGCAAAAGAAAAGAGATTTCACTTCTACAAAATATTAAGACCAAATAGAATAGTTAGCATTTCCCATGATTTTAAGAGTCCAGTGAGAGGGAAAGCTTTTCCACTCTGGAGTTGAAGTTCAAACAAGTCCAGATAGCTGAAGACAAGGTTTGTGGAGTTTCTTCGGGATAAGTGATGCATGGCAGGTAATGTAGGCAGCCTTGATAATTCTTGTAGCCAGAGGACCATCTTCCCTTACCTGGTGAAATTCAGAATCTTTCGGATCAAGTTTCAATGAGGCTTTAAACTTTAAACCTCATGGCTCTGTAAAGGCCAGATGTTATAGCCTCCTGTCCGCAGTGATGTTTCTTCTGTTGCTATTTCTGTCAACTGCTGTAAAGCAAGCAGGACTTTATAATAAAAGTTTTTCAAAAATCAAAGTGTTTCGGTCATGTGATGATTGGCCATTGATACATGAATAGAAAACAATTGATTGTTCATATTAATGAAGGAGTTTCCACCTCCCATGGTCAGTATAACTGACATACATTACAGGCAGATAAAGGTCCTTAGCATTTACTTGTGCATAATCAGTTCCATAATAATTTCATAATCATTTGAGATAGAGGATCAAATATGTAATCAAATTTCAGAGGAGTGTAATAATAATAAGTAAGTAATTGTAGGGTATTTTAACTACCCAAATACTAATTGGGACAGTTTTAGTGTGCAAGGAAGGGAGGGAGCAAAATTCTTAAGTTGCATCCAGGAGAACTTTTTAGCCAGTATGTAGAAAGCCCAAAGAGGGAGGGGGCATTTCTGGACCTACTATTTGGAAATGAGCCCAGGCAGGTGGAAGGCAAATCAGTAGGGGAATATTTTGAAGATAGTAACCATAACTCAGTTAGATTTAGGATAGTTATGGAAAAGGATAAGGTTGGGTCAGGAATAAAAGCTCTAAACTGGGGTAAGGCTAATTTTGCTAAGGTGAGATATGCTTTGGCCCAAGTGGACTGGGAGCTGCTACTTGCAGATAAAACTGTGTCAGAGCAGCGGGTAGCATTCAAGGAGGCAATAGTGAGAATACAGGGCAAATATGTTCCCATAAAGACAAAGGGGGTACCAAGTCTGGAGAACCCTGGATGTCAAGGGACATAAAGGTTAGGATTAAGAAAAAAAGAGAAGCTTATGACAGATGCCAAAGGCACAATACAGAAGAGTCCCTAGAGGAGTATAAAAAGTGCAGGGGGTAACTTAAAAAGGAAATTAGGAAAGCTAAGAGGGTGCATGAGAAAGCACTAGTGGGTAGAATAAAGGAAACCCAAAAGAGTTTTTAAACTATATAAAGAGCAAGAGAATAATTAGGGAAAGAGTAGGACCAATAAGGGATCATAGAGGAAATATACGTGTGAACCTGGAAGATGTGGGTATAGTCCTCAATGAATACGTTGTGTCGGTCTTCACAATGGAAAAGGATGACGCAGATATAGACATCAGGGTGGACGACTGTGAAATAGTAGAGGAAATTAACAAGAGAGAGAGGAGGTACTAATGGCTTTAGCGGCCTCAAAAGAGGATACGTCCGCAGGCCTGGATGAGATGTGAGGGTGAGTGTGGGAGAGTGTGTGGTGATGCTCCTTGAACTGGCAGTGAATGAGATGCCAATGAGTGTGTGATGGGCTTGAGTGTGTGAGTTTAGAGTGAATAGATGGTTGCCATACCCTGGCGGCATGGATGAGATCTGCATTGGATGGCCAACCTCTTCTGTGCAGCATTGGCACTGATCACCACTGCCATCGCCTACCAAGCTGGAGTGGTGGGATTGCTGGACCTCCTGCAGCCAGAGCGGAGGTAAAGGACATCACGGCGGGGGCGGGGAGGGCCTCCTTGGCATCCAAAAGGCATTCTAGAGATGCATCACTGAATTGGAGGGGCTGCAGTCTTCTTGCCTTTCGGGGCCATGTCTTCTGCGCAGCAGTCCTGGGCTGGAAGCACTGAGAGGTGTGCAACCAGATGAACTTTAAGTATGGCACTTGACGTGAGGAAGCAGTGAGGTGATGGCATGGCGGGAGAATAAGAGGTCCCCCGCTATCAAAACTGTGTTTTTCCCGGGAATACATGATTAATGAGGAGGGATTGGGATGATACAGTGAGAAAAGCTGGTGGGTAAAACGCTCTTTTTATGCCTGCTACAGGGCTTAGTACAAATCTGGTACAATTCTACTCAGAATGTCCTCATGTCTGCTCATCATGACAAACAAAAGGTATATTTAACCTGCAAAGGCAGTCGATATGCTCGTTCAGGTGGTGCTTTTTTCCCAATGACTCTAGCGACTACAGATGGCTCATGACTCCTTCCTATTATCTCCCTACATCTTCTTGAAATCTGTGCAAAGAACCTCTTAAAATCTGTGCTTTTATCCTCTGTATTAGAGCTGACTTAATTCCAGTCACACAGGCAATATTTCCTCAAACATCTAAAATGAACCCTTCATCTACCAGGAGCTCATACAAAATATAAAAGTACAAGAAGTATAGAAGATACAAAATATAATAGGTTCACATTTCCTACAGCCTTCACCATGGCATGGGAACAGCTCAGCACCTCTACCTTGCACGTCTGATTAGGGACCAGAGGAGCTGTGCCAGATGTAGCAGGAGCAATGCCATCAGCAGCACTAGTTGCCTTCTCCTCAGCCACATGTGGGCACTCGGCACCACCCCCCCCCCCACCCAGTTTTTCAGATGTGTGTCTCGCGATGCTCTTGGAGAAGGTGGCTGCCAAAAAGGACAAAAAAATCTTGGGAGGAGGTGGCAGTCGAGGTCAGCAGCTGAGACGTTGTGCAGCGCACATGGGTGCAGTGTCACAAAAGGGTCATTGACCTGCTGTGCTCAGGAAGGGTGAGTACCGTGTTGGCATGGATCAGTGTGGTGAAGTGTTAAGGGCTGGCCGTCTCCTCGTGGAGCTCAGGGGTGCTAGAGCCTGAGTGCCAATTGTCAATGACGCCGGAGCTGTCCAAGAGGGCGAGTCTGGCTGCTTAGACTGGGTGCCTTTAGGCTCGAGGGCCATGGCTCGGATGTGCCCTGCAAGGTGTTCCTCAGCTGGGGTTAGCCAGGCTGCAATGGCGCTGCAGGTAGAGAGGGAACCAATCAATGCTCCTCTGTCCTTTCAAGAGAAGACATCCCATAACAACATTGAGAGGTCACGGACAGGTGGAGGTCCCCCAAACCTTCTAATATTGACCAGATTTGAGCAGAATGCCTCAGAGCTGGAGAGGCGCCATGCACCTCGTTCAGCCGGTCATGGAGAGGCTGGGGTGCCAGATGAAAGTAAGAGTGCAGTCTGGACGTTTATTGATTGGAATCCCTTCCTGTTGACGAAGGCGCTCGGCTGATCCACTGGTGCCTTGATGGCCACATGTGTGCAGTTAATAGCACTCTGGATGTGGGGGAACCCAGCAATTGCTGAGAACCCTCTGGCTCACTCAGCCTGGCTGGCCTTGTTCGTATGGAAATGAATAAATGTCATTAACTGCCTGAACAGAGCTTCTGTCACCAGCTTAATGTAACTGTGGACAGCTGACCCCTGGAAAGAGTTGGAGGCATAGAAGTTGAGGGCTACTGTGACCTTCAGAGCCACTGGCATGGGGTTTCCACCCACACACTTGGAGGTGATCTCAGGTCCAAGCATATGACAAGTGGAGGTCACAATCCCCCTAGAGAGCAGAGCTTCCTTCGGCATTGCACCTTGCACATATTGAGATAGTTGCATTTCCCCCTGTAAACACTGGCAGCAGGATGGTGGCATCTTCTGTGGCCCTTTACGCCTTGGAATACCTGCTGGCCCTGCGCCCCTTGTGCCTGCGCCTCTCCTCCCACAGGTCGCTCCCCTGGGAGCTGTATTGGGACACCTGCCCTCCTCTCTCTTCTGCCCCTTTCTTCCTCAGAGGAGGAGGTGCACCCAGTGGAGACCACAATCCCCATTATCAGGGTAACAGAAGGCTGTTAGATATCTGGAGGGGTCCACATGGTCAAAATCCTCCAGGGACTTTGGAGACACCAATGAGTCCTGTATTGAAGCCTGGAAATGCTAAGAATGATGTTCAGAACTGAGATGAATCTGTCAAGTTCAAATAAGCAACCAGCAACAAGCAATCTCCTAAACTCTTCACTACTCACACTGGCAATGATGCTGACCCTTTTTATCCCGCCCTTGGATGAGGCTTTGCAAAATGTGGGCTGCCCGCCTGCCTGTTTTGCCCGTGCAATGAGCACGAAGTCACGTGGGCAAGGTAAAATCTGGATCAGTTGGGTTTTTAATGGCCTTAAGTGGCCTTTTAATTGATGGCAGGCATGGCTCCGACACCCACTCGCACCCACCAACCTGAAGATTGCGTGCATGTCGGATGACATCAGGGCGCTTGCCCGACATCTTCCCGCATGATTTTCTGCCCGACCAGGTCGGGGGCATGCCCAACCATGAGGTGTAAAATTTTGCCCTTGACTCAGTCGTTGTACCCCTACCAGGGTCCCATTAACTAGAAATCTTTCCTTTGACAGGTTTCCACATCATTGTCCTCACCCTCTCTGATGGGTCGGGAAATCCACTGATGTCGTGGTGAAGTTGAAGAGCCACAGCAAAACCAACTGGCAGAACAAATGCATTCCCGGCTGTTACCAGCTTCCCCACTAGGTGCAGGTCTATTAAGATTAAAAACAAAAAACTGTGGATGCTGGAAATCCAAAACAAAAACAGAATTACCTGGAAAAACTCAGCATGTTTGGCAGCATCGGCGGAGAAGAAAAGAGTTGATGTTTCGAGTCCTCATGACCCTTCGACAGAACTGGGTGAATCCAAGGAGAGGAGTGAAATATAAGCTGGTTTAAGGTGGTGGGGCAGGGGCGGGGGGGGGGGGGGGGGGGGGTGTGGGGGGTGGTGGGGGGGAGAGAAGTGGAGGAGGGTGGTGTGTTTGTAGGGAAAAGCAGGAAGTGATAGGAGCAGATAATCAAAAGTGTCACAGACAAAAGAACAAAAGAACACAGAGGTGTTGAAGTTGGTGATATTATCGAAACAAATGTGCTAATTAAGAATGGGTGGTAGGGCACTCAAGGTACAGCTCTAGTGGGGGTAGGGGGCATAAAAGATTTTAAAATAATGGAAATAGGTGGGAAAAGAAAACTCTATATAAATTATTGGAAAAAACAAAAGGAAGGGGGAAGAAACAGAAAGGGGGTAGGGATGGAGGAGGGAGTTCAAGATCTAAAGTTTTTGAACTCAATATTCAGTCCGGAAGATGAGGTGCTGTTCCTCCAGGTTGCGTTGGGCTTCACTGGAACAATGCAGTAAGCCAAGGACAGACATGTGGGCAAGAGAGCAGGGTGGAGTGTTAAAATGGCAAGCGACAGGGAGGTTTGGGTCACTCTTGCGGACAGACCACAGGTGTTCTGCAAAGCGGTCGCCCAGTTTACGTTTGGTCTCTCCAATGTAGAGGAGACCGCATTGGGAGCAACGAATGTAGTAGACTAATTTGGGGGAAATGCAAGTGAAATGCTGCTTCACTTGAAAGGAGTGTTTGGGACCTTGGACGGTGAGGAGAGAGGAAATGAAGGGGCAGGTGTTGCATCTTTTGCGTGGGCATGGGGAGGTGCCATAGGTAGGGGTTGAGGAGTAGGGGGTGATGGAGGAGTGGACCAGGGTGTTCTGGAGGGAACGATCCCTACGGAATGCCGCCAAGGGTGGGTGAAGGGAAGATGTGTTTGGTAGTGGCATCATGCTGGAGTTGGCGGAAATGGCGGAGGATGATCCTTTGAATGGGGAGGCTGGTGGGGTGATAAGTGAGGACAAGGGGGACCCTATCATGTTTCTGGGAGGGAGGAGAAGGCGTGAGAGCGGATGCGAGGGAGATGGGCCGGACATAGTTGAGGGCCCTGTCAACGACCGTGGGTGGAAAACCTCGGTTAAGGAAGAAGGAAGACATGTCAGAGGAACTGTTTTTGAAGGTAGCATCATCAGAACAGAAGCGACGGAGGCGAAGGAACTGAGAGAATGGGATGGAGTCCTTACAGGAAGCGGGGTGTGAGGAGCTGTAGTCGAGATAGCTGTGGGAGTCGGTAGGCTTGTAATGGATATTGGTGGACAGTCTATCACCAGAGATTGAGACAGAGAGGTCAAGGAAGGAAAGGGAAGTGTCAGAGATGGACCACGTGAAAATGATGGAGGGGTGGAGATTGGAAGCAAAATTAATAAATTTTTCCAAGTCCCGACGAGAGCATGAAGCGGCACCGAAGTAATCATCGATGTACCGGAGAAAGAGTTGTGGAAGAGGGCCGGAGTAGGACTGGAACAAGGAATGTTCCACATACCCCAAAAAGAGACAGGCATAGCTGGGGCCCATGCGGGTACCCATAGCCACACCTTTTATTTGGAGGAAGTGAGAGGAGTTGAAGGAGAAATTGTTCAGTGGGAGAACAAGTTCAGCCAGATGGAGGAGAGTAGTGGTGGATGGGGATTGTTCGGGCCTCTGTTTGAGGAAGAAGCTAAGGGCCCTCAGACCGTCCTGGTGGGGGATGGAGGTGTAGAGGGATTGGACGTCCATGGTGAAGAGGAAGCGGTTGGAGCCAGGGAACTGGAAATTGTTGATGTGACGTAAGGTGTCAGAGGAATCACGGATGTAGGTGGGAAGGGACTGGACAAGGGGAGAGAGAAGGGAGTCAAGATAACGAGAAATGAGTTCCGTGGGGCAGGAGCAAGCTGACATGATCGGTCTAACGGGACAGTTCTGTTTGTGGATTTTGGGTAGGAGGTAGAAGCGGGCCGTCCGAGGTTGGGCAACTATCAGGTTGGAAGTTGTGGGAGGAAGAGCTCCAGAGGAGATGAGGTCAGTGACAGTCCTGGAAACAATGGCTTGATGGTTGGAAGCTGTGGGAGGAAGATCTCCAGAGGAGATGAGGTTGGAAGCTGTGGGAGGAAGATCTCCAGAGGAGATATCTTCTTCTCAAGGGCAAGTAGGGATGGGCAATAAATGCTGGCCCAGCCAATGAAGCCCATGTCCCGTGAATGAATAAAAAAATGTAGAAGCAACAGGAGCAAGACTGGTAAAAAATGGTAAGAGACACTTCTATTTTTATCATAACCTAGTCAAATTTCTGGGAAAATAAGAGCTGGCAAAAATTACCCTCCTGCCCTCCTAAAATTATTTAATGATTGTTACAGCCTTGTTCACAGATGAGACAATTATGCAGAATTGACTAGAAGCACAGAGGAATGAGAGAAAAGTTTTTAGCTTATTTCAACATCATGGACTAGATTTTCATATATGTGAGATAATTCACAAGTGGAAGCTCAGTCTTGTTTAACATTCTTCTTATTATCGTTCCAGTGGAAAAAATGGATCAGGAAAATAGGAAAAAAATTGTACTTTTTGCTTGTTCGGAGGATGAGAAGAAGAGTAAACAATGTGGCCCCTCAAGCTTGTTCGACTATTGAAATAAATCATGGCTGATTTGTAGCTCAACTTCATTTACAATACCTGCCTTTTTATTATGCTTTCTTGTTTTGGATTTCCACACCAGGGGAAATAGTTTATATGCGGATATCCAATGTAATCCTTTCCATGTTTTAAAAACCTCAAAAGGATTACACTCAATCACCTAAATTCAAATGATCACAAACTAAGTTTATACGACCTATTCTCATAATTTAACCACATAAGGTCTGATATTCCAATGAACCTGTGCTGTACCCCGTCCAAGGTCAATATATCTTTCGGTGCCCAAAGTTGAACACAGTACTCCATATGGGGTCTGACCAAAGCTCTGTACAACTGAAGCATAACTTCCTCCCCTTTATAGTCTAGTCCTCTTTGCATGAAGGCTAACATTCCGGTAACCTTTCCAACTTGTATATCAATTGCGGCTCATTGGTAATACCCTAGGCCCTGAATTAGGTGGCTGTGGTATAAGTCCCACTCCAGAAACTAACAAAAAACAGACAGATGCTCAGTGCCTCAGCTTGCTGAAATATCCTGTCCAATAATTATCCTTCAACCAAAACTATTGAAACAGATCTGGTCATTATCACATTGCTGTTTATGTGACAGTTCCGATTATTTCATGTGTGCAAATCAGCTGCTGCATTTCAAAAATTACAACAATGACCACTTCAAAAGTAATCCATTGCTTTAAAGCATTTTGGGATATCCTGATTTAACAGAAAGAAGGATCAGACTGGCTGTATAACAGATGGTCAAACCACTACTTCATGTTTCATGCCCCTGCTGAAATTAAATTTAAACCCTTTTGTAATTTAAATTTACTTTTCTGTTATTTAAATTTTTGTCTTATTTTCCTTTTGGCCTGACTTACCTCATGAAACACATTGCTGCAGCCTGTTCTCAGTATCCTCACTTTCTCTTTACCTTTTAGAGCAGCTGAAATTACATTATGAAGGCCCTTGGATACATCTTATAACCCACAACTGAGTTGATCTGAAATTGTAAGTGATTTTAGCGTCTGCAGTATGAATGGGATATAAATCACATCCCACATCTGTATAGTGCATTCTTATGCCGTATGTTGGAAAGTAATTTTGTAAGAAAGATTAACTGGAAGAACAGTTTATATTTACATAGCACCTCACATTGAAAGAATTCCTCCGAGCACTTAGGCAAGTTACTCTAGCGGCCTGGAAAAAGTTATCATCCAAATGATCAGCAATGATGGTATTAAATGGTGGAACAGGCTCAATGGGGCATGTGGTCTACTGCTGCTCCTACTTACTATGTTCTTAAGTTAAAGTAGTATGTAGGCTTAACGGTATACTTTATTTCTTTCAGTTTCAGCACAACTAAAAGCCAGTACATTTGGTGATTTACATTTCATCTATCCTTTCGAATTGGGAGATATCTTTCAGCTGGGTAGGGTGAAACTTCCACCCCCATCCACCCCTCGGAGATATACTCTGACCTGGCTCTAGGGTCATTTATATGGGTCAGCAGATATCGCCTGACCAAAGCCTGATCAGAAAATGTATTCCCATGTGTTCAAGGATTGTGTTATACGCCAGAGATTAGATGAACCATGCTGTCTCAGTTAGTTTAGCAGTAGTATTATTCAAACCTTAGAATTCACAGTGACAGTCTATTGATTACCCACACAAGAAACATGTAGAATGGCTTTGCACAGTAAATAACTGAAACATCTAAGCATACTCTCATCTTTGCTGCCTCTTTCAGTAAATCATTGGCAGGTATTTCATTGATTATCTATCTAGTTAAGACTTTATATACTACATGGTTCTGTATAGGAATCCACAGAACTCTTGTTATACAATGTGCCTTGTGCGAACACTATTTGAGCAAATACTGAGGAGTCTATTATAATCATTTTAAAATTCAAGATAGTAGTTGACATTTTGATGATACAAATAAGCACACAGTCATATGCAAACAACTTTTTTACCTGATTATTTAATTGTGTGATTTCAGAGGACAATGGGGCTGAGAATTCTGTCACTAATATCAAGACTGCTGCAGGATGAATAGTGCTATCCCATTAGGTAAACAGCTCACTGCTGATTATTAAATAAGTATACATGTTATGAAAAGAGAAATGAAAGTAATGGTTATAATAGATGATTTCCTGCACTATGTCAAAGAATTGAGGAGAGGCAAGTCCACCTGTAGGATGAGACTGCTGGTTATCAATTACAAAGTATATTATAAGAGGAGTTCATTATTACAATTCACCCAAGCCAGAGGATTGAGGTGAGGGCTACTGCTCTTGACATCAAGGCAACATTTCACCAAGTGTGGCTTCACAGAGCCCTTGTAAAGCTGAAGTCAATGGGAATAAGGGGGAAAGCTATCCACAGGCTGGAATCACACCTAGCACACCCTGGTATGGGTGTTTGAGGTTAGTTATCTCAGCCCCGGGAAATGGTTGCAAGTGTTCATCAGGGCAGTGTTCCAGCTATTTCAGTTGCTTCATCAATGACCTTTCCATCATCATATGGTCAGAAGTAGGGATGTTCACCGATGACTGCAATGTTCAGTTCCATTCAGAAATCCTCAGATAATGAAGCCGCCTGTGCCTGCAACCTTCAAGCTTGGGCTGATAAGTGGCAAGTCACATTTGTGCCAATCAAGTACTAGATAATGATCATCTCCAACAAGAGAAAGTCTAAGCATTAACCATTTACATCATTCAACAGCATTACCATTGCTGAATCCCCAACACCAACGCCCTAGGTTGACCAGAAAGCTAACTGGACCAGCCATACAAATGGTGTGGCTACAAGAGTAGGTCAGAGACTGGGCATTCTATGTTGAGTAACTCACCCCTAGACACCCCATTGCCTTCTATTGTCTACAAGACATGAATCAGGATTGTGATGGAATATTCTCCGCTTGCCTAGATGTGTGTAGCTCAAAAAGAACTCAAGAAATTCGATGTCATTCAGGACAAAGCAGTCTGCTTGATTGGCACCCCATTCTCTGCTTTAAACATTCAGTCCCTTCACCATCAGCACACCATGGCTGGAGTGCGTACTATTCACAAGATACGCAACATCAAGGGTCCTGTACAGCACCTTCCAAACCCTCGATCTCTACCACCTTGAAGAATAAGGGCTTGAGAACATGATAACCTTCAAGTTCCCCTCCAAGCCATACACCATCCTTACTCAGAAATTTATAATTATTCCTTCACTGTTGCTGAATCAAAATCCTGGAACTCCTGACCTAACAGTACTGTGTAGTATCTTCACCACTTAGACTGAAGCAACTTAAGACAGTGACTCACCACCACCTTCTCAGAAATGGACAATAAATCTTGGCCTTGTCAGTGACACCTCATCCCATGAATAAGTAACGAAAAACAATCCATTTATATTCATCACAAAATAATGTTATTGCCACTGGCTTGTTAATATCATAATTGTTTGATAATTTGTCCCACATGAGAGTTTCCTGGCTCAATTATCAATTTTCAGGAAAATCTGGGGTTATAGTATTTTTTAAACCTAGCACATTAAAGGGTTATAGATAACACATGCAAAGAGCTGGACAAGTGTGCTGGTCTAAATTGCTAAACATCCTCCTTTTCTGCTGTGTGAAAAATTCTATGGGAAGAATATTACGTTCGGCGTGCAGGCATGTGCCCGACATGCCTGAGCATAAAATGATGCTCGATGACGTCGGGCATGCGTCCCAACGTCATCGCACACTTGCGCGATATTTTGCTCGGCGGGCGCATGCCAGAGTCAGCTGCACGCCTGTCGATAATTAAAAGGCCTATTAAGGCCATTAACAATCTAATTAAATTTATATCTACGCTGGGCCAAGCGGCCTTGATGTTTTTTAGGAAACCTCATCCACGAGTGGGATGAGGTTTCCTAAAACATATAAGCATTAAATAAAAACTTTATTTTGGAATTAAAAGCATGACAGAGTCACATGAGTGGACATGTTTATTAAATTTCTACTGTCTTTATTAATTAATGAGGCAGCTCCATGCCTCAGGGAGATTGAAGCGCTCTTTTGTGCGCATGCCTGAACTGCGTGCTAGACCCGCTCTCCCTCCTCCCCCTGCGCACACAGGCAGCGCTTAGCGCTGCCGCTCATGATCATGAAATTGCAGTGTGGAGCCAATCGCAGGCGGCAGTCAGCTTCCCAACCACCCCCGCCCACCCCCATCGAGCACCCCCGCCAAGGGCAAAATCCTGCCCAATGATTCTATTTAATATAATTGAAATTTTCAAATGAACAACTTTCAGGAAGTTAGGGATTCTGATTGATACAAAGCAGTAGAACATGGCAATATTGGCACAGGCAGAGAAAAGATTGGGTGGGATGAAGGAAATATTTTTTCGAATATTTAACAACCGAACTGTGTGGAAGCAAGGAGCTTTGTTCTCTACAATATAAAATTGGATATTTATCTCACCTAATTCAACTGCTAGGACCATAGAATGACAAATTAGCTGAGGAACAATTTTCCACAAGCTTAACCAGTTTTTAGATGTACCTTCTGCAGTTGGAGGAGAAAATCAACAAGGAGCTGCCTCTTTGATCCCCATGTTCTGCTGCAATATCAGGTTTTTTCACTAGAAGCAATGGTCACTGTTAATACATCCATACAGAAGTAACTAGACATGTTTAAATGAAGCGCTAATGTCATATGATATAACTTCCATGATTAACTCGACAGCAGCTCTCCAGAGTTTGGCAGTTAACTGTCAGTCACCATCAGTGGTGCATTCTCCATGGCAACGTTACTTGCCAACAAATCAGCACTCTCTTTACATGCAGTATAAATTGTTATTTTCCCCTTATATTGGTATTCTTGTGAGTGTCCTGACGAGTGCAAGATGAAAAGCTCCAACATGTCTCTTTTTCTGGCGATACTCAAGTTCTGTACTACCAAACGACCAAAAGGGAATATAATTGAACATCCTGCATAAAGGGTACAATGCGAAGGTAAGATCAGATGTTACATATATATGCTTTATAGGATGATGAATAATGCACATATTACATATAAATGCCAACCTAAATCCTAGTTCAGTGCTTTAAGCTAGCATTTTATACTGTATAATTAATTAAACGAATGTGATAAAAGATCACATTAATCGTGACATGATGAGGACCCTCCTTGAAGTCTGTAAAGGGGGTAAAGAGAAGCAAAAGGTGCCTGAAATAGAAAAGTGTTTTTGATTGATTTGCTGCTGAAGACATTAATAATGGCATTTTTATTTTTTCCGGTTATTTTGCTTCCATCAATTTGGTAGAGTCAGTAGTATAATGTAATATTATGGTCATATCTGTGAAGTTTTAGGTTGAGCACATCATTTAATTTCTGAACAGTTCCAAACCACCTGCAGTGAACATTAAAGATTATAATTAACCATAGTTCTAGGAACATTTTATAAGAATTACTATCTGATGGCTCCATAGACCAGAGCTATTGTATAAATAATTAATTCAGCATAGCTAAGGGTATTATTTTAAAAGATGACTATAGTCTTTTCTGCATTACTGCTAAAATATTTAGTCTCGAATATGACTGAGACTCATTGCTCTATTACTATCATCTGTGAGAATCAAACATTAGTCCCATCAGCAACTGCTGCTTATTACAAGTTATCATGCAACCAAACTGTTACAAAAACAATAGGGTAATTTGCACTGCTATCTTTAGTTACAATACACTGACAGCATAAGAAAGTCAATTGAAAAATGTTTTTAGCAAAAACATGGATTACTATTTTCAGCATTATAGTAATTGGAGAATACTTATCAAACAGTCTCATTCAGCCAAGTGTATTTGGCTCAAGTGATACATTTACATACACCAGGTACTTTCTTATTTTATCTGCAGCACTTGGTTTGGGATTAATAACTTTAAATTCTAGAAAGAATAGGTGGGATGAATTGTCTGTCTTTACCCCATTTGCTGGAATAAGGAGGACCACAGGCATTAGCAGACCCCTTGCATATGTAAATAAAGGAACTCATGCCTGTTTAAGGCTCCCTTCCTGAATTTGGATATGCCTGAGCAGACCAGGTACGAGTCTGTTTCACTTTGGAATCTTTAATGCCAGGCAGGATTTTTTTTAAATCATTATTATGGAGTGAGGAAGAACACGAGTACTCCTGATTCCTCAGTATCTTGGTCAGCCTCTCCACCCACCTCACCCTCACCAACCCCACTACCATCTTGGGACTTATATTTATCTCTGTTGCCAACTGCAATACTCAGTTTTGTAAAATGGATCAACTGTCTCTGGAGGTGCAACTCATCCAAATAATTTTAATGATAACAAATGCCCAATTTTGTTCTGGCCTCAGTCTTCCCAGTTGGGGCATGTACTCTGTGCACATCTCCCACTTCATACCCAAGATCGGGCCTAAAGGAATTTCAAACCTATAATAATGTAGAAAACTATGCAGAACAAGTCTAGATGGTTCTGGATTTTGGAACATTCAGCCAAAAGAGAGGCTGGGAGATTTAAATTTACTCTCATCAGGGAATTAGGAAAAGAAACTATGTGGGCTGACATTCCTGAATGCTGTAAAATAAAATCAAAGCATCCATTTATTCATTTGCATGAATTACTAGTAAAATTACAGGAGTAGGCAGCTTTTAAACATGTGCTTTTTGAAAATGTGATTTCAATAGTATTAACCAAAGAACAAGCAGCCACCTGGAATTTTTTTTTTGGTGCTAAAAGCTGACCATGGCAAATTGCAAAAAGTTTGATAATCCAGGAATTAAATAAACAATTAGCAGAGAAATTGTTTGAATATCAACAGAGGAATTGCCAATTTACCAATAAGGCCTAGCAGTTGCTGATTATCGCAGAACTAGGAAATTCAGAAGAAACTTAATTACTGAAAGAGTGGTGAGAATATGGCATACTAGAAGGATTCAGTACATTAAGGGTAACCAAGGTACCTCCCACTGGTGATGTAAGAAGGCATCTGACCTAGAGCTTAGGTCAGCAGCTAGATAGCAACATGTAAAGACGTGCCTTGGAGTCCTCTTCATACCTGTACCCTCTAGTGTAAATATGTACTTAGTTCAGTAATGTTAATAAAGACTCCTTATTAACTTCTACAAGACTGCTTAATGGTCTCTAAATAGTACACACCATGGGTAGCAACAACCCAACAAAACATAGTGACAGATGGGGATCAAAATCCACATCCTTTATAAAAAGACTGAAGAGATCAAGAAAAGGACGTGAGCAATGAATTTCTGCTCTGAAAAGACATCATTCAAGAAGCAAGAAGCTGAGAAAACTCACGTGAAAAGCTCCAGAGACAAGATCCTGGCAGCAGAAAAAAAGACAAAAATTAAGCTCAAGCTAAAGTCTCCACTGGATCCATGTGGAAGCAGTTTCAGCAAAGCAGAGTTAGCAGCCAACAGCCTGCAGGGTGGGGTACAACCTTTTTAAAGTTCCAGGGAAGCCAGTCCTGTGAACTATTTCTTTTTAAAAAATCAGGCAGGCGGAAAACGTAGTTGCACATTCGTCGCCAGCCCAACCTCCAACTCAGTGCCCTCTCCACGTGACCCCTGAGATCAAAGCACAGCAAAAGAAAAAAATCATTGATCATGCAGAAACGCCTGTTTAAACAAAAACCCGAGTGTATCACAAAATTTTCGGCCTCCTGGCCAACAAGACATCTGCCCTCCCAACCCAGATCCAATCTGCCATTCTACTGGCCCACAGTTGTGACCCGGACACGACCCGGGGCAGGCCAATGCCATTCGACTGAGCCGCAGTCATCACCCAACCCACAGTCATTTTGCAGTTTCTTCCTCCTCCCGGCCTGTCGCCGCTATTTTAAAAGTTGCACCAAAAGTCCAAATTGCACAAGAATCTTCTCCTCTGCAATATCAGCAGTACCATGTTGAAATTCTCCAATCCCTTAAAGGGACACCCACATTTTAAAATGTTTCTACCATGGATCACAATTCTTCATTGCCATCCCCAACATGACTTATCTGTGGCCTGGACCAATTTCACAATTGGAATTATTGAAGAAAAAGGTTCCTCAGATATAGCACATCTGCAGGATTAAATAAAATGTCGGAGGCAGAACAATTTAGCATTTAACTTTATTCAGTTGGGCTGATTACAGATGATATCATTGCCAGGCAAGCCATAGATGAATCATCTGTTAAGTTTGAAGATGTGTTAAAACTTTTTGACCTCTTTTTCAATCTAAGATCCAATAAGACGTTGGAATGCTTCAAATTTAACAGGGGAGTCCAGCAGTTTGGGGAGCTTGTTGATTCATTTATCAATGACCTGTACCACAGGGCAGGAAGATGCAGATACAAAGATCTGAAATCAGAACTGATCCAAGACAGAATCATGGTGGATCTTGTGTAATGATTTGCTCTCTGACCTTCTCCAGGCCAAGGAAGTCCTCACTCTTGGTAAGGCTGTTTAACTAGTCAGGCTGTCCAAGCTATGAGATCAGCATTGGCCCATTCTTAGAGGTGAGAGCACTTCATGAACGGTAGCCACATCTCGGTCCACCACATTCAGCCTTAGAAGCACAGGGACCATCCGAGCCAGGGTAAGCCAACATCCAACCACCCTACTGGACAACTGTCCCATCGCTGCAGGCAAATGCACCTATAGGAAGTACCAATGTCCAGTCAGGGCTGCTAAATGCTTCCACTGTCCCAACCAGGAGCACTTCAGCAGGTTATGCCAGTTGTGGCTTCCACACTGCGCAAGCAACCCAAGAGCCATCCATGAAGTTGAGGTCACCAACCCAGAAGACACACAGCCCTTATTCCTGGGCGACATCAGATAATGTGGCCCCTCCTTCTGGAACGCGGACATCTTAGATTCCAGCGTCGGAGTGACCATCTTATCAGGTGAAGAACCATGGCTCCAAAGCCGCTGGGTCTGAACCACAGACACCCCACTCTACAGTGCAGGGTAAGTCCAACTCCTGGTCATTGGAATGATTCAATAGTCATTAAGATATGGCAACAAACAGATCGCACAAGTTATGTACGTCATGCAAAATCAGCCCTTGTCACTCCTCAATGGAGATGTCTGCACAGCTCTCGACCTGCTTCAGCAGCAGAAGATGTGAAGACAATTCCCCCACTCCCCATGCAGTCAGAAACTTGTCCTCCTGAAAGCCCAACTACAAAGCAACAAGCCAATGCTGACTTTGTTTGTAACCTCTCTTCCCTGTTCGTGGAGTAGGTCTGTTCTCCTCCTTTTCAAGCCCCTGAACCAAACCAAGGGCCAGACCAACCCACAGCATAGGAGGTGACCACGGTACCCCCAGTGGAGGTAACGCCAGAGCCAAAGCAACTTCCAGCAGAGCCTCTGCTTCCAGCAGCAACCACAGTGCAGGCGGTTGAGATGATGACCTACACAGGGCCTCAACAACTACCAGCCAGTGTGATGAAACCACAGAGTCCACTGGAACCAGGTAGCAACCCAATACAAACACTACTCAACAAAGGTGAGCAGCCTCTACACTCTTCTTCCATCCACAGGATGGCTTCCCCCAACCCCAGAAGGCTTCCAGATGCCAGAAAAAGTGGAAGAGTAAGAAGGGATGCAGCCGGCAGCCAGACAGATACCGCTCCAGTCCACTCTGAAAGAAAGGGCCACTACTCACTGTACCAAACCACCGCAATAGCAACTCGACCAGGCATTGTGCAATGGAAAATGCACATGAAGCCATGTCTACACCCGGCTCCAACCAACGATCCACCACCAAGATCAACAGCCCCGAGATCTTACCATTCGCCTGACCAGATGACAAAGCAGATGTGGCAGGGGTACAAGACCTCTGGATTGCCTTAAACCCTGAGTTTAAAGATTTGAAAGGGGGAAATAGGGTAAATGAACTCTGTTAATGCATGATGTTAATGTTGCAATGTTAATTATGAAGTAGTATAGAGTTGTTATAGTTGCAGAACTGAAGTTTAGTACACAAGCCTTATTACAACATGAGACTTGAACCAAACTGTAAGTAACTATTGTCAGTCTATATCCAGGGGATAAAGACTTGGGGGAATATGTAGTAGAAGGATCCAATACATTAGAGGTTAACCTGGAACTGAGTACAGTACCATCCAGTGATGCAAGAAGGCACTTGACTTAGAGCTTATGTCTGCAGTGTAGAGATAGGTAGCAATGTGTAAAGGCCCTGGAGTCCTCTCCATACCTGTACCATCTAACATAAATATGTACATAGTTCAGTAACGTTAATAAAGACTTCTTGGTAACTTCTTCAAGACCGCTTAATGGTGTCTAAGTAATACACACCATGGGTAGCGACAACCTAACAAAACATGTTACCACAAGGAGAGGCTGAGTGAATTGGTTGAGGATTGAGTGAAGCATAAATGCTGCCGTTGACTGGTTAGGGTGAATGGCCTGTTTCCGTGCCATGTATCCTATGTAATGTAACCCAAAAGTGAAAAAATGGAAACATAATCCTCAGCCCAAAGTTGTAAAGCATGGTAAAATGTGGCAGAAAGCATAATGCAAATTTCTGCCAAAGTACCTTTCCACCTTATGAAAAATTATGTAATTTTTTTCCAGACCTCCCGACAGGTCCTTTGAGTCATGGAATCTTCTTAGATAAAGGCTATAAGGCACATTTGGCAACAAAATGCATGAATAACATATATCGTATGTTGCTCTGTAAGTAAACAGTCACCATTTTGCCTAGGTGATAGTTTGCTGCCAATGAGAACTTAAGCCACTCAGCAACTGGACTTTGAGGAAATGCAAAGGCAAGATGTAAGAGAGTACACAGGATCGCACTTTTACAGAAGAAAAGTGGAACACTTTCAGAAATATACAATTGTCAATATAGAATAGGTGTATGTCACTTGGTAAACAGCGCAGTAGAGATAAAAAGAAACTGATGTGGGCAACAAGAGTATTGTAAGGGGTAAGGGCCAAAAAACAGGCTGTCATCAAATATAATTGTGCACAACGGTAGACCAGAGGACAAGCATAAGTACAGGAATAAAGTTATGCAGGTTAGGAAACTGGTCAGGCGAGCTAAAATAGGTGACAAGATAAGGATATCTAGAAATAGAAAGACAATCAGATAGATTTTTAGCTTGCCGCCTAGGGATAAGACGAATGTTGGAGACTGGTTTTCCATTACAGAAAATGTTTCATTTCATTTGCATTGGAATCAATGGAAATGAAAATCATGTTGTTTTCATAACAAGCAGCTGACTCACAGCAGCAGTTTTACACCTGGGCAGTAAATTGAAAATCTACCCAATATTCAAGATTTTTAATAAATAAATCTGAAGAAAGGAGATACTCAGAGAAACAGGGAACTCCTAGACTAAAAGCAAATTATATTAAGTGATTGTGAATGGTAACTATTCTAAATAAATATGTCATGCTTTAATTAATAGAGGAACCCTGAGGCAGCTTTCCTACTGTTAGGGTAGAATTCCTAGGGCAGGTTATGATGTTAGAAATAACTAATGAAGAAGTGATGGACATGCTGAAAGGCATTAAAGGAAACTAAGGCTCAAGTTCAAACTAAACTTAAGTTTGGATGCAACCACTAAAATTGGATAGACTTACAAGCATTTTTAGGCATCTTGGAAGCAGGGATTGAACTCAGAGGAGTTGAATAAATACTTTGCATCAGTCTTCACAGTAGAAGGCACTAACAGCATTCCAAAAATACTAAACAATCAAGGAGCAAAAGTTGGGGAGGAAATAAATACAATAACTATCACTAGAGAAAAAGTACTAGGGAAACTAATGGGGCTAAAGGCCGATAAGTCCCTGGACCTGATGGGTTGCATCCTACGATATTAAAGGAAGTCGCTGCAGAGATAGTGTATGCACTGGTAGTAATCTTCCAAGAATCTTTAGATTCTGGAAAAGTCCCAGAGGATTGGAAAACTGCCATTATAACACCCTAATTCAAAAATGGAGAGAAACAAAAAATGGGTAACTATAGGCCAGTTAGCTTAACATCCCTCATTGGGAAAATGTTAGAGTCTATTATAAAGGATGTAACAGTAGAGCATTTAGAAATGCATAATATAACCGAGCAGAGTCAGCATGGCTCCCTGAAGGGGAAATCATACCTGACAAATTTATTAGAATTTTTTGAGGAGGTAACAAGCAGGATAGATAAAGGGGAACCAGTAGATGCAATATATATGGATTTCCAAAAGGCATTCGATAACGTACCGCACATTAGGCTACTTAATTAGATAAGAGCCCAGGGTGTTGGGGGTAGTATATTGGCATGAATAGAGGATTGGCTAACTAATAGAAGACAGAGAGTTGGGATAAGGGGGGCATTTTCAGGATGGCAATCTGTAACCAGTGGAGTGCCACATGGATCAGTGCTGGGGCCTCAGTTATTTACAATATATATTAATGACTTGGATGAAGGAAATGAATGTACAATCGCCAAGTTTGGGTATGACACAAAAATAGGTGGGAAGGCAAGTGGTGAGGATGACACAAAGAGTCTACAGAGGGATATAGACAGGCCAAGTAAGTGGGAAAAAACCTGGCAGATGGAATATAATGTGGGAAAATGTGAGGTTATGCACTTTGACAGAAAGAATAGAAGAGCTGAATATTATTTAAATGGAGAAAGACTGCAGAAAGTTGCAGCACAGAGGGATTTGGGGGTCCTCATGCATGAACCCCAAAAAGATCAGTAAGGGAATCAAGGGTTATGAGAAAAGGCAGGAAAATGGAGTTGAGGATTATTGGATCAGCCATGATCTCATTGAATGGTGGAGCGGACTTGATGGGCCAAATGGCCTACTTCTGCTCCTACGTTATATGGTATCATAGATGGGTGAAAAGAGAATTGGTGCCAATTGAGCAGAGATAACTCAGAACTACAGGCCAAGCAGCCTGACATCTGTTATAGAGGTATTATTGCAGCTGCCCTGAAGGAATAAATGATACATCAGCTGAAGATATATATTAAATATAACAAATAGCCATCCTGGTTTTACAGAAGGGGATTCTTGCTGACAAATCTCTTGGAGCTCATTAAAGGGGTAACAAATCTTGTGGGTAGGGAAAGTTCATTAGATGTTATTGATTTTGACTTTAGCAAAGTTTTCACGAAAGTGCCATGTGGGTCCACAAAGTGGGAAGTACAATATAATCTTTAGAATGATCAACCTAAATGGAGTTGGTGTATTTGGTGACCGCTTTGGTGCCTTCGGAGACAGCGCGTTTGACCAGTTCCCCTGGCAGCGTGAGGTGGACGGCGCTTTGGATCTCCCTGGCTGAGATGGTATGGCTCTTGTTTTAGTGAATGAGGTGCGAAGCCTCAGAGGCGATGCACTTGAAAATGTCGACAACGAAGGAATTCATAACACTCATGGCCTTGGACAAGATCCTGGTGGAAGGGTGGACCTGGGCCAGCACCCTGCACACGTAAGTGGATTAGCTCTGCTTGCGAGATTTTCTCCGCTTCTTAGGCGGCTTCTTGGTGACTGTTTCGACGCCTTGTGGGACGCACCACCCTTCACCGCAGCCACCACCCCAAGCATTTCACTGGACTTGGACCATATAAATGGAGTACTTCTGAAATGGATCAACAATTGAATGTATAAGGAGCTGGACTGGCATTAAAGGAGGTAACTGGATATAGTACTTCAATGATCATTACTGAAAGAGTTACTGTTTGTAATGTACATAAATTACCTTGGAATTGGGGATAAGAAAATTATTTTTCAGATTACTTGAAACTGGGACAGGCTGCAAGCAATATGGAAGCTGATCAAGTGTAGAAGAATCTGAATAGGTTAGGCAGCTGGGCTAATATGTAGCAAATGTTGTTTAATGTGGTAAACACAAAGTCATAAATTTGGGAAAGGACCATAAACAATGGCAATATAAACTAAATAATATTATTCAACAGGACATGAAGCAGGTGAAGGATCTGGGGGTATTGATTAATAAATTGCTGAAGATATTGGCATTGCAGCAACTAAAGACAGTAAATTGGATCTTGGGATATTTAACTAGAGGAATAGAGCCCACAGCTCCAGAAGTGATTGTAAGTTTGAACCAGGCGCTTCTGCATGATTTCACCCTAGATAATTGTTTCATCTGAGTGGAATCAAATCAAATAGTGCAGAAGTTCACAGAATTTTAAGCATGCGTGAATTATGCCCATAACCACTTTCTGCTCAAGTATCCATGATCTGTTAAACTACTACAACAGTCCTTTCATCTGAACCAGTCACTGTACAAAACGTTAACCATAGGCCCCCTCCCCCCCCAGCTGGAAAAACAGTTTGCACCAAGTGCATTTGTTCCAGGTACTTCATCACACTGTGCTCAGATTCTCAGGCTTGCAGGCACAAATGGTCATGTTAATCTGGCACTAGCCACCAAATCCGCAGTTAAATGAAGTCACAGGTCTTCCCTGCTACTGAAAATATACCAATTAGTTTAAACAGCTTACCTATTGGCCTCCAGCCTCTCCCTGAATGGAATTTTTACCTTTATCTTTTATGCTACTGCATCCAAGTGAGTGTCTCACCTCCTGATTCCCCAAAGTCTTTCCACAATGAACAAGGCACAAGTCAATAGCATGATAGAATACTCTCTGCTTACCTGAATGAGTGCAACAACATACAAGAAACTCAACACCATCCAGGACAAAACAACCTGGCTGATTGACATCCCATTCATCACTTTAAACATTCATTCATCTCCCACAGTTGGCATTATGTTTGTAGGATGTACCAAGTAAAAGGACGGAATCATCCGGTCCTGTTGGTGGGGGGTATCATGGTGGACAGTGGGGGACAATTTGGCATGAGAAGCAGAAATCAGTTTCATGCCAGCATGAAGGCACAGAGGGGTCATCCGATGGTGTCCACCATGGTGGAACCCAATCCCGCTGGAGGCCGGCATGAGCTGGATTTGCATCCTGGTAATGAGATACAAAGTAAGGCCTGACCAAAATCATCCCCCCCCCCATGCCCAATTTAACATTACGCCAGCGGGAAAATATGCCAGCCCACACATCTGGACAAGTGTGATATGCAGAAGTTGGGACTTACCCTTAGGGCCTTGCTCATATCGCGAACATCCAAGGAGCAGAAGACGCTGGAGCCCTATAGCTGCCAGACCCTGGAGGAACATGTGCATCGCATGCTGGGTGGGTTCTCAAGGACATGGCTCCGCCACGAAGCAGCTCACGGAAGGTGGGAGGTCTCCATTGATGCTTCGGGTCTGCTTTGGATCATCAAGCTCTTGGCCATAGGCTGCTACGGATGATCAGAGAGGCAGGGGGAGAGGAAGGTGTACCGGGTGGGGGGGAGGTGGAAGCGGAAGGTCCAGGTTTGACTGGGAGAGGGATGTACTGGGGCGGGGTGAGTTTGGGAGGGAAGGAACAAAGGTGTGCTGGTGGGAGTGATGTTGGGATGGGGGGGACGAAGGTGTCAGGGGGGTGAGTTTGGGAGGGAGGAGGGCAGAGTACAGGGGGAGGAGGGTGTAACGTAGAGAATGCGGTAAGTGGGAAGGTAGGTGTAAGGTGAGAGTAAGATGTAAGGGAGGGAGTTTCGGGGGGGATGGAATTTGGAAGGGGGAAGGAGTTCAGAGGGGAGAAAGTGTCCAGGGGGAATAGGGAGTAAGGGCAGAGGAGGGAGTAAGGATGGCAAAGTGTATGGGGGGGTGGGGTGTGAATGTGCAAGGAAGGGGTCTGTGGAGTCAATGACTGCCTCCTGGGGAGTGAACTGAGGGTGGGAATGGCCAGAGTGAATGGTGAGTATGAGGGGGCAGACGAAGCCGGTAGGGTGTGACAGCGAGGGTGGTTGGTGGGGACTTAGAGGCAGACACAGACCCTGGGGGGTGGGAAGTGGGAGGTCGAGGATGTCATTGTGGATGACGGTGGGATTCTCAGGAAGGTTGGGAACATGCATGTTCATCCTGGAAAGAAGAGGGTTCGGGGCTGGTAGGTGATGGAGGAAGGCGTAAGGTGATTTCAAGTGGGTCAACAATGATGGGGGGAAGGGATTAGGCGGCTGGGGTAGGGGAAAGGAAAGGTGAGCTGACAATAAATGTGACAACTACCATTTCGCAGAAATCAAAAGTGATCAGAGCCTTGTTTTAGATGGGCACAGATGCTGCATAGGAGTGTGATCAGTGAGTGGGCGGAGATGCAGGTCAGCTCAGGTGGACAACTGAAAGAGAACCCCAGCAGGCAGATGAGTGTGATGGATGAATGTTCCCTGTGCATGGGAGAGTGCATGCATGAGACTCCAAAAGGTCCTGCCCCACACACAAACACACACATCACACTAACACACACACATCACACACACAAACACACACACATCACACACACACAAATACACACACACACCACACACACACACACAAACACAGACACACCAAACACACATACACAAACACACACAAACACACACTTCTCCCTCTAGAATCATTCGTGGTCCAGCTGTGTGTAGCTGAATTGCTAGCGGAGGGGATGCAATGGGAGGACTTGCGAAGCCTGTCAACGAAGCTAAAAGATAACATTAGATATTATTCAGAGAAAGTGAATATATTTCCAGATTATAAAGTGACAAAACGTGTTTGCCTGCATAACCACTTGTGATCGGAATTTATTAACTTTACTAGGCCTTTCTCTTCTAGGTGATGCCCTGACATCTGCAATGTTTGGCCCTGTTGCCTCTGATGACTTTGGCGTCCTCTGGAAAGCCGAGGCCTTGAGGACCCTGGCTTATTTTGGCTATCCTCCTGTGGGCCAGCTGCTCCCCCTGAAGTGACAGTGGATGAGGTTGAGGGGGTCACAGACAAAGAGGACTCAGAGGGAGCAGACAATCTCTGAAATTCCTGAGTGGATGACCCAGGGATGTCCAGCTGTTGCTCCTCCTCCCTTCGGCTGCCCTAGGGCCCTAGCCTGACTACTTGAGGGGAAGAAGCACCTGGAGGGATGTTGAGGTGCTGCCTTTCCCTCTCACATTGCACTGCAGGAACTCACTGATGGCCACCACGATGCAGGCCTGTGCATATCTCCACATTCTGCTGGACCAGGGTCTACATGTGTCTGCCATCCTTCCCATGGAGATCTCCATGCACGCACATGTGGGCACCATTTCATCAGAGAGCAGGCGGACGCACGATGAGTTGGAAGGCCGAATCCTGAGACTTGGCATCTGACATGGCCAAACAGATGCCTCTTCCCCAGCAGTCCTCTGAGTGCCGGGGAGCTCAGCTGAACCTGCCTCTTCCTGCTGCAGACACAAGTCTGTGCGGTGACCACCAGATTGTGAAGCCGAGCCTGCTCTAGATTTAGGCCCCACCAAGGTGTGTGTCTCTGCGCTGGTGAAGGGTGTGGGTAAGCACCGTGACTGGTCTTCCAGGCTGCTTATTTCCAGCTCTTCAATTGTGATGTTGTTCTCTTGGCTGGAGGTGGGGATGTGGATGGAGCTGAGGGACTGGCTGGCTGAGGGTATCAGTCACCTGGCAAAGCTCTCCCTGAACCAAAGTAGAGAAAATTAGAGCATGGCAGGAGAGTCAAAAGCAGGAGAGAGACCACTCAAGTTGCACTGAGAGAGGGATGATGTGGTGGAGGATCCTCACATGGGTGTTTGCCGCCGACTTCACCGTTGTCGCAGACACGGTCCATGTCCTCACCAGTCAGCGCAATGGCACATTCCTCAAAGTGAGTGAGGGGCCTAATGTGGGCCACTCCACCCCTAGTCTGGGGTCTCTCCCTGGTATTGTGAACCAGCTTCTCCTGCATGGAAACAGATGGAGAGAGTGTGAGCAGGACACATGGCACCGCGTGGAATATTTGTGTGGTGAGTGGAGCTATGGATGGGATGAGGACACGAGCTCCAGAGGGTACGTTTGCTCTGCCAAAGCTGTTCACATCCCAGGAATGAACTTAAAAAAGCATCCTGAGGCCCCATTGGCTCTGTACCAACCACAAATTATATATGTTTGATTACACTGTTCGAATGCAATGATTCATGGGAGGTTTTAGGTTTGCAATTATGCAAATGAATTTACATGAAAACTTAGGCATAGCTTCACCTAAGCAAATGTGATGGAGTGTAAGGCATATTCTGGGCATAATTTGCCAATTGTGCCCCTAGCAGAAACTCCAGGCCTAGAAGAGAAGGTTTAGACATTATGTTACAGGAATAATCAAGATTATAATGAGAATAGACAAAGTGAATGTTATTGTGTTTAACATAGTCACAGGTTCTGTAATATATATTCAGCAGACGATCTGCGGAATATAGGGAAAGTGGGTGTTATTAATCTTCATATAGATTGTAAGAATCAAATTGCAATTAAAGGAAGTCTTGAGGATGATTTCATAGAGTGTATTAGGAAAGTTTCTAAAAATAATATGTTCTGGAACCAACCAGGGAACAGGCTATTTCATAGCTGGTAATTTGTAAAGAGATGAAATTAATTAATGATTTCATAATAAAGAATCCTCAAGGCAAGGGTGATCATGACATGATGAAATTTCACGTTCATTTGAGGGTCAGAAACTTGGGTCTGAAAGTAATGTCTTTAACTTAAATAAAGGCAATTACAAAGGCTTGAAGACAGAATTGGCAACAGTGGACTGGGGAAATAGGTTAAAAGGTTAGATAGTAGATAAGCAATGGCAGGCATTTAAGGAAATTATTCATAACTCTCAACAAAGATATATTCCATTGAGAAAGAAAGACTCTACGAGTGTATGTACCATCTGTGTCTAACAAAGAGAGTTAAGGATGGTATCAAATTGAAAGAAAAGGTGTACAATGCTGTCAAGTGGTAGCCATAAGGCTAGGAAAATTTTAGAACCAGCAAGACAGACTAAAAAAGAGAGAGAAATTAGAGCATGAGTGTCAACTAGCAAGAAATATAAAAACAGACAATAAGAGCTATTAGTAGATAAAAAGGGAAGAGGGTGGCTAAGTAAACATTGATCCTTAGAGGACGTGACTGGGGAATTAATAATGGGAAACAAAGAAATGGCAGGTCCTTGAATGAGTATTTCATATCGGTCCTCATAGTAGAAGACACAAAAAGCATTCCAGTAATAGTAGAAACCAAGGGGCAAAAGGGAGGAAGAAACTTAAAATAATCATTATCACTCAAGAAAAAGTATTAGGAAAACAAAGGGAACTTAAGGCTGACAAGTCCCCTACCCCTGATGCCTGCACCCTAGGGCCTTAGAAGAATTGGCTACAGCCATAGTGGATTCATTGGTTGTAATCTTCCAAAATTGCCTAGATTCTGAAAAGGTCCCCACAGATTGGAAAACCATGAATGTTACATCTTCATTCAAGAAGGAGGGAAACAGAAAGCAGGAAACTGTAGGCCAGTTAGCTTTACATCTGTCATTGGGAAAATGCTGGAATCCATTATTAAGGAAATAGTAGCAGGACATTTAGAAAATCTTAATACTATCAATCAGAGTCAATATGGTTTTGTGAAAGGGAAATTCTGTTTGTCGATTTTATTAGATTTCTTGGAGGAAGTTACAAGCAGGATGGATAAAGGGAAACAAGTGGATTTAATGTATTTGGATTTCCAAAAGGCATTTGATAAGGTGCCACAGAAAAGATTACTTTACAAGATAAGAGCTCATGGTGTTGGCAGTAATCTGTTGGCACGGATAGGGAACTGGCTGACTGATAGGAAACTGAGGGCAGAACTTTCCGCTCTTCAGGCGGGCGTGCACCTGACCCGAACAAGTGTAAAATGACGTGCAATATGTCGCTTGGTGGGCGCATGTGGGAGTCAGAGTCACACCCGCCATTAATTAAGAGGTCAGTTAAGACACGTAACAACCCAATTGACAGCAATTTAATGTTGCCCATGCAATTTTTTTGCTCCTCGCATAAGCAAAACAAGCAGGCGGGTAGCCCACAATTTGCAAAGCCTCACCCATGGGCGGGATAAGGAGGGTCAGCAGCATTGTCAATATGAGAAGTGACGAGTTTTGGAGATAACTTGCTGCTGGTGGCTTATTGGTACTTGTCAGCTTAATCTCTAATCGGGACTTCATTCTTAGCATTTCCATGCTTCATTTCAGGACTTATTGCTGTTTTCCAGGCCCCCTGAGGATTAGGACCGTGTGCACCCTTCCAGGTATCAGACAGCCTTCCGTTACCCTGGTAATGGGGAGTGTGGTCTCCGCTGGAGGCACCTCCTCTGAAGAGGAAGAGAGGGGCAGAAGGGGGAGGAGGCCACGTGTCCCAATGCAACTTCGAGGGGAGTGACCTGTGGGAGGAGAGGTGCAGGTACAAGGGGCGCAGGGCCAGCAGGTAACCAAAGGCAGGAGGGGCCGCAGAGGATGCCACTGTCCTGCTGCAGGCGGCGATGCAGCTACCTCAATATGTCTGACGTGCAATTCCAAAGGAGGCTCCGCCTCTCCAGGGAGACTGTGACCTTCATTTGTCAGATGATCGGGCCTGAGATCACCTCCAACTGTGTGGGAGGCACCCCATGCCAGTTACTCTGAAAGTCACAGTGGCTCTCAAATTCTATGCCTCCTGCCTTTTTACATGGGTCAGTGGGGGATCTGTATGGAGTCTCCCAATCAGCTGACCACAGTTACGTCAAGCTGGTGACTGAAGCTGTGTTCAGGTGGGTATTGACTTTCATTCATTTCTGCAGGGGCGAGACCAGCCAGGCAGAGCAAGCCAGAGGCTTTGCAGCGATTGCTGGGTTCCCTGCATCCAGGGTGCTACAGACTGCACACATGTGGCCATCAAGGCACCAGCAGGTCAGTCGGGTGCTTTCGTCAACAGGAAGGGCTTCCACTCCATGAACGTGCAGATAGTGTGAGACCACAGGATGCAGATTCTACAAGTCTGTGCAAGGTACCCTGGCAGCCCCCATGACGGGTACATCCTGAGACATTCCCAGGTACTGAGATTCTTCACTGCTCCAGCCCGACTGGATGGATGGCTGCTGGATGACAACGGCTATCCTTTGAAGAGGTGGCTTATGATGCCTCTCCGCCACCCAAGAACAGAGGCGGAGCAGTGGTACAATAGGATGCCTCCTTGGTGGTAGAGAGGACAATAGGTCTTCTCAAGATGCGCTTCCGATGCCTGGACTGTTCAGAGGGTGCACGGCAATATCTCCCAGAGCAGGTGTCACTGGTCGTGGTCACATGCTGCGCTCACCACAATCTGGCACTGGTAAGGGGGGCCACTGGAGGAAGAGGATTTTGACTCAGCTGCACAGGCTGCACAGATGATGAATCCAGTAGTGAGTCAGAAGAAGAGTATGGGGAGGGGAACAATGAGGGCATGAGGCCAGGCCTCAATAACCTTCAGGGAGGCAGGGACACCAGGGATGCCTTGATCCAATGCTCCTTCAGCTAGGTTGCCAAATAAGAACTACCACCTCATGCCAAAGCTGCCGTCTCCATCCTGGATCGCAGAAATTACCCTTTCCTTGGCCCCCAAGATACACAGTGCCTGTGCAATAAAGTATTGAGCCACCCACGTCCACATTATGTCATGACGTACCCTGCACCTACAAAACAAATGAAGCATACTCAGGCCAATAACACAAAAGAAAATGTAATTTAAAGTTGGAACTCACATAGTACTGAACGGAACAATATCCGGTGTTGGTAGTCACACCATGAAAAAACGAAAAACAAAATGAGGGAACAAAGGATCACCCGTGACCAGTCCCTCTTATGATTAAGGTGCCTTAAACTTACGTTTACAGGTGCTACGTCTAGGTGCTCCCCCAACACTGCCACCAACATTGGAGGCAGCCTGCTGACTCTGTTGTCCTGCTGGCCTTGATGACCTTGGCGGGCGTCCTTTGGCCAGTGGAGCCCGTGCTGGCCCCACCTGGGAGGGAGTGGCCAGTTCCACGGCTGGCATCTACCCAGTCGCCACAGCCTCATCAGATGCCATGGTCACTGGCAGAGGGGCAGAGCAGCTGCTGCCATCATCTAGAGCGCCCTGAGAGGAGCTCGCAGAGATGACAAGCAGATGATGCGCCAATGTGAGGTCACTCTAGACCTCCCTGCTTGCCATTAATGGTGGGCACCTAGCTGGGATACTGGGTGCCCCAACCATCTCACACATGGACACTGACCAGCTGAGGTCATTGCTTGTGTGAGGGCTTGCAGGTCTGAGCGCAACCCCAGGAACCCCTGATTCTGTTCCTGAAGCAGTGTCTCCATGAGAGTCGCCACTCTCTCCATGGAGGAGCCATTGAGCTCGGCCATGAGGATCAATGCAGTGCTCACGCTCTGCAGGAACTCCTCCACAAAGGAGACTATGGCATGCATCCACTCAAGAATCTACGCCAGATCCTCCCACACACCTTGCTGGATATCCAGCATCTGCTGCCTAATGGATGACTCTTAAGGCCTCAGCCTTCGACTGATCATCGTTGTGGTCTCCAACAGCCCTCCGATTGCCGGCGCCCTGGACACTCTCTGCCTCCGCCTGCATCTCAAGCGAATGTGAAGTGCCCTCACTAATGTGCGCCAAGATACTAGCCGCTGATCTAATGCTCACCGAGGTGCTGGTATCTGCACTGGCGCCTGGTTCAGAGAGTGGGTGTGACGCAGGTGCTTGGGGAGCATGTTGGTCCTCTGAGGTCAGGGGTAGATCCTGGAGGTCATGCGCTTTGCTGCTTGGTTGTAGGTCTAAGGGAGAAGAAGGACATGTCATTAGTTTAAGTCATCACACTGTCACTGTGCCTGCCAGGCACCCTGATAAGACAATGGAAATCTAAATTATGGTTCCATTATCTTTCAATGATCAATGGGGAATCCAGTCTGGAGGATCCCATCAATGGTGAGACTGCACAAGAACGTTCAAACCATCCGAAACGCTCACCTCATTTCACTGCACTCATACCTTCGTCTGACACCCCAGCCTCACCGCGGCTGGTTGACCGAGCTCCAAGGCCTCCTGATCGTACCAGGAGAGGATGACGAGGTCCTTCACAAGTCCGTAACCTCTCGGTCATTTTATTAGTCCACTCTCTACCTGCAGTGCCATTGCAGTCTGGCCAACCCCAGCTGAGGAGCACCTCCCAGGGCAGATCTGAGTTGTGGCCCTTGAGCCGCAAGGCTCACAGTCCAAGCAGCCGGGGCTCACCCCCTTGGCCAGCTCCGGTGTGATTGACAGTTGATGCTCAGACTGTAACACCCCTGAGCTCCATGGGGGGATGGTCAGCCCAAAACAATTCAACACACTGACCCATGCCAACACGGTACTCACCCTTCCTGAGTGCAACAGGTCTTGAAGTGCTTCTGGCACTGCACCCAGGTGCGCTGCACCTCATCGTGGCTGCTCACCTGAGCTGCCACCTCCTCTATGCCCTCTTTGTGAGTTGCTGTGGCCTCCTCCTCCCATCCCTGAGGACAAGGGTGTCCCTCCTGGCAGCCACCGTCAACAGGAGGGATGGCAAGGCACCTGTTGGAAAAATGGGGCGCTGAGTGCCCAGCCGACCTCAAATGCCACCTGGTTTCTGCATCCTTGTTTGCAGCCTTGTCGCTACTGCAACTCAGACACGAACAGCCCCCCTGGGGCTGTCTGCGCCGTTTTTGGACCGGCCACCGGGTTGCCATTGGACCCAGCGGATAACAGGCCCCCGCCCGTTCCTCTTCAGAGGTTCTCCAGCTGGTGTTCACGCTGGGCAGGCCTTAATTGGCCCGCCAGCCCTGATTGCAGGCAGCAGGCGGCTTCCCTACCACTCCTGCCCGTCCTGGCCGATCCTGCCCGATGGGGACAAAACTCTGCCCTGAGAGTCAGAATAAATGTGTCATTTTCAGGTAGGCAAACCGTAGCTAATAGGGTGGCACAGGAATCAGTGCTGGACCTCTACTACTTACAATCTGTATTAATGAAGGGACTGAGTGACCAAATTTGCTGACAATACAAAGATTGGTAGGAAAACAAGTTACGAGGAGGTCACAAAAAGTCAGCACAGGGATGAGGATAGGCGAAAATTTAGAAGGTGGTGTATAATGTGGGAAAATGTGAGGGTATCTACTTTGGTGGGAAGAATAGAAAAACAGAATGTGATTTAATTGTGGAGAGACTACAGAACGCTGTGGTACAGAGGAATCTGTGATCCTCGCACATGAATCACAAAACGTTAGAATGTAGGTGCAGCGAGTAATTAGGGAGGTAAATGGCATGTTGGCCTTCAATTATAAAAGTAAAGAAGTCTTGCTACAACTGTACAGGGCCAGGGTGAGATCGCACCTAGAATACTATGTACAGGTAAGGCCCCATTTTAAGTTGTTCCACTTTAACATCTGTCACTTAATGGGGCTGGTATTCATGAATAGTGGTGGGTGTTTCATGTTAGGCTGTGGTTAGCAGACTTTAGGTGAAGTGGGCTCTGGAGACGACCTGAAGATCTAAGAAGGCAGCAGGAGGTAGGTGACTTCATGCTGTGGGC
This sequence comes from Carcharodon carcharias, assembly GCF_017639515.1. NCBI lineage: Eukaryota > Metazoa > Chordata > Chondrichthyes > Lamniformes > Lamnidae > Carcharodon > Carcharodon carcharias. The sequence continues at coordinate 73,542,220 of NC_054486.1, forward strand.
CATTGGGGTGAAGGTACCCCACTGAAGCAGTAGTATTCTGCTCGAGACAACCAAAAAACTGAAGTTGTGCTTGTGAGTTGGTGCTTGAGTGCATACTTGGGAACCCAGAGGGACAAGATTGAAACCCTGTGAGGTAGACCGTCACTGAGACCATCCAAGTTGGAGCAACCTTTGGAGAGAATTCCAAGGCAAAATCTTCGAAGGTAAGGACTGGAACCCCTCATGAAGGAGACAGAATTTCAATGAGATTGGTTGACTCACAGCCTTTACTGAAGCCTGGTTGTTTGTTGAGAAATCCATGGAATCTGTCTTAATCGCATTTGCCAGTGTTTGTGCAGTGTGGTGTGTTTGGCCACAGTTTTCCTAGTACTTCACATGTACCTCATATTAACCCTGAAGGTTAGAGTATAAAATAGATATTGTAAATTATTTTATCTTTCTGACCTTGTATAGTAAAAGTTTATTTTTGTTCAAAACCCAAGGAATCTTGTGGTTTTATTCTCTTAGCAAGTGTATTGGATTTCAAACTTTGTCTACGTTAAACAAAAAGTTATTGGTCCCTAACCAGATCATACCAAAAACTTCAGGGTCTGGTCCAGGATAAAGTATTGATTGTAATTTGAAAATCTGATTCGATTAACTTTGTTTCATTTAAAGTTGCACTTTTCAGGAACGCAACTACAACATTAATCAAGGACTTACTGTACTATTTTGGTCTTCTTATTTAAGGAGGCATAAACTTGCATTGTAAGCTGTTCAGATAAGGTTCACTAGGTTCATTCTTGGGGTGTTATGAGGAAAGATTGAGAAGGTTGGCCCCATGTTCATTGGAGTTTAGGAGACTGAGAGATGATCTTAATGAAAAGCAAGAATCTGAGGGTGCTTTACAGGATGGATGCTGAAAAGGCATTCTCCCTCATGAGAACAACGGGGCACAGATTCAAAATAAAGAGTCTCTGATTTAAGATAGCAATGTGGAGGAATTTCTTCTCTCGGAGGATCGTTAATCTTTGGAATTCTCTACCCCAGAGGAGGTTGGGTTATTAAATATAGTCAAGACTAGGATTTACCTACAAGAGAGTCAAAGGTTATAAGAGGCAGGCAGGAAAGCAGAGTTGAGGCTACAATCAGATCAGCCATCATGTTAATGGGGGATTAGGCTCAAGGGGCCAAATGGCCTACTTTTGCCTCCCAATTCATATGTTCTTATATTCTTATGTAGGTTTGAGGATGAGATTTTCAGGCAACTTAAAGAGGCTTGTACTGTTAATAATGGTGTAGAGGGTGATTTTAACTATCCTAAGATTGGCTGAGAAAAGTCTAAGGTTTCTGGCAGAGGTTTCTTCTAATACATCCCAGTCTGTTTCCAATCAGTTCCATGCCCTTTCCCAACTGCTCACGCAAGGAGATCAAGGTATACCTACCTAGACATGTCTGTGGGCATCTACCAACGCTTCACTAGGGCCACAGTCAAAGAAATAAGTTATCTTCTTGAGCCAGACCATCAGAGGAGTTTCATGGCAGTGAAAAATAGGGGCAAAGTCCGACCCGCTCGAGCGTGAAGTAGCACGTGATGATGTTGGGCGAGCCTCCCGATGTCACCACACACTCGCACAATATTTCAGTCAGTAGGCGCGCACGAGAATCAGCAGCGCACCCACTGACTATTAAGAGACCTATTAAGGCCATTAACGTAGCAATCAATAGTGATTTTTCTTTGCTCGCCCAGTGTTACAGTTGGTGGGCGGGTGAACTGGCCAGGCGATCTTTGCATCTTGAGGAAACCTCATCCAAGGGCGGGATGAGGTTTCCGATATTAATTTAAAAAAAGATAAAAATGTTTGGACAGAATTTACATCAGCCACATATTCAGGTGACTGATCCTGATGCGTGGACATTTATTTCAGCATTTGAAAATCTTTATTTATGGCTTTTGAATTCTTCTGCTCCCTGAGGCAGCTCTCTGCCTTCAGGGAGCTTTCTGTGAGCGCTCCCCACGCCCGCACTGACCTCAGTGCTCGCCCTTCTCCCACCCCCACCCCAACAGCGCTGAGCATTTCAGCGCACGTTTCACACTGGCTGGATGTTAATTGGCCAGCCAGCATGAAATCGTGGCCAGGGGACAATTGCGGGCAGGCAGCCCCTTTCTTGGCCGCTCCTGGACACACCGACCACACCCACATGCCAAACTCTCCTGCCCTAGGACAAAGCCTGTAATCTTGGATCATTTCGAGCAACCAAATTTATTTGTGTATGAAACTGTTAATAGATGCTGTTGACTTCTCCCCTTGGAGAATTAACAACAATAAGCGAGAAAGCTGCACTTTTCTTGGGTTCCCCAAAATATTAGGCATTGATGACACACATGTTAGAGAGGGTGTTCCAGAGAGATCAAGGACACAATCTCTCTGGCTAAAGGTAAGGAATGAAAAAGGCGCAATAACATTGATCGGTGTAGTGCAGTACCAGGCGGGTAAAACGACGCAATGGCGGCTTTCCACACCATATTGTCCCAAACCCTCTGCATTAATTATGCATTCCTGGGAAACATGCCGTTTCAATTGCAGATAGGCCCTTGTTCTCCCACCATGCCATCACCTCTCTGCTTCATCACACTAGCGCCATATTTAAAGTGCAGCCACACGCACACCTCTCAGTGCTTCCAGCCCATGACTGCGGCACAGAAGACATGGCCCTGAAAGGCAAAAGGATTGCAGCCCCCAGGTTCAATGACGCATCCCTTGAGTGCCTTTTGGATGGTGTGGAGGCCGCGATGTCCTCTACCCCCGTTCTGGCCACAGGATGGGCAACAACATCATCAACCTGACTTGGGGGGCGATGGCGGCTGTGGTCAGTGCCAATGCCCTGCAAAAGAGGACAGCCACCCAGTGCCGCAAGAGGATGAATGATCTCCTCCATTCCACCAGGGTAAGTCTCTCTTCTCATCACTCTCAACTCACACACTCACAAACCCATCACACATCCACAGGGCCCTCACTCGCTGCCACTTCAACCGACATCACCATTCACTCTCTCACACACACCTTCATTGTACTCATCCCATCCATGGGACAACCAACACATGCCAGGCAGACTTATCATCTGGCCTGGCAGGTGTCCTGCTTATACTCTCTCCATCTCTATTCATGCAGGACAAGCTGGCACAAAACAAGAGGGAGAGGTCATAGGCTGGTGGAGGAGTGCCTGAAATCAAGGTTCGCATGGACTTTGAAAACAGCCATCCAGCTGGCCGGCGAGGATCTGGACTGTTCCTGTGCTGACGGTGAGGTCAGTGGTGCTCTACCAAGTGAGGACTCAGCAGCACAACATCCATCAGACAACCATGCCGTGACTGATGTGTCCTGTTTCACAGGCCACTGCCATGTACTAATTATTTCTCCTTGCTTTCACAGGCACATCTGCCAAACAGCCAACTGAGTCCCTAACCCAGGGCCTCCAATAAAGACCCAAAGAAACTTCTGAAGAGGAATCTGGAGGCACCCTCGTTGAAGTCCAGAACAGTGCTCACCCACACCCTCCACCAGTGTAGAGACACACACCTCAGTGGAACTTAGCTTTAGAATAGCCTTGGGATCACAATCTGGTGAGCACATCGCACTTTCTGATCCACAGCTGGCAGCAGAGAGGACTTCCCAGGTGTCCGGCACTCGGCGGGCTGCTGGAGGCCAGGAATTTGCTGAGTCCAAGTCAGATGACGAGCCTCTGGACTCAGTCATGTCACAGTTGCTGAAGTTGCAAAGGCAAGCTCGGGAACATCAGGAAGGGATGTCCACTGCACTCCTCAGATTGCAAGGCACAATGGAGGAGTCCATCCACCTTCACTCTGAAGTGATAGTGCCAGCATGCCACGCAACGAGGTTAAACCTGGTAGGATGGTTGTCGCTATGGAGACCTTAGCCCAGAACACCACACTTGCACTGCTGCGCAAGCTGAACTGTATTGCTGGTGCCATAGTTGGCCTCCAACAGTGTGTACGTGAGAGGGGTGCTGGGCAGCTCTTTCGCACTCCAGCTGCCGCTTCTCCTCAAGGATCCAGCCTGGGGCCCTTAAGCACCCATAGGGAGGAGGATCAGCAGGTGCACACCCCGGGCCATCCACCCACGTTAATCCGGGAGTGTCCTGCCCATCCGAATCCCCTCTTCCTGTGACCCCAGCAGCTCCAGCTCCACAGATCAAGGAGGGTGGCACTGCCATGCAGCAGGTCTCTGAAAGCGTGCCAGGGTGTCCAGGTCTCAGCCCTCTAGAGGATGCCCGCCAAGATCATCACAGACAGGGCATAGCAGCAGCAGGCTGCCTCCCCCTCCACTGTGGGTGCCTGGGGAGCACCAAGACATAGCGGCAGGCTTAGAAAAGGGTGGGAGCAGGTGTTAATCACTTGTACATAATGTTTACTATTGCCAATAAATTCCCAAGAACATCTCCCTGCCTATGGTTTCTTGTTCTGATGAACAGTGTTCGTGTCACTCAGATGTGAAACCTTTCTGCACGAGATCAAGGCAGGTGTCTCAGTCCAGGGCCTCTTCCCTGTGCTTTGTGCAGCCTTCAGACCAAATTGATGGCCTCGCTTCACACTCACTGGACACATTGCTGATGCCTGCACTTCAACAGTGCTTGTCATTGTCGCCAGAACGTAGTGGGCGGGCGCCACAGAGTTCCATCATTCTTTCTGTGTGCTCTCAGCACCTTTAAGATGGGACTGGCCCCCATCTCTCCAGCATCTGTGATCAGTGATGCTGTGCTCCTGAAGGGGACAGGTGCTGAAGGCGGATAAGGGATCAGTTGCTATTAAAGTTCTATGGCTGCATCTCTATGGTTCTGACCCTGATTACGGAGCACAGGCAACCTGCCCTCAGCCAGACAGGAGTCAGACATTCTCAGAGGCTAAATGAAGATCTTTGGAGTGTCCTCACTCTGTCATCATCATCCTCCTGCAAATGAGTGACTATTTGGGTGTCCACTGTGACTCCATGACAGGAGCATGATCACAGAGGGCATATGTGCTGCCATGAGCCAGACTGGAGTCAAATGTTCACAGATGCAATGTGGGGATCTTATGGTGTCTCCTCACTGCATGTCATCATCAGTGGGAGACGATTGGCTGGATGGCTAGTGAGTGACAGAGAGTGACACCAACAGTGCAGGTTTAATTCTCATACCAGCTGAGGTCATCCATGAAAGCCCTGCCTTCTTATCCTTGCCCTTCACCTCAGGTGTAGTGACCCTCAGTTTAAACTCACTACCAGTTGTTTTTCTCTCTCTAATGAGAGAGCAGCCTATTGTCCTCTGGGAGTACAGTGACTATCATTCCATTTTCATTCTACAAATCTAGCAGCTATGAGGGCCTCCCAACCGCACCTACCTCATCTGGCCAGTGTGAGGGCATCGTCGCCTCTGAGGACTTCCTTACCCTCATCACCATTGACATCCTCCTCATCGGAGGAGACCTCCAGCTCCTCTATCCTCCCCTCAGCCAGCTCGTCTCCCCATTGCAGAGCCATGTTGCAAAGGGCGCAGCAGGCGACGATGGTGCCTTCTTTGGACTATATTGCAGGGCTCCAGCAGACCGGTCCAGGTACTGGTATCTCATTTTCAGCATCCCAATGGTTTTCTCCACCAAGTTGTGAGTTGCAGCATGAGCCTCGTTATAGCGGCACTTTGCTGCCATCTGAGGCCGCTTCACTGGTGTCATCATTCACGTCCTCTGCGGGTAGCCCTTGTCCCTGCAGGCTTTGTGGACCCTGGAAGACTCCAGAGATCTGTGAATGACTGAGAATATAAGAGTCATGCACACTCCCTGGAAACCATGCGTAGACCTGCAGAATGCGTTTGTGGTGGTCACACATCAGCTGCGCATTCAGTGAATGAAATCTCTTGAGGTTGATGTAGTTGATCATGTGTTGCGACAGAGATCTGAGCGCCATGTGAGTGCAATCAATGGCACCTGTGGGAAACCCAAGATCTGACCAAATTCAATTGCTCTTGCATCCTGGGTCTCCTGGTCCCGGGCAAAATGCACAAAGTTGTGTGCCCTCGTAAAGATAGCATCCATCACGTCATGGAACGTTTGTGGGTGGATGCTTGTGATATCCCACAGAGGTCACCTGTGGACGCCTGTGGAGGGAGATGTGACAAACCAGTTCCCTTGACATGCACAGTCTTCGGCAACGCTGGTTCTCAGTCATCTGCAGGAATGAAAGTGGCATCAATAGACCCTGGGTCTAGCTAGGCGCCGACCAGAGGTGGCTCGCTGTGGCTCTTTGGGGCATGTGCTGGAGGCCCAATCGTCTCTTCTTCCAGAGGGCGCTGCTCTTCCCTCTGCACAGACAGGCGCCTCAGTCGCTCTCTTCTCCATTGTCTTTGCTCTCCTTAAGCCATGAGGCATACAGCTAGGTCACCAGGATCCATGATCATGATGTACTCCTCCTGCAGGATGAAAGAGCGAGTTAGCATGGGTGTACTAAGAACCTCTCTTGATTAAATCTGAAGGCCCCTTATCGCATACCAAAGATGCTGGCCATCACTTGGATGCCCAGAGATTAGTGCACTGCATGGCTACCCAAAACCCCACCTTCCTCCGCCACATTCCACCTGACCAATTGGCAGCAGCTTTGCCCACTGGACTGCATGCTGTGCTCTCAGCTCAGGTGCAGGCATTCTCCTAACACACACTGCAAGGCTGCACTGTCAGTGCAGACTGGTCCAAAACAGGATGGTGACATTGCAAGGGGCTGTGAGCGCCTCCAGCAGTGACTGCTCCATGGCCAGATTTAGCAAGGAAATTGTACAACATGCGTAGTCATCTGACTGCTCTGCAATCCATGAAAACACTCATTAGTTTACAGTCTGTGCCGAGAGGTGAAAAGCTTTGGAGCACTTGGTGGCACTTTGATGCCTCTGCATTTCTTGAATGAGCAGATAAGCTAGAGGCCCAACTCCAATCATATAAACTGTCTCAGCTGCAGAGGAATGATCACTTTTTACAAGGTGTCCCTAATGCGTGGTTGCTTCCCTCCCCCACTACCCACCCCCACCCCGCACGCACTTGTGCACCAACTTCTACAGCAGGGCAGCCTTTTCTCCATCCCCCAAAGTCACCTCAACTGCAGGGCAGCCTTTGCTTCCCCCCAAAGTCACCTCAACCACAGGGCAGCTTTTGCCCCCCACAATGTGCCTCAACCACAGGGCAGCCTTTGCCCCTCCCCCCAGCGCACCTCAACCTTGAAGTCCAAAAGGTGTCCCTCGCGAGCACTCCGCAACATTACAGTTCACTCACCTCCAAATTCCCCTCAAAGTGCAACCCGCCAAGTGCATGCCTTATATATGCTGTTGTGAAACACAACGGTGAAGGACCAGGGGGAAAGAAAATGATAAGAGAAGCAAGGAGAGAGCATGCAGAGAGACCGGCAGCTAATGCAAAAGGGAATCCCAAAGTCTTCTATAAGCATATAAATAAAAAAGGGTGGTGAAAGAAACAGTAGGGCCAGTTATGGATAAAAAAAGAGATTTGCATGCCGAGGCAGGAGAAATAGTAGAGGCATTGAATGAATACTTTGCACCTGTCTTTAAAAGGAAGAAAATGCTACCCAGGCCAAGGTGAGAGAGGAGGTAATGGCACACTAGAAGAATTCACAATTGAGAAGAAAGTGTTGGAAAGGCTACCTTTAATTAAAATTGATAAGGTACCAGAACAAGATGAGATGCATCCAAGGGTACTGAGGGAAGTGAGAGTGAAAATTGTAGAGTCGTTAGTGATAATCTTCCAGTCTTCCTTAGACACAGGCAAGGTGCCAGAGGACTGGAGAATTGTGAACTTTACATCCTTGTTCAAAAAGGGTAAAACCAGCAACCACAGAGCAGTCAGTTTGATAGGGAAGGGAAACTTGTGGGAGGGAAAGTGATAGGGAAACTTCTGGAAACTATAGTTTGGGACAAACTCAATAGCCACTTAGACAAGTGCAGGATAACCAAGGAAAGCCAACATGAATTAATTAAGGGAAAATCATGTTTAATTAACTTGCTGGAGTTTTTTGAGGAGGTAACAGAGAAGGTTTGATAAGGGCAATGCTGTTGATATGGTGTATATGGATTTTCAAAAGACATTGATACAGTGCCACACAGCAGACTTTTGAGTAATATTCTAGCTCATGGAATAAAAGGGAAAGTAGGCATTAGGATAAGAAACTGGCTGAGTGACTGGAAAAAGAGAGTAGTAGTTAATGAATTTTTTTCAGATTGGAGGAAGGTTTGTAGAGGAGTTCCCTTGGGTCAGTGTTGGAGCCCTTGCTCTTCCTGATATATATTAATGATCTAGACTGTGGCGATCAGGGTATGATTTCAAAGTTCGCAGATGATGTGAAGATTGGAAATGTTGTCAACTGTGATGAAGGTAGTCATGAACTTCAAAAGGACATAGACATGTTGATGGATCAGTCAGACAAGTGGCAGATGAAGTTCAATGCAGAGAACTGTGAAATGATTCATTTGGCAGGAGGAATATGGAGACAGAGTATAAAATAAAGGGAGAAACCCTAAAGGAGGTGCAGGAACACAGGGATCTCGATATGGTTAAGGAACATATGTTTCTATTTCTGTTGGATTGTTGTAAAGAACATATCTTTTTTATTTTCTGTTGGACTGCGGATTAGAATTACAATGGCTGCAGGTTGAAAACGTGTCCACTGGAACAGGATGTGAGATATACACACTGTTGCAGTCCTGGAACAGAGTGTCCCATGAAAGGCAGGATGGTGCTGGAAAGGAACCCTGGACCAAGGGATCTGCCTGACAACAGCATTTTAGTTGACTCTTGACCAGGTTCTGTGTGAGAGCAGAGCAGAATAGCTCCTAGCCTGAAAGGAGCAAGACCTAAAATCTCTTTCTCCTGTATGTGGAAGATTCTAGTAATTCCACAATAAAAGCTAGCTGTTTTTCTTCTCCTCATATCTCGATAACCTACTCTCTCTCTGAAAACCCCTGTCAAGAGGCAAAGGGGAAAAACACTGTTCGAGACATTGAAAGGCAAGTGCTCAAGCAGTGAACTAAATACTGAAAGTGCTGGAAGACCATCTCATGTCATCAACAAGAACTGAAAGGAATTTGGGAGACATCAATCAAAATCAACACATCGATTCCTGTACTCCGGAATTGGTGCTATTGAATCGTTTTATCCCAACCTTAAAATCCATGTTTTGTGTGTCTTATTTGTCTTGTTTGTGTATATGTAGGGATTTAAGAAGGGGGTAGAGTTTAAGTTATAGTGTTAGGAATTAGCAGTTCATATTTATTTCTTTTGCCACTGGTTAGCAACAGTTTGTTCAATAAACAGTTATTTACTTATTAAGTTTACAAACCTGGTGCTCATATTCTGTTAACGTAAATTAAACAGTTAGGTAGAACTGGGGCAATCTGGTGGTTTGATCAAACTTTTCACATATGTCGCGGCTCAGGGAACAGTGGGGCTTGATATTACAGCACACTATTCCCAGTGAGTCATGACAGTTAAGTTATTGAAGATATCAGGGCATGTTGAGAGAGCAGCTAATAAAACATATAGTACCTTAGGCTTTATTAATAGGAGCATTAAGTACAGGAGTAAGGAGGTCATGTTGAACTTGTTTAAGACACTATTAGGTCTCATCTTATGTACTGCGTCCAGTTCTGGGTGCTATACTTGTGGAAGGATGTGAAGGCAATAGAGCGAGTACAGAGGAGATTCACACAAATAATTCCAGGGATAAAGAACTGTAGCTATGAAGATAAATTGGAGAGGTTGGAATGGTTTTCCTTGGAGAAAAGAAGGCTGAGAGGAGACTTGATAAAGGTATTCAAGATCCTGAGGGGTATGGACAGGGTAAATAGTGAGAAACTGTTCCCACTCAAGAGAGCATCAAAAACTAGAGGTCACAGATTCAAAATAATTGGCAAAAGGAGTAATAGTGATGTGAAGACATTTTTTTTTCATCCAGAGTGTGGTTCGAGTCTAGAGCAAACTTCCTGAGAGGGTGGTGGAGGCAGATTCGATAGAGGTATTCAAAAGGGATTTGGATTGCTATCTGAAAAAGAAAAATGTGCAAGGTTACAGGGCTAAGGCAGGGGAGTGAAAGTCCCAGGGGACCATAGGCTGCTCTCTCATTAGAGAGAGAAAGATGGCTGCTGGTGAGCTCAACTTGAGGGTCACTGCACCTCAGCAAGGGGTGAGGTTGAGAAGGTAGCACCTTCATGGATGACGTCAGGTGGCACAAGAATTGAACCTGTGCTGTTGGCATCACTCTGCATTACAAACCAGCTGTCCAGCCAAGTAAGCTAACCGACCCAAGTGGGACTCAGTAGAATGCTGTTTCAAAGACCCAGTGCAGACTCGATGGGACGAATAGCCTCTTTCTGCACTGTAAAATGTTGTGATTCTGTGATAACTAAACAGGCCCTTAAAGGGGTTCCAATCTATTAATGTGCAGTTGCGAACATAGATGCAAAATCAATTTTATCAATGCTTGCTACTCTAGTAATAGTTTTGGTGCCTTTATTTTATGGCAATCTCTATAGTGTCATTATTATTAGAAGGTAAAGTGAGCTCCATAGGAAGCAAAAATTTTCTCTTCAGTCTTGGCTTAAGAGCCCCTTGAGAATACCATGAACAAGTGAAGAATAGTTATATAATGAGGCACACCCACCCACCGGGATTATTGTTGAACATGGCACTAGGGTATTTAAAAAAGATACACATAATTAGACAGATCAAAAATCATGATGGACGATTAAAAAGCTGTTAAGGCACATTAGAAGTGAAAACATAATCAAGGCGGGGCAGAGCAGCCAAGTTGGAGAAGGAAAAATTGTAGTGGAGAGCGAGGGAATGATAGATAGCAGTAGGTTTCTGCACCTCCACCACTGCCTTAAATTGTCGTCTTCACTCTGTGATCCTTCATGAACCCCACCACCTAAGTCCTCTTACATCACTTCTGGAGTTATGCAAGACACTGGGGACATGGCAGAAAAACCCCTTCTGCCATCCATCACCCCATGTGGACAGCATTAAGAACAAAAAAAGAACATATGTTAGAACGGTGGCATTAAAACAGAGCACACATGGCAGATACAGATTGTTATTCTGCAATAGTGTGATGTGTGTCTGCATGTTGGTGAATGCTTCAGGGAAGAAGGGATAATAAGCCACAGATTGTACTAACCCTTGTGACCTCCTCCATCACCATTTCTTCTATGTCTTCCAGCCCCATAATTTTAAGGGCAATCTAAACAAAAGTCTAAAAGAAAGATTTGCCTTTCACGACCTCAGGGTGTCCCAAAGCATTTTAGAGGAAATGAAGTACTTTCTTGAAATGAAGTCATTGTTGTAATGTAGGGAACATGACAACCAACCTGCATCCAGTAGCTCCCAAAATCAACAATGTGAAAACGACCAGATAATATGTTTTTTTGTGATGTTGGTAGAGAGATAAGCATTGGCCAAGACACCAGGGAGAATGCCCCTGCTCTTTTTCAGAATAGTGTCATAGGATCTGTTACACCTACAAGAGAGGGAAGGCAGGACCTTGGTTTCAGGTCTCATGCAGAAAACGAAACCTCCAAGAGTACAGTATTGTTCAATACTGCATTGGACTGTCAGCCTGGATTATGGGCCACAAGTTTCTGGAGAGGGACTTAAACCTGCAACCTGCTGGTTCAAAGTGAGAGTTCTATCAACTGTGTCATGCCAATGGGTGATAGTAGTGAGGTAATCATGTGCTATGTGTGCCTTTCCTTGTAGGCAAGTGCAAAATAGCTACATGTTGAAATTTGGAACAATAAAGAAAATGTCACCCTAGTGCCCAGCTTCTGCTGCTTTGAGTCCATGGACATTTAGCATGCAAGGTTGGCAGCATACTTGTTAGTCCTAAAGTGCAAGATTTGTATGCAACACTAGAAACATGTCTCTATGCCAGCAGCAGTTACATCAGCATGCATGTACATGTTTCAAAGAAATCAACTGTTGCCTGAGTGCTTTGCATACTACCACATTGAAGCAGTAAACTTTTGTTGGCATTCATCTGAAGGCTGTATAATTAAAAGTAGAAAAGCTGTGAGAATTGATACTTCGAGAATCATCCTAATTCCAGTGAGTAGCTTTCATATCTGCTCCAATAACACAGGTAAATAGAAGATTGAATTATCTTGCTTGGCTACCTCCACAAAAGTCATTCTGACAGTGTTCCTGGAAATATGCCCACTTTGTAGTACCTTCTAGAATAGGCATGCAGTGCAGCTTCCTTTAAAAGGAGAAGTCCTACCATTGTCACTGCTTCCTTTGTCCAATATTGCAATATGCACCTGTAATTTAGGGCATAAGGAACAGGCATTTAAGAGCTGTGAACTCCGCCAGCTATCCCACTTAATCCACTCAGTGCACTCCCTGCATCTTTAGCCAATCTGCATAAATAGCACATGAGAATTTTTAAAATGGGATGCTTAATAAATCACGAGGTTTGCTGTCAGTGATCCTTGTGCACTATGCATTATACACACTGGGATACGAATTGGTCATCATTGTGCCTACTTTCCGGACGTGCTGCACTTGGGTTTTGCTGGCTTGCTTGCGGCTGAGGAGCCAGTCGCCACTGTGGTGCCAGGGAGGGCAGGCACTTGGCAGCCACCATTGGTCATGATCAGTCACCTGCCCCCCTTTTATGGCCCCCACATCCACACTTTCATCCAGCACTTACCTGAAGGTTGCTGCCAGTGGGGGAAACAACCCAAAATCTGCCTGCTGAAATGGCAAGCTACTTATGGAGGCTCAATAGGTGGCGGCCTCTCACCCATATTATTGAAATGAGATTAGAGTCTCCGGCTTCCTGGCTGGGGCACATGCTGCCTCCACAAACCCAACCCTGGGCCTAGAAGTGGATTATGAACTTCTCACCCATCGATTCAGTTATCTACTGTTTTGCTGTTGAAAGGTTTACAGAAAGGACCAGAAGAGACAGCCTGGTTGTTCCTGAACTTCATAAAATGTCATAACTACTATAGCTGTCGTACTCCTAAATTCTTTTTCTGGAAAATGTTTATCTTGTTCTGTCTTAGATTTGCCCGCACTATTCACCTCCACTGCCTCCATTGAAAATCTGTTCCATTCACCAGCCTGTCCCTCTAGGCCCTTTTATATGGTTCCCACTGCACAAGAGAAAAACAAGTGCTTACATGTTGACCACTCAAGAAAAATAGTTTGAATCACATTAATTGATCACGGCAAAAAAAACTGTCATCATTTATGCAAAAGGATTGTGAATGGATTAACTTTTCTCCATTTTAAAAGCAATGAATTGATAGAATGGTTGACTGCCCATTTTATTTTGGGGACAAATATTAGCTGAATTTGAAGTTTGCAACATGATTTCTCTCTTAAATTATAATTTTTTTCTCTGTCTAATGAAGAAAATATTAATTTTCAAAGATAGTACCATATAGTGTGTATATTAATGCCAGGCATTTAGAATAACAAAGTAAAAAAAAAAATTAAAATTCAATTGTTGTCCTAATTGTGCTGAATTATATATAAAAGGCAACAGATGTTGCCATGGTCTTTATGGCGCAAAAATCTCCATCTACTATGAACTGGAGCTCGTGACAATATCCCTTTGCCTTGCTTCTGTTTGAAGCCAGGATGAGTATCAAGATGAAAGTGACTGTAGCTTTTATTGAAGTGTTTACTAATATACGCTATGAGATGCACTATCATCCAAAAGTTCTATTGAAATGCTTGCTATTCAGAATGTAAAGAATGAATGAGTATCTGTCAGTAACAGTACATCTACAGCTGCAAAGAGCTTGTGCAAAGACAAAATTGTTCCTGCTTCAGTCTCCAACAAAAGACAGTCTAAATTTAGGTTTGAGGTTTTTTTTAAAAATCATCTATCTTTATGGTATTTCTATGTTGCCACATGCCGAATTTATGCTGTTCAGAAAACCTGATAGTTTTCCCTGCACAGCTTTCTGACTCACTTGAGGCAAGTGATCGTCATGGCGACAATGTACAGACGTCACTGAGAGATTAAGGCATGCAAATATACAAAAGTGAACAAAGCAGCTTTCTCTGGAGGTCTCAGTTGTGGAACAATAAAAATATAAATAGAAGGCTGTAGGAGAAGCTTGAAAATTATGCTTGGAAAATGTAATGTAAAATGCTAAAGGTTTCTAATTTTTTATTTTAATTTTGAACAGTGCTTTGAGAGCATACTTGATATCATATATGCAGTAAATTTCCCAATGGCATTGAAATGCAGAAGGTGGTGATTTGAATGTTTTTAAGTGCACTTTTATATATCATGCAAAGTACATCCTCACGTATCTATTTACATTACTTCATTCAAATGGGTATTAAATTTGCTTTTGCTAATAAATTTCATAAATAGTTTTCATATGGCATTGACTTGAATTTACATAATGTTCATGGACCAACAGGAGAAAAAGTGAAATCACAAACACGTGAGACCTGAAGGATCTTTTCAAGCTGCTGTGCATATAGTAATATTCAAATTCAATCTTGTGCCATGACAGATAGACATGGCAACCATTCAAGAGTCGGTGTTACTCTCAGCTTATGTTACCTTTGAGTTCACCTTAAATGCAAAAAGGTAATCATTCTAAATTACCTGACACAATTCCACTTCAATTTTCTACATGTAGAACACTTTTGCAACATAATGTACCCTCTCTCTAAGGCTGCTTTCAAGAATACCAAACAAGGAGTTTGCAGTAAAATCAATTTAGATATGTTCTGAATAGCTGAGGGAACATTGGTTTGCTCTTTCAGCATTTGTTAGATTTTAGAATATCTCTCATAGATTAGAAGATAGCAAATGTAACCCCGATATTCAAGAAAGGAGGGAAACAGAAGACAGGGAACTGTAGACCAGTTAGCCAGACACCAGGGGCTGAATTTTTCCATCGGTGAGCAGGAAGTGGGGCCTGCTCGCTGAAACAAAAATGACATGGGATGATGTTGGGCGGAATCCCCGACATTATCCCGCCCCATTTAAATATTCAGGAAGGCGGGGGCGCAGGGAGATCAGCTGTCCGCCCGCCGACCTGTCAATGGCCAATTGAGGCCATTAACAGGATAATTAAAACAATTAAAGGACCTGCCCATCCAACCTTAAGGTTGGCGGGCAGGCCAGGAGACCCAGCAGGCTTCTGAAAAAACATGAAACCTCATCCACCAATGGGATGAGGTTTCATATAGGGTTTAACAAACCTTATTTATTAAAGTTTTTGTGAAATTTATTAACATCTCGTGTGACATTGTCACATGAGGGGGACATGTTAAGGATTTTTTAATTTTTCTATTTTTAAAGTTTATAAAGCTGTCAGCGATCTCCCTGAGGCAGCACTTAGCCTCAGGGAGATGTGTGCTCTTTTGTGCGCATGTGTGAAAGAGCGCACTCTCGCAGTTGGGGAATACCCCCCCCACCTGCACAGGAAGCACATAGCGCTTCCCGCCGGACATCACCCTGGGCGGGCCTTAATTGGCCTGCACACTTAAAATGGCGGCGGGGCCCACTCTTCTGATGGGGATCGACCTCCCCACCCGCTGGAGATTGGGTTGGGCCCGTCTGCCCGACAGGCAGAAAATTCTGCCCCAGTAGTGGGGAGAATGCTAGAATCTTTATTTTTATTCTTTCATGGGATGTGGGTGTTGCAGACAATGCCAGCATTTGTTGCCCAACTATAATTGCCCTGGAACTGCGTAGCTTGCTGGGCCATTTCAGAGAGCAGTAAAGAGTCAACCACAATACTGTGGGTCTGGAGTCACATGTAGGCCAAGTCAGGTGACGGCAGATTTCTTTGCCTAAAGGACATTAGTGAATCAGATGGGTTTTTACAACAATAATTGATAGCTTCATGGCCGCCATTAGTGAGCCTAGCTTTCAATACCAGTATTGATAACTGAATTTAAATTTCACCAGCTGCTGTGATGGGATTTGAGCCGGTCTCCCCAGGGCATTAGCCTTGGCTTCGGGATTACTAGTCCAGTGATTACCACTACACCATTATTTCCCCATAGGGATGTGATACGCAGGCATTTAGAAAATCATAATTACGATTGGGCAGACTCTACCATGTTCTTGCCCATTCACTTAAACTATCTATATCCACTTGCAACCTCTTTGCAACCTTGGGTAAAAGCTTTAGCTCAGCGGGCGGGCGCACGCCCAACCTGCTCAGCGTAAAATGACACACATTGACGTTGGGCGAGTGTCCTGACATCAACATGCGGTCGTGCGATATTTCACTCGGTGGGCGCGTGCCGAAGTTAGCAGCGTGCCTGCTGGCAATTAAAAGGCCCGTTAAGGTCACTAAATTGTCCTTACGGTTGGCGAGCAGGTGAAAAGGCCAAACAGCCTTTGCACTTATTAGGAAACCTCATCCACGGGTGGAATGAGGTTTCCAAAAGCAAATAAAAATACTATAGAAGTTTTAAAACTCAATAACATGTCCTTGCTCATGTGACAGAGTCACATGAGGGGAAACGTTTCATTGCATTTTTATTTTCTTTGTTTTTTTATATATAACACTTCATCGCCCTGAGGCAGCTCTGTGCCTCAGGGAGATTATGAAGCACGCACTCGTGCACACTCATGCTCGCCCGGCTCGCACTCCCCGCCGGCCCACACAGGCAGCGCCCAGCACTGCCACTCGCATTTCACGCTGGGCAGGCATTAATTGGCCCGCTAGTGTGAAATTGCCTTCCGGCCCCAATCGCGAGTAGCGGTTGGCTTCCAACCGCTCCTGCCCACCCCGCCGAGCCCGCTTGACATGGGTGAAATGCTTCCCCTTGTCATTGCTTACTTTCCTATCTAACTTTGTACCTTCAGCCAACCTGAATACATTATACTGAATCCTCCCATCTAAGTCATTGATATGGATTTTAAATAACCGAGGCTCAAATACTGATCCTTGTGATATTCTGCTAGTTACAGCCTGCCAACCCGAAAATGACCCATTTGCTCTTACCCTGTTTCTGCCCGTTATTCCTCAACCCATATTAATATATTAGCCCATTCCCATGAGGCTTAATTTTCTTTTGTGAAGCACAAATCCCTTCACCCAAGGGATTAGTATAGTGAACTTTCATTTCAACCCTCTAAGGCAAGTGTGTCCCTTTGCATTCTCTTCACAGCTTACTTTCCCACTTAGGATTGAAATATAAGAATGAAGAAGTCTTACTACAAATGTATAGGTGCATAAGGCATTGGTGAGCCCACACTTGGAGTACTGTATACAGTTTTGGACTCTTTACTTAAGGGAAGGTATATGTGCCTTAAAGGAGGTGTAAAGCTCTCTGGACTGATGCCAGGGATAAGGGGATTGAGCAGACTCGCCCTAGTTCCCTGGAGTTGTGGTTGTTGGAGGTCAAACACCTCACCCCAGGACATCACTGCAGGAGTTCCTTAGGGCAGTGCCCTCCTTACCTACACCATGAGGTCAGAAGTGGGGATGTTTGCCAATGACTGCAGTGTTCAGTTCCTTTCACGACTCCTCAGATAATGAAACAGCCCCTTCCTCTCCAAGTCACACATTACCCTGACTTGGAAATATATCTCTGTTCCTTCCTTGTTGCTGGGTCAAAATCATGGAACTTCCTTCTTACCAGCACTGAGAGTTTTTTTGCATCACATGGACTGCAGCAGCTCATGGAGACAGCACCTTGAGCATTTAGGGATAAATGCTGGCCTTGCAAGTGGCGTCCACATCTCAAGAGCAAATAAAAAAATAGTTTCGAGGAATGAGAGGTTTGGGTGAAAAATGGTTGTTGGGGACACATTTGGGTCACAATCTCCTGTGTGTAACTTCTCCCAGAAGTTTGTTATCCTAGGCAGCCACCTCTGAGAAGCACTGACATTAAAATATTCAAAAATTGTTCCCTCAGACCCAGCATCAGTCTTTGGTAAATATCAAATATCAGTTTGCAGCCCTTAAAGTTTTTTGATTAAGTGAACCTTATAATCAGTAAAGTAATTATCCTGTGTAAAGTATAGAACTTAACTATGATCATTTTTCATCTGGCTGCCGTTACTCCTGCTCTTGCAATACCATTATATTTAATTCCCATTTTCAATTCATGAATTGTATCAGTGCCTTTGTCAGCATTAGGAATGTATTAGCACCTGTTAAATACTTATATCATCATCAATACGTTCTCTCTGATGCCAAGTCATTGCTTTACTGGAAGTGCTGCTCTCTGTTCATGCCATGTGAAATCACATCCAGATTATTTTAGGTGTTCTTCAAGACTAACAAATTTTCATGTTCAATATCCAAAATTATATATAAACACAAATATAAAACTTATTCATCTTGGAGGGTAGCGGGAACAGACATAAAATGGTTACTTGCACATTTCTAGCTCCTTAGCCAAATGAACTTGCCTCCCCTTGGAATTAGGTATTCATATTTCATTTTGTCTCTCTGATTGGCGCTTTGTCAGATAGGCCATCTAAGATCAAAAGGGTCTCTCAATTTTCAGCCTTATCCACAGACTAACACATTGTGGTAGTTAAATTGGATAAGACCTGAAAATGGCAGTGAGGCTTATGGTATGCAATTAACATGTGCTTATTCATTGTGATGCAGGCAGCACTCTCAATTTCTGCTGCCTGTTGTTGTGTGTGATTGCTGCATGCAACCAGTGCTGCCCATGCTGTTCGTTAGCTACAATATCAGCAGGAGGCTGGAAATTGCAAGTGGCTAGCGTTACTTAAAGGCAGGCTGTAATTCCGGAAGGGGAGGTACATTGTGACTGCAAGAAGTGGTGGCAGCTCTTGCTATCTGCACTGTGATACTTTGAGGAATGTCTGCATATATGAGAGTGCATGCACCAAGTTAGCTGGCAATGCACTATGGTCTTGGTGCAGGACATGGAGAAAAGAGAGTCATGGGCTGAATTTTCTGGATCCGCCTGAAGGCAGGAATGGAGGCAATGTGGCCCAAAAATACCAGCACCAGGCAGGGTGTCAATTTTAAAGTGTCAATCCTGGCTCTGGCAATAATCACCAGAGCACGGGGAGATGAGATGAATTCCATTCTCTTCCCCATTGATGCCATTGAACTTGTTAAAATGTTTGTTTAGAACTTTTTGAAGGGGGAGAGCGAATTACTTAAAGGGGCGCACAGGTATCAGAAACTTTGAGGAAGTAGCAAGCAACATGCATAAAGGGGAACCTGTGGATGTGCTGTACTTAGATTTCCAGAAGACATTTGAAAGGTGTCACATTAAAGTTTACTACACAAAATAAGAGTTCATAGTGTTGGAGATAACGTGTTAGCATGGATAGAGTGTTGGTTAGCTAACAGAAAACAGAGAGTAGGTATAAATGTGTTATTTTCAGGTTGACAAGATGTAATGAGTGGAGCGCCACAGGGATCAGGGCTGGGGCCTCAACTATTTACAATCTATATTAATGACTTGGATGATGGGACCGAATGCATGATTGCTAAATTTGCTGGTGACGCTAAGACAGATAGGAAAATAAGTTGTGAGGAGGACGTAAGGAGTCTGCAAAGGGATATAGAAAGGTTAAGTGAATGGGCAAATGCAGTAAAATGTGGGAAAATAGGTACTTGTCCACTTTGGCAGGAAAAATAGAAAAGCAACATATAATTTAAATGGGGAGGGATTGTAGAACTCTGGTACAGAGGGATCTGGAAGTCCTGGTACACGTATCACAAAAGTTAGTATGTAGGTACAGCTCATGCTTAGGAAAGCAAATGGAATGTTGAAACTTATTGCAAGAAGCATGAAATATAAAAGTAGGGATGTTTGCTACAGTTGTATAGGGTACTCGAGAGGCCACATCTAGAGTACTGTGTACAGTTTTGGTCTCTCTATTTAAGAAAGGACATAATTGCATTAGAAGCAGGTCAGAGAAGGTTCACTTGACTGATACTTGGGGGGAAGAGGTTTTCCTATGAGGAAAGGTTGGACAAGTTGGGCCTGTATCCATTGGCGCTTAGGAGAATGAGATGTGATCTTGTTGAAACATATAAGATCCTGAGGAGACTTGACAAGGTGGATGCTGAGACGGTGTTTCCCCTTGTGGGGAAAACTAGAACTAGGGGACATAGTTTAAAAATAAGGGGTCTCCCATTTAAGATGGAGATGAGGAGATTTTTTTTTCTCTCAGAGGGCCCTGAGTTTTTGAAAATCTTTTCCCCATAAAGCGGGGGAGGCAGGGCCATTGAATACTTTTAAGGCTGAGTTAGATAGGTTCTTGATTGACGAGAGAGTCAAAGGGTATAGGGTGTAGGAAGGAAAGTGTAGTTGAGACAACAATCTGATCAGCCATGATCTTACTGAATGGCGGAGCAGGCTTGAAGGACCAAATGGCTTATTCCTGCTCCTAATTTGTTTGTTTGTATGCATGTATGTATGTATGCAAACTGTCAGTTTCTAAACAACTGAGGGGAAAAGGGTACACAGTGAGGAGACAGTCAAGATTTCCCCAGGACATTATCCAAAAAAGGGTCAGCAGGGCAAAGGAGGGATAGGCATTTGGTAAAGGGTTGTCCTTGGCACTGCAGAAGTGGCAGGGAGGGTGAACACTCAGCGCCCAGGCAAGTGGGCACCCCCTGATATCATGAGGGCAGAGGAGCAGGGACAAAGCTGCCAAGGACAATTGCGTGGCCACCTGCTGTGAAGGAAGACCCCTCTTCCATGGGGGCATGAAGGTCAGATTTTGGGCCCAGTGGTGATAAGTGGTAACACTGTCCAGAGGAAGGGCAAAATCCTGGGCATCAGGAGGGTATAGGAAGGGAAAGAAGGGCAAAATGGAAACAAAGGCAAAAGCCTCAACACAGAATCGACTGCCAAACACAGAACTACCTGAAGATGGCTGAGATGTATTGTCACAGGAGACTGCAACTCTCAGACAGATGTTTTTACACATTTGCGCCCTCATTGCACCTCGCAGCACTGCTCCCATCCTTTGCTAATGGCAATCAAATTCACTGTGGCCTTGAAATTCTTTGTTTCTCAATCCAGCCAAGGATCAGCTGCAGATTTTAGTGGCATCCCAAACACAGCTGCACACCTTTGCATCTTACACATTATTTTTGCTGTCCTTGCCAGAGCTGGACAGCACATTCATATAATGACAGGTACGCCTTGCAGAGATAGAGGGCTTTGGAATTTGCCTCCATCGCTGGACCTCCCCAGGTGAAAGACGTCATTGATTTCACCCATGTGGCCATCAAGACACCCAGTGACCTGTTCTCTCTCAACATCCTCCTGGCTAGTGGCCACAACAAATCTTCTTCCATGTGTGTAGTTACTTTTCTGGCAGCTGTGAAGACTCCTTTATCCTTCTCCAGTCCAGGCTGCCTCAGTTATTCACTCCAGCCTCCAAAGTGGATGGATGGATCCAAGGAGAAATCTTTTGAAACAATGGCTACTGACACCTCTACGGGAGCCAGAGACAGAGGGTCAGAGGAGAAACAACCATTATCACCTGCTTAACAGATCAACTACTGAGCAGGCCTTTGGACTTCTGAAGATGTAGTTCTGGTGTCTGAACTGATTGGGTGATGCCCTCCAAAACCCATTTGCCTCTACGGTGAGAATCCAGTCCATCTTGTATGCACAGGTAGGACGGAGACCCTCCAGACACATTCTCAGGAGGCAGTGGAAAGGAATAGCAGTGGTGGTCAGTGGTAGGATTATAGTTCCAAGAATATGGATGAAGTGAAAGAACAAGTTTATCAATATGACAAGAGTGGGTCTCAAGGTGAGTGATTTCAATCTTCAAATAACACAAACTACCAACTACTAGCACCAACAGGCTTGTCCACTGCCTGTCTATTAGCAACCTCTATCAATCTGTGCTCTGTCCTTCAATTTATATGCTTTAGCTCATCCTCAAACATTTTACACTGTGGCAAGCCTTGCACCATCAACACACAGCTCATGTATGTTGGCAGCTGTTCAGTCATGACAACTACAAACAATTTTGTCCCTTCCTTACTTTGTGGCCGCAGTAGTTGGCAGATTTCAGTCACAACCTCTTTTGTGAAGATTCCTCGTGCATTGATCCTCGCTGAAGTTGAAGTCAGGGAACTTTTCCTTAAAGGCTCACATAGATTTGGCTTTCTGCTGAGTGACCTTATCTCCTCTCCCCTACCTCCCTCTTCCAGCAGCTTTTCCTGCTCTGTATCACTTATCTCTATTTTCCAAGTCAAGTTCCAATCATCAGAGGAAACCCTACTAAAGGCCATTCATGTCTGGAAGCAACTTTTCTCAGCACAGATATTAAATGATCATAAAACTGCTTCAAGACCAGCCAAACCACTCTGTATGCATTAGGTATCCTGGAAGCTGTCATGGTGCCTACATTCTCTAGCATTCCCAGGTGCCAAGGCTCTTTGTCATTCCAGCTCACTTAGATGCTTGGCTCCTGGGGGACAAAGGCTATCCCCTGAAAAGATGGCTCGTGACACCCAGGGACAGAAATGGAGAAGAGCTATAATCGAAGGGCAGTAATTGAGAGGACCATTGGGCTACTCAAGCTGAGGTTCTGCTGCCTGGACCGATCAGGGGGGCACTTCAATATCCTCCAGAGCAGGTTTCACTTATTGTCATTGTCTGCTGTGCACTACACAATCTGTCAAAGGGGAACTCTTTGGAGGATGCAGACAGCAGTACTGCTCCACAGGCTGCATAGGGCAATTTAAATGCTGAGTCTGAGGAGGAGGCAGTGGAGACCCAGGGTGAGGAGGTCCATGCCAAAGTGAGGAACCTTATGGGAAGCAGGGAGGCCAGAGAGGCCTTGATTCACTGTACTTTTAGCTAGGCATTCAAGGCTTGGCTTGAAAGTGAGGGCAAGGGTGACTCCACCTTACTGATCATTCCTGATGAGGCCACCCTGTCACCCTTAAGTCAGGTTATAACTTCTGAAATAAAGTTTGTAGCTCTTCCCCTGCGTCACACGCAACTCCCAGGCCTATCACCTCTGAAAAACATGAAGCACATTCAGGCCATTGTACGTAATGAGATATTTATACGCTGGTCTTGAAAATACAAATTAAGCAGAACATACACCTCAGCAAAAGTTACATCACCCGTGACAACCCCTCGCACTCAAAGCAACTTAAACTTCCCTTTGCGAGTACTGCATTTTGGTGCCCACCGCTTGCTGGCAGTGGCATTGGAGCCAGTCTGCTGACTCTGATGTCCTCTCGGCCTTGATGACCTTGTGGCTGTCCTCTGGTCGATGGAGCCAGTGCAGGCACCATCTGGGTGGGAGCATTCAGCGCCATAGCTCAACACTCCTTAGTCACCGTGTTCTGATCAGACTCAATGGTCCCTGACAGAGGGGCCATTATCCAGAGTGCCTTGAGAGGTGCCCACAGATCGATCTGCAGCTCGTCTGCCAACATGAGGTTGACTTGAACCTCCCTGATCACCATCATGGATGGGCAGCTAGCAGAGTTACTAGGTGCCTCATCCATCTCTCACACTGGTATTAACCTGCTGAGGTCACTGAGGCTTGCAGGTCCGAGCGCAACCCCAGAAACCCCTGATTCTGTTCCTGGAGCTGCTTCCCCAAGACTGTCAGCTTTCTCTCTATGGTGGAGGCTGTGCGTTTGGAGCTGCAGATCAATGCAATATTCACACTCCAAGCTGGAGACCATGGAATACAGACCCTCAGCGATCTCTGCCAGGTCTTGCCATGCATTCCACTGGACATCCAGCATCTGCCTCCTGATGGATGACTCCAGAGGCTCATCATCTACATCAGATTCAGCATGTTACTGGTCTCTAGCAATCCTGCGACTGACAGCACTCTGTGGACTTTCTGCCTTCGCCAACACTTCACCTTCACCACGGTGTACTCCCATCTGATCTGACACGCTGTTGGCCAGCGACGTGCCTGTGTCTGTGCTGGTGCTTGGTAAGGAGGGGGGATGCGACCTGGGTACATCTGTTCGCAGCTCCTCCTCAGGGGCCAAGGGAGGGTCCTCAGGGTCTGTGGCACGTCGTGGGGATGGTGCATCTGAGGGAGGAAGAGAAAATGTCATTTGCAAATATCATTATAAAGCCACTGTGCATGCACTATGGTTGCTTGTCACAATGGACAACTGCCTCAGTGAGGCATTGCGAATGGATGAGCACAAGGACTCTTGGTTTGAACATCTCATTCAAAATGCCACTACCTTACATCTCTTATATCCTCCCCCAGTCCACTGGACTCTTACCTTCCTCTGGGACCCCCGCGACTCCGCTCTACACTCGCGTGTCAAATCAAGGGCTTCTGCCTCAAACTTTGACAGAATCAGGAGGTCGGGAACCCCACCAACCATTCATGCACGCTGCTGTGCGTTTTGGTTTCTCTTCTCCAGTATGTGAAAAGTGCTTTCACTTGCCACACCGGGCAGAATCGTCCCAGTTGGCCGCGATGGTGGGTTTTCACGCGTATCATCCCAAACCCACCACATTGTTTATACATTTCTGCGAAGCATGCCATTTCCATGGCGGGCGGGCTCTGATTCTCCCACCGCCATCACCTCATTGCTTCATCATGCCAAGTGCCATATTTAAAGTCCAGCTGCACGCATACATCCCCATGCTTCCAGCCCAAGATTGCTGCAAGGAAGACATCCATGAAAGGTAAGAAGACTGCAGCCCCAGGTTCAACGGTGCATCACTGGAACAGCCGTGGAGGACTGCCGCTATGTCCTCTACCCACACTCTGGCTGCAGGATGGGCAGCAGCACAACCAGGCTTGGGAGGCGGTGGTCAGCGCCAATACCCTGCAAAAGAGGACAGCCAACCAGTGTCGCTACAGGATGAATGGTCTCATCGTTCCACCAGGTTAATTTACTCTTCTCATCACTTTCTACTCAAACACTCACAAACCCATCAGACATCTCACACCTCATGGGACAACACCACGAACTCTCACACACACACCCTCACATCTCCATCAGGCTCATATCCTCTCAAGCTCAAATCCTCATCCTGCCCATGTCTCTGCTCACCACACAAACATTCCACACACTGCCACGTGTCCTGCTCATGCTCTCTCCATCTGTTTTCATGCAGGAGATGCCTGTTCACATCAGCAGGGAGAGGTCCCAGACTGGGAGTGGAGAAGCCCACATTAGGCTCCTCACTCAATTTGAGTTGCATGCCAGCATGCTGACTGGTTAAGATGTGGACATTGCCTGGGACGACCAGTGGTGAAATCAGTGACAAACACCCACCTGAGGATCCTGCACCACATCATCCCTCTCTCAGCGTAACTGTAAGTGCTCTCTCTCTCTCTCTCTCTCTCCTGCTTTTGACACTGCTGCTGTGCACTAATTATCTCTACTTTGGTTCAAAGGGAACTTTGCCAAGGGACCAACACCCTCAGCCAGCCAGTCCCTCAGCTCCATCCACATCCTCATCTGCAACCAAGAGGGCTCCTCCTCCAGTGAAGAGATGAAAATAAGCAGCCTGGAAGACCCATCACCACAGGCTGAGCAGCCAGCCAACGAATGATTCTGGAGGGAAAAGTGTGTGTGTGGCAGGGCCTTTCGGAGCCTCGTGCAAGCTCTCTCACACACACGCAGCTCATTCACGTTTCACACTCATCTCAATACCCTGAGCATTTTGAATGCTGCCTGTTGTGGTTTGCTTTTAGTTGTCCATCTGACTGACCTGCATCTCCGCCCACTCACTGATCACACTCCCAAGCAGCACCTGATCTCACCAACCATGTCTCTTGATTCATTTTTGATGTAGCAAGCATGGCCTCGATTCAGTTTATCATGCGATACCCCATCTTATCCTCTCCCCCAGTCACCCATTTCTTTTCCCCCATCACAGTCGACATCCCTGGCATCACCTTCCATCTCCCCTCCATTTCTTATCAGCTACAATCCTTTTCCTTCAGGGATGTCCAGGCGAACATGTATGTTCCTTTCCGTCCCGAAAATCCCACCCCCATCCACATTCACCTCCCTGACCTCCTCCTTCCCACCCCCAGGGTCTCTGTCTGCCTCTGAGAAACCATCAACCACCCTTGCTGTCCCTTCCACCGCTATCGTCGAACCCTCATACTCCCACCCTACCACCTCACTTTGCCCTCGGTCATTCTCACCCTCCCTCTTAGTCCCTCCCCCTTCCTGACTCCTTCTTCCATCCTTACCTCTTTTCAGCCTCATTCCTTCCTCCAGCCTTACCTCTTTGCCCAGCCTCACTTCTACCTCCAGCCTTACTCCTATCCCCTTCCTGACTCCTCCCTCCAATCTACTTATTCCTCAGCCTTTACTTCCACCCGTCTCCACACCCATGCCTCACCTCAGACACCCTCTCCTCTCCTTCCCTTTCACCTTCCAAACCCCTTACACCTACCTCTGCAGTTGTGGTCTTCTCCCCTGTTACCCCCTCCTACCCCCATTCTCCCTTCCCCTCTAAACTCCCCCCAACACCTTCATTCCCCCTGTCTCAACCTCCCCCTATCCTGACACCTTCATTCCTCCCCTCCCAACCTCACCCTATTATGTCACCTTCATTCCTCCCCTCCCAACCTCACCCCACCCGACACCTCTTCCTCTCCCAGTGGACCCTGGCCCTTCCTCTCCCAGCCCCTTGACCATCACCCATTGTGAGCATCACGGTGAATTTCCAGATTCCGTGAGCTGCTTCACAGCAGAGCCATCCACCCAGCAGGCCCTGGACGTTCCTCTGGTGTACCATTGCTGTTGGGCTCCAGCATCTTCTGCTCCTCGGGCGTCTGCGATGTGAGCAAGGCCCTAGTGGGTAAGTCCCAACTTCTGCGCATCACACTTGTCAAGACACTGGCGTGCTTTCCTGCTGATGTGGACGGACAATCCAGTGGGGTAACAATTCCGGCGGGCAGGCCTAATAATGACATGCTGATATATTACAATGAGGTTCCCAATGCCCGATGGCGGGAAACACAGCCCGACATTGGCGGGCTGAGTGGATGATCACCAACTTGTTTCACTCCATCGTGAAACCGATCGCGCCATATTGGCCACTCACGCCACCGAGCACGCCCGATGCTGGAGGGCATGGAAAATCCTGGCTACCATACCAGCCTCACCGCCCTCCCCCCACACCCACCCCAAGGAGACCCAGGTTGAGTTGCCCATCAGATTAGCACAACTCACTCTTGCATACATCCAAGCCAAGCAGGCACATTTTCCAGCATTTGATGGTACAGGAAAATGTGCCATTTGACATCCTGTAGCTCCTGTGAGTGCTGCAAAGTCCACCCACCCTTTAAGACATTATACACAGTTCCATACCAACTCCGTACTCACCCTTGCGGAGCGCAGAAGGTCATTGAACCTTTTATGGCATTGGATTCAAGTGCGCCTCACAATATCATGCCCGCTCACCTGGCAGTTCACCTTCATCCATGCCTTCTTCTTTTATTCAGATGACTTCCTCTTACCATCCCGCAGGATTAATATCTCCCATCAGGTACTCACTGCCTCCAGCAGAGCGCACAGGCAAATCTCTGAGAAGTGGGGGGCAGAGTGCCCACAAGCATTGCCCCCTGCCAGGCATAAGCTGTGGGTCCTGAGGCCCTAAATCATGAAATTTGTTACTCCTCCCAGACAATGTCAGACAGCTCCCTGAGGCTCCTGAACACCCCTTGGCAACTTTCAGGGAGCTCCCTGTGCACTTTTAAATCCCCCCTACAGAACCTCATTGGACCCGGCGCCCGCCACTCTCCCACCTTCCGCTGGCAGCGCTGAATCAGTGTCAGCACGCGTTTCATGTTGGCAGGACGTTAACTGGCCTGCCAGCCTGAAATCAGGGTCAGCATCCGATCGCAGACGGCAGCGGATCCCACACCCACTTCCGGGACTGCCGATCACGTGCATGTGCCGAGGTAAAATTCAGGCCATTATTATACTGTCAAGAGTATTATTTACAAAACACATCTGCTCTAACCCTTTCCAATCTGATAAGCATTTGAAAAGATTAGCAATGAAACGTCATGCAATTGTTACAGAATTGGAAGGTGACCCAGCAAATCATAAGATTCATCATGGCTGATGACTAAGCAATTTTCATCGCTGCTTTTTAGATGCAATTAGGAGCCTAATGTATCAAACAAAATTTTAGAAATAGGATTTTTAAAATCAAGTTAACTGTGGTACTAGTTCTACTCCTTGTTATTTGTAAGTAGGACACACTAAATAATATCAAAATAAGGGCATTCCTCAAGAAAGCAATCTTGTGATGCCACTGTCACTGTTACCTTTCAGGTTAAATCAGCTGTCGATCATCTCTAAAGTTATTTTATTCTACTTCACAACAGCTCAACCTAAACAGACTTCTTTAAATATTTAAATCAAGGACCTGAGCCCACTGCAGGACCCTGACATGGTTTTAATTTACCAATGGACACGATGTGCACTGTGTATGCTCTACCAATTGGTTCCTGACATGGAGTAGCCTAACCAACATTCCTTAACAGGTCCAGCAGCCAGGTGGAGCAGGAGGACAGGGCCCTCCTGAGATTGATTCTCACCCAGCATAGCAGAGGACCAGTTGATTTCCCATGCCCCTATTCAGCGCTCACATGTCACCAGCCACATACTAATGAGTTCCAGTGAACTAACTCAGTCTCTCACTGCTGCAATCAAGTGCATGGCTCGGTCACACATTTACTTCACACATGACAGTAAACCAAGATTGGCCCTTCTAAGCTTAAAGTCTGGAGAACAATGTTTTTTAATGTTTTTTAATTGGTGGCCTAAAACTCTCTGAAAAGCTTAGGGTTCAAGATCATGGATTGCTAGAATTACCACGATGGCTGTTGAAAAGTCTTAACAACCAGGCCTCCCAGCATATCTCAATATAACCTGTGCAGAATATCTCTGCAGCAGATATCACCAAAGTTAAAGCAAAGGCAGGAAACAATGATTCTGAGTTTGTTTTGAATTTTTTTTGGAAACCAATGTAAAATATGATTTTTTTTTGGGGGGGGGGGCAGCGTTTTAACAAGAAAGCTGTTTGGTTAAAGTTGTTTATTTATTGAGTGAGGGAGAAGATCAGTGATACAGTCATACATCAATTCTCTCTCTCACACACACACACACACACACACACACACACGTGCTCTGACACAGGTCAAGGAGAGAGACGGGAATAGACATAAAATGTCCCATTTTAATTCTGCCCAACCGCCAGGAATAGGGCAAGAGGGTGGCTGTAGGTCAGTTAAGCAATTCCTGCTGCAATCCCAATACATTCTCTCCAGCTACCATTTTAATTGTGCTCCTTTTGGATGTAGGAAAGGTGTCTATTGCAAGAGTGGAGGGTGGGTGAGGATTTGTGACCATCTCAGTGGAGGCAAAGAAAAAAGCTGTCCATGGCTGCAGAGCCATGGGAGCCAAAACCCTGGCCTTGTCTGAAAAGAATGTTCAGTGAAATCACACTCCTAGGATGTAAGGCCTGTCTCCAAGAGCGTGCAGCATTTGACTCACGCACCTCTTGAATCTACAGCTCTCATTCACAACAACATCAGGGAAGTTTCTCGTTCAGTCCAAACATCATTGGAGTGTGTAGCAACTTCATTGAATCTGCAGCTCACACCCACCTTAGAGGTGATCAGGGACCAGCTGGTGTTTTCACTTCTTTGAAAACACATACTGCTATTCTGCTAACCATAGCAGTGAGAATTAAATATCAGGAAGAACAAAATCATTTTCTTCAGTCCCAGTTACAAACTTTGTTCACTGGCCACTGACTCCATTCCTCTCCCTGGCAACCATGTGAGGCTGAACTGGACTTTTGCAGCTTTGGCATCATATTTGAATGCAAGATTATATTCTGACCACATACCCATGCCATCACTAAGATCACTCATTCCCACCTCCCCGTAACATCACCTGATTCTGCCCTTGCCTTTACCTGATGATAAAACCCTCAGCCATACCTTTATTACCTCTAGACTTGACTATTCCAATGCTTTCCTGGCCACGGAAATCTCACATCCATAAACTTGAGCTCATCAAAAACTCTGCTTTTGTATCCTAATTCATATCAATTCCTGTTCACCCATCACTCCTGTGATCACTGATCGCACACTGTGCCCAATTTGAAAATTCTCATCCTTGTTTTCAAATCCTCCCATAGCCTTGCCCCTCTCCAACTCTGTAATCGCTTCCATCTCCACAGCACTCTTCCAATTTTGGCAACTTGAGAATTCCCCATTTTAATTGCTCCAACATTGGTAGTCGTGTCTTCAGTTGCCTAAGCCTTAAACTCTGGAATTCCCTCCCTAAACCTCTCAAGCCTCTACCTCACTTTCCTCCTTTAAAATGCCCCTTAAAATCTACCTTCATTAGCCTTACTATCTCCTTATGTGGCTTGGTGTCAAATTTTGATTTATAACGCTCCTGCAAAGTGTTTTATTGCATTAAAGGTGCTATATAAATGCAGGTTGCTGTTATCATTGTCGAGAATGTACATCAGCCAGTTTCCAACCCATGGCGGCTATGGTACATGGTGCTATCTTTCAGGACTTTTAGGATCTGGCGTTTCAGTGTCCGTAGTGCATTAAGCAAGTTGTTTAATTCAAATTTCAGGTTCACTAAAAGACATCCAAAGCTAAAAGGTGGTGTCAGCTCTGGCTCAGTTGGCAGTGCACGTGTCTGAATTACAAGGTTCCAGGTTCAAGCCCCACTCCTAGACTTGAGCATAATAATCAAGACTGATACTCCAGTACTGAGGGAGTGCTGAACTTTCTCTTGGGCAAGATGTTAAAACGATGTCTCACTTGCCTGTTCAGTGGATGTAAAAGATCCCAAGGCACTATTTCAAAGAAGAATAGGCAAGTTATCCCCAGTGTCCAGGATAATATTTATCGCTCAATCAACAATAACAAAAAGCAGATTATCTGGTCATTAGCATATTGCTATTTGTGGGAGCTTGCTGTGTGCAAATTAGCTGCCATGTTTCCTACATTACACCAATGACTACACTGCAAAGGAAAGGTACTTAATTGGCTGTAAAGAGCTTTGTGATGTCCAGCGGTAGTGAAAAGCGCTGTACAAATGTAAGTCTTTCTTTTAAAACTATTAACCGTAAATAAATGGAACATATTTCACTATCTCTCACAGAAGAGAAGCATTTGTATCTCTGATAAAAATCTCATTGCTCTCTCTGCCCTCACGAGTACCTACACACCATGTTTCAGCCCGGTGAGTATTGCTAGATCACATATTGTCAGCCAACTCCAAATAGTACCAGGCCCCGTCTCACAGAAGCACTGCTAGATTCCTGGAATCAAGGTGCTACCAGGTCCAACTGTCCCCCTCCCCAAAGTGATGTCAGACACCACACCTAAGTTTTTAACATTAATTCATAGGATGTGGGCTTCACTGGCTAGGCCAGTATTTATTGTCCATCCCTTGTTGCCCTTGAGAAGTTTGTAGGGAGCTGCCTTCTTGAATCATTGCAGTCCATGTGGTGTAGGTACACCCACAGTGCTGTTAGGAAGGGAGTTCTATGATTTTGACCCAGTGACAGTGAAGGAACAGTGATATATTTCCAAGTCAGGATGGTGAGTGGCTTGGAGGGGAACTTCCAGGTGGTGGTGTTCCCATCGATCTGCTGCCCTTTCCTTCTAGATGGTAGTGGTTGTGGGTTTGGAAGGTGCTTTCTAAGGAGCCTTGGTGAATTCCTGCAGTGCATCTTGTAGATGGTACAAACTGCTGCATCGGTGGTGGAGGGAGAGAATGTTTATGGATGTGGTGCCAAACAAGCAGGATGCGTGTCCTGGGCAGTGTCCAACTTCTTGAGTGTTGTGAGAGCTACACTCATCCAGGCAAGTGGGGAGTATTCCATCATACTCTTGACTTTTGCCTTGTAGATGGTGGACAGGCTTTGGGGAGTCAGGAGGTGATTTACCTGTCGCACGATTCCTAGCCTCTGACCTGTTCATAACCACAGTATTTATATGGCTAGTCCAGCTCAGTTTCTGGTCAATGGTAACCCCCAGGATGTTGATAGTGGGGGATTCAGTGATGGTAATGCCATTGAACATCAAGGGCTGATGGTTGGATTCTTTCTTGTTGGACATGGTCATTGCCTGACACTTGTGTGGTGTGAATGTTACTTGCCACTTGTCAGCCCAAGCCTGGATATTGTCCAGGTCTTGCTGCATTTGGACATGGACTGCTTCAGTATCTGAGTAGTCGCAAATGGTGCTGAATATTGTGCGATCATCAGGGAATATCTCCACTTCTGACCTTATGATGGAAGGAAGGTCATTGATGAAGCAGGTGAAGATTGTTGAACTGAGGGCTAACAAATCCTCAGTTTAATCCAAACCTGGCTGCTAGAAGATCCTAATCTCAGCTGAAATCTCTTAAACCTCAGACCAGCTGTCAGCTCCCAACTGCTGCCATTGCTCACCTTTCCTATGAGTGCTGCCACTTTGTGACTGCTTACCTTCCCTTCCAAACACAAAAGAAGCTGACTTTCTCCAATTCTTTCCAGCCACTGCCTTTGGCCATTCCATGCTACATGCCATCTTGGGCCCTAGCTCACCCATTGTTTTCCAGCATAGGCATTAATTTCTCTTTTCTTCTGTCATCTATCATCTCGCCACAGCTTAAACCCACCCACTCCAAATACCTGTATCCGACAAGCCTACGTTATCTGGTATTTTGTTGTGTGCCCTAGTTTTTAACAAAGATAAGATTTATAAATTTATCCAATAAGTAAAATAAAGGAATAGATATTGGGAGATGTAAAAGAAAATAAATACACAGACTTACAGAAAGAATAATGATCACTGACAGAACAAATCAGACACAAACAGAAAGACAAAGAAATGGATATTGTTCATTCTGAAACTAGGGTCCAAAATCTGTACAAAGGAAATTATGAAGATATGAGGGGCGAGTTGGCTATGAGGGATTGGGAAAATACATTAAAAGATTTGAATGTCCACAGGCAATATCTAGTATTTAAAACATTATCACATAGTCTACAACAAATATACACTCCTCTAAGACTCAAAAACCCAACAGGAAAAACAGGAAAGGTGAATCAGCCGTGGCTAACAAAAAAGTTAAATATTGTATTAGATTTAAGTTATAAGGGAGGAAGACACTGCAAATCTCCCAGAAGTATTTGGGAACTAATGAACTTGTGAAAATGAGGAACTGAAAGAAATTAGTATTAATAAAGAAGTAGTACTCAAAAAATTACTGGAATTGAAGGTTGATAAGCCCCTTGGATCAGATGAGTTACATCCCAGAGCATTGAAGGAGGTGGCTGTAGAGATAGTGGATGCATTAGTGGAATCTTTCAAAATTCTATTGGTGCTGGAAAAGTCCCTGCAGACTGGAAAGTAGCAAAGGTAACCCCACTATTTAAGAAGGGTGGGAGAGACAAAACTGAGAACTACATACCTGTTAGTTTGACATCAAAAGTAGATAAAATATTAGAATCAATTATAAAGTATGTGACAACTGGACACTTAGAAAATAATGATTATGCAGAGTCAACATGAATTTATGAAAAGGAAATCATGCTTGACAAACCTGTTGGAGTTTTTTTTAGGATGCCACTTGTAGCATAGATAAATGAGAACCAACCAATGGATGTGGCGTATTTGGATTTTCAGAAGGCTTTCGACAAGGTTCCACACAGGAGGTCAGTAAACAAAGTTTGAGCACATGAGATTGGGGGCAATATGCTGCTATGGATTGAGAATTGGTTAACAGTCATAACAATGAGTAGGAATAAACGGGTCATTCTCAAGATGGCTGCTATTACTAGTCTGGTACAGCAAGGATCAGTGCTTGGGCCACAGCTGTTCACAATCTACATCAATGATTTGGGAGTGGGGAACAAATGTAACATTTCCAAATTTGCTGATGACACAAAACTAGGTGGGAATGTGAGTTGTGAGGAGGATGCAAGGGAACTTCAAGTGGACTTGGACAGGCTAAGTGAATGGACAAGAACATGGCAGATGGAATTTAATGTGAATAAGTGTGAAGTTATCCACTTTGGGAGAAAAAAACAGAAAGGCATAGTATTTCTTAAATGGTGAGAGGTTGGGGATTGTTGATGTCCAAAGGGACCTGGGTGTCCTTGTTCATGAATCACTGAAAGCTAGCATGCAGGTGCAGCAAGCAATTAGGAAGGCAAATGGTATGTTGGCTTTCATCACAAGAGGATTTGTGTACAGTAGTAAAGACGTCTTGCTGCAGTTGTATACAGCCTCGGTGAGACTGCACCTGGAATATTTTGTGAAGTTTTGGTCTCCTTATCTAAGGAAAGATGTACTGACCATAGAGGGAGCGTAATGGAGCTTCACCAGACTAATCCCTGGGACGATGGGATTGTCTTATGAGGAGAGATTGAGGGAACTGGGCTTGTATGGTGGCCATTACCAAGGAGAAGGTGCTAGGAAAACTGAAAGGTCTGAAGGTGGATAAATCACCTGGACCAGATGGATTACACCCCAGAGTTCTGAAGGAGATAGCTGAAGAGATAGTGATGGCGTTAGCAGTGATCTTTCAGGAATCACTGGAGTCAAGGAGGGTCCCAGAGGACTGGAAAATCACTAATGTAACCCCCCTGTTTAAGAAGGGAGTGAGGCAAAAGATGGGAAATTACAGGCTGATTAGCCTGACTCAGTCATTGGTAAGATTTTAGAGTTCATTATTAAGGATGAGATTTCAGAATACTTGGAAGTGCATGGTAAAATCGGGCAAAGTCAGCATGGTTTCACCAAGGGGAGATCATGCCTGACAAATCTGTTAGAATACTTTGACGAGGTAACGAGGAGGTTAGACAAAGGAGAGCCAATGGATGTCATCCACTTGGACTTCCAGAAGGCCTTTGACAAGGTGCTGCACAGGAGGCTGCTCATCAAGATAAGAGCCCATGGTTTTAGAGGCAAGGTACTAGCATGGATAGAAGATTGGCTGTCTGGCAGGAGGCAGATAGTGGAGATAAGGGGGTCTTTCTCAGGATGGCGGCCGGTGACTAGTGGAGTTCCGCAGGGGTCAGTGTTGGGACCACAACTTTTCACTTTATACGTTAATGATCTAGATGAAGGAACTGAGGGCATTCTGGCTAAGTTTGCAGATGATACAAAGCTAGGTGGAGGGACAGGTAGTATTGAGGAGGCAGGGAGGCTGCAGAAGGATTTGGACAGGTTAGGAGAATGGGCAAAGAAGTGGCAGATGGAATACAACATGGGGAAGTGTGAGGTCATGCACTTTGGTAGGAAGAATAGAGGCATAGACTATTTTCTAAATGGGGAGAGAATTCAGAAATCTGGAGTGCAAAGGGACTTGGGAGTCCTACTCCAGGATTCTCTTAAGGTTAACTTGCAGGTTGAGTCAGTAGTTAGGTAGGCAAATGCAATGTTGGCATTTATTTCGAGAGGACTAGAATATAAAAGCAGGGATGTGCTGCTGAGGCTTTATAAGACTCTGGTCAGACCACATTTAGAATATTGTGAGCAATTTTGGGCCCCGTATCTCAGGAAGGAAAGGCTTAACATATGAGGAACGTTTGAGGACTCTGGGTCTATATTCGATGGAGTTTAGAAGGATGAGGGGGGATCTGATTGAAACTTACAGAATACTGAAAGGCCTGGATAGAGTGGACGTGGGGAAGATGTTTCCATTAGTAGGAGAGACTAGGACCCGAGGGCACAGCCTCTGTGTAAAGGGACAATGTTTTAGAACAGAGATGAGGAGAAACTTCTTTAGCCAGAGAGTGGTGAATCTATGGAATTCATTGCCACAGAAGGCTGTGGAGGCCAGGTCATTGAGTGTATTTAAGACTGAGATAGATAGGTTCTTGATTGGTAAGGGGATCAAAGGCTACGGGGAGAAGGCGTGAGAATAGGGTTGAGAAACTTATCAGCTATGATTGAATGGTGGAGCAGACTCGATGGGCCAAATGGCCTAATTTCTGCTCCTATTTCTTATGGTCTTATGAATTCTTTAGTGTTTCAAAGAATGAGAGGTGATCTCATTGACACTTAAAAAATTCTTACAGGGTGTGACAGCGTATATGTGGATAGGATGTTTCCCATAGCTGGGTTTCTAAAACCAGGGGACACAGTCTCAGAATAAGGGGTAGGCCATTTAGGATGTGATGAAGATGAATTTCTTCACTCAGAGGGTGGTGAATCTTTGGAATTCTTTACCCCAGAGTGCTGTGGAAGCTCAATCATTGAGTATGTTCAAGGCAGAGATTGATAGATTTCTGGATACTAATGATATGAAGGGATATGGGGATTATGGAGAAAAATGGTATAGAAGTAGATGATCAGCCATGAACTGGTTGAAAGACAGAGCAGGCTCGATGGGTTGAATGGCCTATCCTGCTCCTATTCCCTATGCTCTTTGATACAAATAATTGAAGAGCGGGAAAGAACAGTTAAAGGGCAGTTTTCACATATAAACATTGCCATGAGAGAGCAATTTGCATTCTATATTTTAATGTAGTCTTTAAACAATACTACAATCATCTGGAAATATACTAAGCAGTTACTTGAAACCTTTTGACCACATTACTTTACCCAGAGTAATAAATTTTTAAAGAATGTTTCTCAGATACCAAGAAGCATGTCTGTTTATACCAGAGTTTTCTAGTTAAATTTTATATACCTAATGAAGTGTCTGATTTATCAGTAAGAAAATAAAAGACAATTTAAGACAAAGTTTTCTAATTAATTTTATTTTGAAACCATATGCACAAAATGTTGTGTTGTACTTACAGCTCAGCAGAGTATCAGAAATGTTGATTTGTAGAAACAAGAAAGTGGCACATACACCTCTTGCTAAATAAACTACTAGAAACAAAGTCAGACCTGTTTTTTCAGGTACAGTATCACAAATGTGCACAAATATTTTCAAGGCTGGTACTGAATTGGAAATAGTCACTGAATTGAGAACTGAGTTATGTTTTGTTGCCATACGAGGTTCTATTGCTATAGCACAAAAAATAGAAGGTGCAGAGCTTTCACTAAAATAAGTGAGTGCTTTAGGAACAGACGATGATTCAAACAGTGCCTCATTTTTGAATGCTAATATAATTTCAAACATGCGGTGGAAGAAGACTATCCTATCACCTGTATTTGGTATCCCTGCCTTTCTTCCTTCACTGTATGACACAGTAATGGTGTTTTTGTTTAAGTATGCAAATGGATATAGCCACTGGGAAGAGTAATCTACGTTTCTCAAATGTTTTAGCCACAAAAGAGTTACACCTTACACATTTGATATTTGCACCTTCCTTTTAATTGAACTTGGTAGTGACCATCAGCAGAAGTCCTGTCCCAACAAGGACTGAGCTCCATGTATTGTTTTCAGTTGGTCAGCACGAATGAAGTAACCTTCGTAATGTGCAGATAATCTCTCCTTTTAGCTGGATACATGCATGCACCCGAAGGACCAAACATTGAGCTACAGGTTGCAAGGGAAGCCAGCCTGCTTTTGATAACTGCTGTCATTTAGCAAAAGGAAGAAGGATGTTGCAAATTATTTTCATGATATTGTAAAAGGTTGAAAATGAACCCAACAATTAAGAAATAGAGTTGTGATTAAGTTTTCCTAGAAGGTGTAATAAATTGAAAATATTCAAATCAACCACATTGATGTAAAGGATGAAAGAATTGAAAGCAGCAGTGTAATGATGTAAACTCAGGCTACGCTTAAGAATATGTTAAATCATATCAGGAATCATTAAAATTACATCACCATCATGATGTGAGGATGAATCATAAACCTAGTACAAATGTAACCATTGTGTAAGTTGGCAGTGGGCACAAATATTCTGGTGGATCTCTGCATTGTCAAGTGTACAGCTGTGTGCAGGGCTACTGCCCATCAATGGGTCAGGTGCTGACCCTCTTCAGAAATTATGGAGTCAGTCAACTTAGATACTTTGCATCATTTTGGCACACTAGAACACTTGTCCCAGCACAAGAGGGGGGACAAATTTCACTGTAGCACCTAGCTACAGCATAGCAAAGCCAGACGAAAATAAAAAGAGGGCTGAAAGGTCCAAGATTTAAATGTATTGTTTTCCAAGTTGGGAAACTGACATTTTAAAAGCTGCTAGACTCCACTGCTGCCAGAATTTAGTTTGGGCATGCACTGGGAGAGGGAGTGGTGCAGGTCTCCAACCCCCAACTTCCTGAGGAATTTCCACTCCCAGGGAACAAGTGTTCAAAACCTGACAGAACAAGCTTCCCTGCCTTATGTTCCTTTCCCCATCCCTCTCAGATTGTATCATTTTCTGTTCAGAATGTATAAGAGCTTTGAACCTAAAATGTTTCAAGGAAGATTGCAACACAATCTTGTACAGTAACAAATAACACTGGTCATTTTTTTCTTATTCCAAATTTGTAGAATAACACAGAATCAAAGTATGATAAGTGAATGAGAACATTGGAGATGAAAGTTATCTAACATGATATGAATCTTTCTCTGGTACAGTATGCATTTCATTGCCATCTGTGTGTATTGACTAGTGAACATTAAATAATGGGAATTTCAAACCCTTTTAGTTTAATTCCCAATAAATAACGCATGTAAATGCTAACTTAAAAATAATATGTGGTTTAAATTGGCACGACCACCACTTACTTTTTTCGTTGTTATATTGCTGCATTAAACATCAATGGTCTTGGTTAAATCAAGCTCTATTCTCCTGTGCCAATATAACAAATCAAGTCTAAGTGTGGAAGGAATGGTGTTATCAACGAAACGTTCTGAATCCCCCTTTCCAATCAAAGATAACCAAATAAGGAACTTTTTAGAAACAGAAGATTGTTTTAGAATTTAGGTGGCATTTCTGACATGGATATGTGATGCTGGATTTCTGAATATAGGAGATTGAGGTCCAAATGAAAACAGTATCTGGGATGAGCTCAAGAACAGGATGTGTGGCTCCTTCACTGGCATTATGTTTTGAATTTTTAAACTGATATGATGAAATTGGTAGCACAGCACTGTAGCCGGGCTCCCTCAGCATGATGCTGTCGCCAGTCCAAGTCTGGTGCATTGCTCAAATTGTGCACCTTTAGCATTATTTAATGACTTACACAATTTCCAATAGACTCTGTCCTTGCAGTGCTGAATTTCTTCTGACTCTTTTTAAAATATTCTCCTGTATCTGACATCACCTCATATACCTATCATATATCTATCTGATAACATCTGTAAAATCAGTTTGTTAAACTTTTTATACTGAATATAATTGAATGATATTAGATGAATGAAAATCTGCCTAATTTTTCACTGGTATTCTGCAAATAAATTATGGCATTTAAACATACTTTTTTAGCTGCAAGGGTGCTGGAAAGAGCTGAAGACTTATGATTTCAAAATGAACTGTAACGCAAATATAAAAGACACTTTCCATAGAAAATATTGAAAATAATATGTGATAGTCTACATGTAGAGTTTAGACGTAGCAGCACCCTTCAGTGTGTCCTTGTATTACTTTTCTTCTGCTATCTCCATTCATTTCCATGCTACTCATTTCTCCTGTTGCCTGGGAACAGGCTGTGCTGTGTCAACTTGCAAATGGAAAAGGTTTAGAATAATGAGACCTCAAACTTGGGTTTTTCTCAAATTGCTAATTGATTTCTGTTCACATTATCTTAGGCTCATAAATCACAGTGTTTAACCATTGTAACTTTCCAGAACCTGGCCAGCAAATAGTCCTTGGCATTCCAAAACTCAAAATTCATCCATGGTGTTTGCACCTAAGTGAACAATATTAGCTTGTTTTCTTATGACAGAATTTGTTTAATCAGCTTTTTTAAACTTATTTCACATTTACACTAATAGGTGTGGAACACTAGTGAATACTTGCTAATAATGAGTATTTTACTCCAATTTAAGTAATATCTGGATCAGGTGTGGTGATTGACATAGAAGAAGAGGAAGAGCAAAAGCAGCCACTACATCTGTAGTTATATAGGCAACTAAAGACATTGCTGATCAAATAGGAACATAATGCTTAAATGTATACTTAATGCTTGAGGTTTAAGACACAGACAATATATAAACAATAAATACTATCTCTATGTAACATCAACCACCACATATATAAATAATGTCAGAAATTCAAGTAACTGCAAAACATTCAGATTAAGCCTTTTGAAAAACATGTCTGTTGACTCAGAATCCCTTTTGAGGTTCTATACCAGGTTCCAGTCTGTGACCAAACATTCACAGTGGGATGCCAGTCAGGTCATGTCAGCTTTTAGCTGCTGTCATTTGAGTTTTCTGATGTTCTTTGATCAGAATAGTCTATTTCGATTTCCGGTATTTGACTGGGCTGTGATGATATATCTAGAATGAACAGAATTAACATTATTTGCTTTATAACTAAAAAATAGAACACGATGATTATAATCAGACAGAAAAATATTGAATGCATGCATGATCCAAAGTTGTCCAAGCTTTTCTCAGGAGCGAAGTAGAAAAATAAAAAATAATATAAAAAAAGTATTTTGCTGCATATTACAAATAACACTTAGTGCAAATGGCACTATTTCTTTTATATATAAAAGCAAACTTTATATGCTTTTTATTTTGTTCCAGAAAATGAGCATTTTCATTAAAAAAATGACAAATGTGGGGTTAACATCTATCCTCTACAGGTTACCAGGGCTGATTCAGCTGCGTTGATTCATTAAGTGATACTGTCCTTTTTTTAAAATTCATTCAAGGGATGTGGGCTTCGCTGGTTAGGCCAGCATTTATTGACCATCCCTGATTGCACTTGAGAAGGTGGTGGTGAGCTGCCTTCTTGAACCGTTGCAGACCACGTGGTGTAGGGACAACTGCATTGCTGTTAGGGAGGGAGTTCCAGGATTTTGACCAAATGACAGTGAAGGAATGGTGATATATTTCCAAGCCAGGGTGGAGAGTGGCATGGAGGGGAACTTCCAAGTGGTGGTGTTCCCATGTATTTGCTGCCCTTGCCCTTCTAGATACTAGCGGTCATGGGTTTGGAAGATGCTGTCTAAGGAGCCTTGTTGAGCTCCTGCAGTGCATCTGGTAGATGGTTCACATTGTTGCTACGGCGCGGCGGTGGTAAGGGAGTGAATGTTTGTGGAAGGGGTGCCAATTAAGTGGGCTGCTTTGTCCTGGATGGTGTTGTTGGAGCTGCACTCATCCAGGCAAGTGGAGCAAGGCTGACTTGCACCTTGTAGATGTTGGACGGGCTTTGGGGAGTCAGAAGATGAGTTACTCGCCACAGGATTCCTAACCTCTGACCTGCTCTTGTAGCCACAGTGTTTATATGGTCAGTCCAGTTCAGTTTCTGGTCATGGTAACCCCCAGGATGTTGATATTGGGAGATTCAGTGATGGTAATGCCATGAAATGTCAAGGGGCGATGGTTAGATTGTCCCTTGTTGGAGATGGTAATTGCCTGGCACTTGCATGACACAAATGTTTCTTGCCATTTGTCAGCCCAAGCCTGGATGTTGTCCAGGTCTTGCTGCATTTGGACATGGACTGATTCATGTCCTTCTTTGCTACTTTATCTGTTTCCCTCCTGAAGCTTAATGCTAATATGAGGAGGATTCATACACTACACATTCCACTAAAAGAACAGTCGTAAACATATGTTTATTCCACCAATCCAACAAAACTCTAATCCAATGAAGAAAAATATATGCAATTGCTTACAAAAGAGAAAACAATTATTGTACACTTCCATTTTTCTTTATTCTTTTATGAGATGTGGGCATTGCTGGCTAGGCCAGCATTATTTCCCATCCCTAATTGTCCTTAAAAAGGTGGTAGTGAGCTGCCTTCTTGAACTCCGTAGTCCATGCGGCGGAGGCACACCCACAGTGCTGTTAGGGATGGAGTTCCGGGATTTTGAGCCAGTATCAGTGAAGGAATGGCAGTACAATTCCAAGTCAGGATGGTGTGTGATTTGGAGGGGAACTTGCAGGTGGTGATGTTCCCAGATATCCTCCACCCTTGTCTTTCTTGGTGGTAGAGTTTGCAGGTTTGGAAGGTGCTGTTGAAGGAGACTTTGTTAGTTGCTGTAATGCACCTTGTAGATGGCACACAGTGTATTGGTGGTGGAGGGAATGAATGTTAAAAGTGCTGGATGGGCTGCCAATCAAACAGGCTGCTTTGTGCTGGATGGTGTTCAGCTTCTTGAGGGTTGTTGGAGCTGCACTCATCCAGGTAAGTGGAGAATATTCTAACACACTCCTGACTTGTGGCTTGTAGATGGTGGACAGGCTTTGGGGAGTCAGGAGGTGAGTTACTCACTGCAGAATTCCCAACCCAAGCCTGTTAAATGCTGCTGTTGAAGTCAAGCAAGGAGCAACCCCTTCTCATACCACTGCAAAGCATTTTTGGAACTAGTTTATGGGAAACAGAAGTCAACCTGATTTGTGCTCCAAATTAACCTCAATATGGAGAAATGACTCACAGTTCTATTGCTCCTCCTCTTGTCTGTGTTGAAATACTCATTGAGCCATATCTCCATCGTAAAGTCAGAAGTGGGAATGTTTGTTGGTGATTGCACAGTGTTCAGTACCATTTGCTACTCCTCAGATACTGAAGCAGTCCATGCCCACAGACAGCTGGGATGATAAGTGATAAATGACATTTGTGGCACACAAGTACCAGGGAATGACCATCTCCAACAAGGGAGAATCTAACCATCTTCGTTTGATGTTTAATACCATTACCATCGCTGAACCCCCATGATCAACATCCTGGGGGTTAACATCGGCCAGAAACTTAACCAACCAGCCGTATAAATACTGTGGCTACAAGAGTGGGTCAGGGGCTGAGAATTCTGCAGAAAGTAACTCACCTGTTGACTCCCCAAAGCCTGTCAACCATCTACAAGGCATGAGTCAGAAGTGTGATGGAATACTCTCCACTTGCCAGGGTAAGTCCAACAATCAGGGAGCTTGTTACAATCTCAGACAAAGGAGCCCTCTTGATCGGGACCCCAACCACCACTTTAAGCATTCACTCCCTCCACTGCCAATGTACAGTGGCAGAAGTGTGTGCATAGCAAGCCTCCTTCAACAAAACATTCCAAACCCACAAAATCTACCACTTAGAAGGACAAGGGTAGCAGATGTATGGGAACACCATTGCCCGCAAGTTTCCCTCCAAGTCACTCACCATCCTGACTTAGAACCATATCAACGCAGTTCCTTCACTGTCACCGGGTCAAAATCCTGGAATCCCCTTCCTAACAGCACTGTGGGTGTACTTACATCACATAAACTGCAGCATTTCAGGAAGGTGGTGCACCGCCACCTTTCATGGGCAGTTAGGGCTGGGTAACAAATGCTGGCCTTGCCAGTAACATTCATAGTCATAAGAGAATTTTTTTTTAAAGTTGCAGCCAAAATTACGGCGAGGCTAAAGACATTGCTGTCTGCCTCACTATTGACGTGCATTTAAAAGCATAAAGTTGCTATACTTAACTCAGTAGGTGTGAACAAAACTAAGCACAGAAAGTTAAGTCTTATCATTTCAATCTAAGAGGGGAATTTTACATGCCCCACCAGGCATGTTTGAGGCTGGGGGGTTGGGGGGGGGTGGGGGGTGGTGGTGGTGGTGGTTGGGTGGGGGGGGGGCACATAAAATGGGACAGATGGCCAGCCCACCATCTTCCCAACAATCAGATTGGTCAGTGACTCTCAAGAGTGGGACTTCCTGTCCCTGAGAGGCAGAAGACCCACTGTCACCTTGCTAAGGCTACCTCCAATGTATTATCACTGCAAGGCAGCCTTTTTTATATTTCAACTCTTTCTTGGACTCGAACTCAAGTTCTGTCGAAGGGTCATGAGGACTCGAAACGTCAACTCTTTTCTTCTCCGCCGATGCTGCCAGACCTGCTGAGTTTTTCCAGGTAATTCTGTTTTTGTTTTGGATTTCCAGCATCCGCAGTTTTTTTTTTTTTAGCCTTTTTTAAAGTTGGTTGGCTCACAACTGACTTTTCCACTGGCGGGGTGGGGGTGGGGTGGGAGGTGCAGGGTGAGGAATAACCATGTAAAGTTCAGCCACAAGTATCCTTTTAATAACATGACAAGAGTTAATTACTGCTGTCAACCTGTTTGACACTGAAAATTAATTCTTACAAGAGCAGTTTCATTCCTTCTTGTATTTCAATGTTAGAGATTATAAGCATGTAGTTTCTTTTTTAACTTTTCCTTTCTGTCTCTTTCTCTCTCTCTCTCTTTTAATCCAATATGTTCACCTCTCTTTACTTCTTATTCTGTGCCTGATCTTGGATTG
This sequence comes from Carcharodon carcharias, assembly GCF_017639515.1. NCBI lineage: Eukaryota > Metazoa > Chordata > Chondrichthyes > Lamniformes > Lamnidae > Carcharodon > Carcharodon carcharias. The sequence continues at coordinate 73,586,547 of NC_054486.1, forward strand.
AATTCACCCAATCTAATTTACACTTCCTTGCCAGTCCTTGTGCTGTTAATTTCACATTCCTTCAATTTGATTGGTTAACGAGATACACAGTTTTTGCCCTGTTTACTTAGGTCCCAGAGGCTCTGTTTCCCTCACTTTGATGTTATCAGCTTGCAATTTCAACAAATTGCCACGCAAAAAAATTAAAAATCTAGACATGCAAGGACAAGCCTCTCTAAGAGCAGACGCTGTCAGATTCACTCCAACTGGCCCATTGTATGGCAAAACCATAATTCAGCGCAATACTTTATTGCAGCAGTACACCACTTCAATTTGTTCTCAATGAAAATATTATCAATAATTGTAATATGTACATTGTGCTGTAACATTATTAAAAAATGCAAAATGCAGCAGTGACAATTGGCTTCTCTAGGGAGAAGAAAGAGTCAACTAGGTTTCTGAATCCTGATCTGGTCCAGTAATAGTTCCTGGAAAGTATTTGTGTGTGCATGTCAGGTGAGAATGGAATCTAGTCTGCCAATGTTCATTCTCTATCCAGGGTCAAATTTTTTTAAAATTTATTCATGGGATGTGGGCTTTGCTGGCTGGGCCTGCATTTATTGCCCATCCCTAATTGCTCTTGAGAAGGTGGTAGTGAGCTGCCTTCTTGAACTGCTGCAGTCCATGTGGTGTAGGTACACCCACAGTGCTGTTAGGAAGGGAGTTCCAGGATTCTGATCCAGTGACAGTGAAGGAATGGCGATATATTTCCAAATCAGGATGGTGAGTGACTTGGAGGGGGACTTCCAGGTGGTGGTATTCCCATTTATCTGCTACCCTTGTCCTTCTAAGTGGTAATGTTCGTGGGTTTAGAAGGTGCTGTCTAAGGAGCCTTGGTGAATTCCCGCAGCACATCTTATAGATGGTACACACTGCTGCTACTGTGTGTCGGTGGTGGAGGGAGTGAATATTTGTGGATGTGGTGCGAATCAAGCGGACTGCTTTGCCCTGGACAGTATCAGCTTCTTCAGTGCTGTAGGAGCTGCACTCATCCAGGCAAGTGGGGAGTATTCCATCACATTCCTGGCTTGTGCCTTGTAGATGGTGGACAGGCTTTGAGGAGTCAGGAGGTGAGTTACTCATCACACGATTCCTAGCCTCTGACCTGCTCTTGTAGCCACAGTATTTATATGGCTTGTCCAGTTCAGTTTCTGGTCAATGGTAACCCCCAACATGTTGATAATGGGGAATTCAGTGATGGTAATGCCATTGAACATCAAGGGGCAATGGTTGGATTCTCTCTTGTTGGAGATGATCATTGCCTGACAGTTGTGTGATGCGAATGTTACTTGCCACTTGCCAGCCCAAGCCTGGATATTGTCCAGGTCTTGCTGCATTTGGACATGGACTGCTTCAGTATCTGAGGAGCCATGAATCGTGCTGAACATTGTGCACTCATCAGTGAACATCCCCACTTCTGTCTTTAAGATGGAAGGAAGGTCATTGATGAAGCAGGTGAAGATGGTTGGGCCCAGGACACTACCCTGAGGAACTCCTGCAGTGATATCCTGGAGCTGAGATGACTGGCCTCCAACAACCACAGCCATCTCCCTTTGTGATAGGCATGACCCCAGTCAGCAGAGAGCTTTCCCCCTGGTTCCCATTGACTCCAGTTTTGCTAGGGCTCCTTGATGCCACACTTGCTCAAATGCTGCCCTGATGTCAAGGGCAGTCACTCTCACCTCACCCCGGGAGTTCAGCTCTTTTGCCCTTGTTTGAACCAAGGCTGTAATGAGGTCAGGAGCTGAGTGGTCCTGGCAGAACGCAAACTGGGCATCAATGAGCAGGTTATTGCTAAACATGTGCTGCTTGATAGCACTGTTGGTGACCCCTTCCATTACTTTACTGATGATGGAGAGTAGACTGATGGGGCAGCAATAGGCTGGGATGGATTTGTCTTGCTTTTTGCGTGCAGGACCTATCTGGGCAATTTTCCACATAGCCGGGTAGATGCCAATGTTGTAGCTGTACTGGAACAGCTTGGCTAGGGGTGCAGGAAGTTCTGGAGCACAAGTCTTCAGTACTATTGCTGGAATATTGTCAGGTCCCATGGCCTTTTTAGTATCCAGTGCCTTCAGCCGTTTCTAGATATCAGGTGGAGTGAATCAAGTTGACTGAAGACTGGCATCTGTGATGCTGGGGAGTTCCAGAGGAGGCCAAGATGTTCCACTCGGCACTTCTGGCTGAAGATTGTTGCGAATGCAATATATATGCAATATATTATAAGAACATAAGAACACAAGAGATAGGAACATGAGCAGACCATTCAGCCCCTCGAGCCTGCTCCACCATTCAATAAGATCATGGATGATCTTCTTGTGTTTTGATTTCCACATTCCTGTCTACCTTTGATAATCTTTGGTTCCCTTGCCTAACAAGAATGTATCTATATCGCCTTAAAAATATTCGGTGACCCCGCCTCCATTGCCTTCTGAGGCAGAGTTTCAAAGTTGCACAACCCTCAGAGAGAAAAGATTTCTCCTCATCTCTGTCCTAAAAGGGTGACTCCTAATTTTAAAACATTGCCTCCTAGTTCTTGACTCACCCATAAGAGGGAACATCCTTTCAACGTCCACCTTGTCAAGGCCGTTCAGGATCTCGTATGCTTCAATCAAGTTATCCCTCACTCTTCTACAGTCCAGTGAAAACAAGCACAGTCTGTCCAACTTTTCCTCATAAGACAACCCAGACAATTCCAGGTATCAACCTAGTAAACCTGCTTTGAACCGCCTCCAATGCATTTACATCCTTCCTTAAATAAGAAGACCAAAACTATAGATAGTATTCGAGGTGTAGTCTCACCAATGCCCTGTATAACTGAAGCATAATATCCTTACTTTTATGTTCAATCCCTCTCATAATGAAGGATAGCACTCCATTAGCCTCTTAATTACTTGCTGTACCTGCATACTAACTTTTTGTGACTCACACTAGAACACTTAGATCCCTCTGCACCTCAGAATTGTGCAGCCATTCTCCATTTAAGTAATACTCTGCTTTTTTTGTTCTTCCTTCCAAAACAAACAACTTCACATTTTCCCACATTAAACTACATTTGCCAGATCTTTGCCCACTCACTCAACCTTTCTATATCCATCTGCAACCTCCTTGTGTCCTCTTCACAACATATTTTTCTACCTATCTTTGCGTCATCTGCAAATTTAGCTACCATGCCTTCACTTCCCTAAGTCATTGATGTAAATCATAAAAAGTTGAGGCCCTGGCACAGACCCCTGTGGGACGCCACTCGTCACATCCTGCCAATCTGAAAAAGACCCATTTATGCATACTCTGCTTTCTGCCAGCCAGCGAATCTTCTATCCACGCTAATATGTTACCTCCTACACCATGCATTTTATTTTCCAGAATAATCTTTGATATGGCACCTTATCAAATGCCTTCTGGGAATCCAACCACAGTACGTCTACAGTATGAAGAACAACTACCTGAGCGGCTGATCCTGCAGTGTTGTTCCTTGGCATAATTCAAGAGAAGATTGGGAGATGCCAGGATAAAGCAGAATTATATGGCAAATGGAATTTCAAGTAGGTGAAATAAAATTGCATCTGATTGTCAATCTTTATGATGGTCTCAACTATACCAGACTGCTAATAAATATCCTTTATTTGTAACTTCTTTATTCTGATTGAAATTGCGGGCAATATTTAATGGTGGCAACAGGTCTTGCCCACTGGCTGGAGAGCCAGTGAGAGCCCTGCGTTACTTCTTTTAGGGAAGGCATGCTGAATTAAATGTCACGCAGACACATACTGGCCAATCAGAGGTCAGCAGTTCTATTGAACAGCAGCACCATTGGAGAGCTGGTGGTTGCTGCTGGTACAACACCTACCCAGGCCTAGTATCGTCGCTGGATGCCACAGGTGAGTGATGGTGGTAGGGGGTCACAGAGAAAGTGAAGGGAGGGCAGTAGACAACAAGGGCAGGAGATGGCTATCAACATCCCCACCACCCCCACTTCCCGATGCCAAGTCCCTCAATCAGGCACTGAGTGACTTTGAACAAAGGACCCTACCCTGGAAACTCACAAGCAACCATGCCCAGATTTGATTGTCATGCTCCATACATGGTGAGCTTCCCACCCACCACTGGGTTAATACCAGCTGTAGTGGAATGAACCCCTTAATGCCCACTTAAGGGCCTCAATTGGTGGTTGGGCGGGAAGGCCATCCACGGGCCACCAAGTGAGCCACGGAGGAGAGCATTATATCCCCCCTGTAAGTCAGTTAAGCCCTGATAAACACATAAGATTTCAACAAGTCATATCCTATTAATTCTTATTGTGCAGGTTCCTAGCCCAATATCGATGATAGGATTTAAGTACAGAATTCAAAGAAATGACTCAGCCATTCCTCACTTTTCTCTTATGTGTTCAATATATAGTCAATAAACTGCTGCATTTCATCTAGAAAGACCAGCATATTTCATCAACCTTAAAATGATGGAAAAAAATTATCATTGAAGGTTAATTGGTTCTATTCAAATTTATAGTTGAATGAATGAGCAGATTGTGATGTAAAGATTGTAATTTAATTTTTCAGAAGATTCCAGAAATCTGACCGAAGTTTAACATTGCTGGACAAGTTTTGTGTTTTGTAGGATTCTGCTGTAATAAAGCATAACTCATAATTAGAACACAATAATGAGGCATGCTGCACTCTGAACATGACAGTCCTATTGACTGAATATGTCTTTATATTGTAGATATGTGGGATACCTTTAGTGGAAGCAGCAACTGAGAAGATCATTATCGTATGTACTTTCAATTTGAAAAGCAAACTATATTGAAATATAGTTTAAAAACAAAAATTATATAGAAGAACAGTAGGTTGACTTGGGACATCAATTCTTCTTCTTTCATGGAAGCAAAACAATTCTCAACTGTGGTTTATTTTGGTATTAAGTATTCCTAAAACTAAACTTTGGCAATCAACTAAAATAATTATAGAAATGTAACTGTAAGAAAAGCATATTTTACCTTCCTCTTCATTCTCTGGTATTTTTGGTTTAGATGTTAATTCACTTTGGTGATGCTCCTCATCTTCTGACACATTCATTTCATCAGGCGGCCATCGCAGCTCTCCACTCTCCACCTCGCCACCCTCAGTTGGTTCAACCACAATTGATGGCAATCTTTTTGTCATCTTAGGAAATCTTTCAGATTTTTCATGGGGATCAGGAAATATCTGTTGTAAAAATAGATTAATATTGCTATTGATACCTTTCCTCCTTCAGTATTTTTCAATTCTTCCCACAAAAGAAATTGCCACTCTCAAGCTGATTGATTTTTATCATTCAAAAGTGGAGCATTTTTAAAAAGTGCGCATGTGCCAAAATATGTTTACAGTGTGTTAACTTTTTATAGGGATACGAAATTTGATAACTCCTCATTTTTCTTCCACATACAAGGCCTTGCCAGGCCACCCACTTCTTACAGTTGAAACAATTGGTGGACAGCTTGCTCTAAGACTTGACCACTTAGAAGAATGCAAGACATCATTTAAATTTCCTTCCCCCCCCCCCCACCCCCTCCCCCACCCCCCACCCCTCCGAAGCATAGAAATTGAACAGAATGGAGAAAGCTCCCTCAATTCTATAGTGTTACATATTGCAAGGTCTGCAGTTTTGGTTTCTGTTTAAAATGTTTATTTCCTTCAGTTCCATTCTACATTGAAGGAGAAATTAGCTTGATTATTTATCAGGGTTAAAAATACACTTAAACATAGACTATGTCTGTACAATGGAAGATAGGTGAGCTGATAGTGACCATGAGTTTTGCCTTGACAGGTTTAGTTATGGAGCAGAAAGGAGTGTATGTACTGGTAAAAACTCCATATCCAGACGTTTCAGAGTAACTTATGTTTCCTTGCTTGACTAGCTTGTAGGCTGTGTAACTTTAATTAATTAGATCCCTGCAATCTCGGGACCGGTAAGCCCAGCGTCTTTTCAACCTATGCCCAAACTCTCTAAACTTAAATAATTTAGATGAGTTTCTAAGGGTCAGGAATATGAATTCTCTATTGAACAAACAGAAAGTACATTGCATGGACTTCTCAATAGCTTAGTTTAAAGACATTTAAACCCCTATTCCAAAAATCTCCACTCTTCTTTCTTCCTTCAGCCTCTGCATCAAGGCAGTTTCAATTTTCTTCTCAGTTCTCTTTATCTTCTCTGATCCAAATTCAATTATCTATTTCCTCTAAATTTCATTCTAAACTTTCCTACTCATATTAACAGCCATCCCCCTTGACCACACCAGCTCCTGTGGCCTCTCTGTTCTCAATCACTGACAAGGCTGTCTCCAACCATTCCCTTGTATCCTTCCTGATCCACCTTCTTTATCCTCCATCAGCTACTTCTGCATCCACCTATGAGGAGAAAGCTCACCTCAATCTTACCTAAAACTGTGCTTGCAAATTCAATACTTCCTAACCTAGGAATTCCATTTGCTCTAATAGCCCTGCAATGGTTGATTCGCTCAATTATTCCATCAAGCCCACTGTTGCTGCCCTTGTCCAAAGGAAAACCTTCACCATTCATCTTGCAAACCAATCATGCCCCCTCGTGCAGCCCCTGTCCACTATCTTTTAAATGCAATGGATGCAGATTTGATTGATCTGGCATACATTTGGTTTAGCCATCCATTGTCAGATCTTTCTTGATCACACGCGACTCTACAAGAATAGGCCACTAGTTAAGTTTAATTCCGATGAGGAAAGATAATCCCTGACTTCTTTTACCTGATACCAGTCATCTCTTTAAATTTATTCCTGCCTCCCTGTAACAAGTGCACAGAATTAATGGCTTTCTTTATCACCGATAGAAACCATCTGCTCCTTCCTCCTCCCCCATTCACTAAGCCTAATCTCCTATGTCTCATCCCCAATGTAGTTTTGATCCCTCATGTCCATCTAATTTCTCCTTCCATGCCTTCGCCAAGTTCATCTCATCCAAGACATCACTCCTGTTCCCTATCAAGTCCTTTCTCCCTAAACCCTTGGTCACACCAACTTCTCCTCCTGATCCATATTTAGCTGATTATTGTAAGTGGTTTCCTGTTCAAGCACTGTTCACCTATCTTAAAAATAACTGTCATCACCCCCGGTCAAAAAAAAGTTTTCATCCCTTTGCTCGTCACGAAATATCATTCCTTCTTCAGCCTTACCTTACTCGCCAGGGTCGTCAATTGTGTTGTCACCTTCTAGTTCGCTGCCCACCTCTCCCACACTATTTGAACACCTCTAACAGGGTGTTCATCTCTCCCCACAGCACCAAAATAGCCCTAACACCCCTAAAGTCATAAATCACATTCTCTGTGACTATAACGATAGTGCATTATCTCTGCTTGACCTCTCTGCTATCTTTGACACAGTCAAGCATATAATCCTCCTCCAACACCTCCTGCTTTCTGATTCATTTAATGACTGAAGCCATTTCATCTTGACATTTTGGAGGGCAACCTCCAGATAAGCTGTGATCTTAAGTTTAGTGCCAAATTCTGGGGAATATAGAAACTGGTCATCGTTAATAAATGTCAGTATTTCCCTTTATAATAGGAACATGTCAACAGTTCAAACAAATATAGTTCCTATTTAAATATGTGAAGTTGTCATTCTTTGTTTCATACACTTGTTATTTATGTGGTTATAATGGGGTGATAAAATGTACGCTGCTAAAACGATTCTTCGCACTGTTAGTCTGGTGACAGGAGCAAAAATAAACTCAACCAGGAACACAGGCGATAACCCGCATGTGTGCTCGCAGCAAACCGTCACTTCTGTGGACTGCCAACCTGGTGTGTAGAACGTGACAGCGGGAAATCAGTAGAAGAAATATAAAGTTAAGACAATGTATATTTGCTGAGCACCTTGACCTGCTGCTACCCCCCACCCCACCCTCCCCAACACACACACACACACACCCAGGCATTACCTGAAAGGGGAGCCTTCCCTCTTCTGGCGTCTGGTTTAAAGTAAAATCCTCCATTACAGGCTCGCAGCTGCTCATCACTTCCGTCATTCTGAAACACAGAGTACTAAACGAGTTTGACAAATTCTACACGCCAATGTACCATTCGATATTCTATCGGCATTTTTTTTTACTTAGCCCACGATGTAATTTTACTGCAATGGGGTGTCTTAAAATATAAAACAAGTTAACGATTAAACAATAAACAAAAATCCAGGATGCTTCATCGGTAAAATCTTGATAGCCGGGGAGAAAAGCTCTCCACTCCAATCAGTTAGATCGGCAGACAGGCGGGCTGTCACCCTGATCAGAGCCGGGTGGGTAGCTGTCATGGAATAGGCATCAGCTGGTTGGTATTTTCAAACGAGAGGTTGAACAGCGATGTTGAACAGGGCGATGGGAACACAGAGCAAGATTATTGTTGTCAGCAAACAGGACTGGACCTGGATCCAATTCCAATTTCAATAAGAAGTATCATAATAATCAGTGCGCTTTAACAACCCTCTTACTCGGTGCAAGCCGCTCCTATACATTCCAACAAGGAGGGAACATTTCGCAAAACCATGAAGCTGCCAAAAATAAAATGATTTTCCAAAACTCCACACTCCCTGATTATATTTCAAATGACGCCGAGCAGCAGCTTGACGCCATTCTAACACCAGAGAAGCTTCTTCGATTCAATCAATCAGTGGTTTGTTTTAAAAACCGATGGTTGAGAGAAGAAAGCAAAAATGTTTACCTTTAATAAGCAACCGTGGCGCCCGGTGCGCCGAATTGCAATGGTCCTGCTCTCCAGCACGTTGCTGCTGCTGTAGATAGCGCAATGGGAATGAACAGTCAAAAAACACAGCAACCATTCTTACCTTAAGAGAATAAATACACCTGGGTGCTGCTCACACTCTCCGCTGGTTCTTGCTCTGAGGTGTGTGGCGACCTGTTTCTTGGACCTTAATTTGCGCTGATCAGTCTCCGGTAGCCGCTTTTGATGGGTGACAGTTTTATGTTAGCCGCAGGCGGCTGCAGCTGACAGGACCTGGTGAGTGTGAGGCGCCCCGAGAAGAACGACAGCAATTGTCCATGCAACCACAGGGAGAGAGAGAGAGAGAGTGTGTGTGTGTCTTTCTCAACACATCCACATCATCAGTGTGCAGGCATGGTGAGGGAGAGGAGCAGAGCTGGAGTCACGGTACAATTGATCCCACTGCTGGGCACTCACCAGAGATCACACCCAACAGTGAGCTATGAGCAGAATGTGGCGAGGGGACCAGCAAACACCATGTATGGTGCGGGGAATCAGATCAAAAGGAGCAGCCTGTTTACTCCCTAAAATGTATAATTAAAGAATCGAAAAATTAAACGTATGTACACAAATTATGGTAATAGCCATATTTTAATCAATTATTTGTCACTGAAATTATTTTAGGCTTAAGAAGGCGATGCATTTACGCCCCTTTTATTCAAAGCTGTGTGCACCTTGATTTGATCTAAAAGTACTGACCAACTGTTTCTCTGGGAGATGGACCGCAGCAGCAGACTTCTAAGTTTGCGATGACGTTAATATACGAACATCTACTTTCTGACAAACCGCCCCGGTATTTAATGGTATCTCAGCACTGGCTCTGGGGGTTCTGGAGATTTGTGGGTTGTACACTGTCCCCGTGTACTGTGTTTCAATGCGCCTGTTGCCGTCGGGCTTTTTACAAATGATCCGCACAATAAAACACAGTTGACGCCTTTTCTCAGAAACCCAGAAAATAAATCTTGGTCTCTGAAGAGGTTAAAGTCTAAATTGAGTGTTGCGGTTGTGACGTCTTATTGCATCTCTCTTCAGCCTTGCCCTTTTTAAAGTTTAAAATATTCACAACTGTAAGGATTAAACCGGTGCGGCGCGGAAATCTATTTGAGAATGGCATTCATCGTGTGATCATTTAACTAGCCGTAACAATCCAGCATGAACTTTCGTCTAAAAATGAACTGACCAGATTGCTATAAGACATTGAAGCAAATGGAAGTCACGATACACGACTTGTGTCTCATACTGAACTAAGTACAGTAGATACAAAGATAAACACATTAAACCGCCCATTAGGTCCATATTCATCAGCCGATTGACGGGTAGATTTGGGATAACCTAAATATGGAATGCATATTGCTGATGGAGAAAATGTTTATTTTCTCGACGAACATAGACTGAGAATGTTCCTTATCCTGATAAACACAACGGAGCATTCCCGGGATTATAGTTTTGCACACGTGTACGATTCTGGATGTTTATCTTTCCGAGGGATCTGCATGATATTTCAGGGGAGAGAGAGTGAGACCTTTGATGTTCAAGTACAGGGAGAAACTTAAAGAGCTGAAGTTATCATTAGAGAAATGATTGAGAGCGAAGGTGATCCAGGTCTTTAAACTATGAGATTTGGATACTGTAGATTATTTACATGTCCCATCTTTATTTTTAACTGTAACTTTGTTTCAAGGACAAGCATCGGTGTTTTCCGCTGGGAGAATCACTTTAGCATGTGCTGGTGTTATTGTTACTGCCAGAAACCTGACCAATCCAGGGTTCAGTCACAATTCGGACTCCTCAGATAATGAAGCAGTCTGAGCCCGTTGGCAGCAAGACCTTGACAGTATTCAGGCACGGGCTGATAAGGGGCAAGTGACATAGGTGCCAGGCAATAACCATCTACAACAAGAGAAAGTCTAACCACCTCACCTTAACATTCAATGTCTTTACCATTATCCAATCCCCCACTATCAACATCCTGGGGGGTTACCATTGCCCAGAAACTGAACGGGATCAGCCATATAAATACTGTGGGTACAAGAGCAGGTCAGGGGCTGAGAATTCTGTTGCCAGTAATATCCTCCTGACTCCCAAAGCCTTTTCACCATCTACAAGGCACAAGTCAGGAGTGTGGTGGAATACTTTCCACTTGCCTGGATGAGTGCAGCTCCAGCAACAACTCAAGAAATTCAACACCATCCAGGACAAGGCAGCCTGCTTGGTTGACACCCCATAAACCTTGAGCATGCACTCCCTCCACCATAGGTGCACCATGGCTGCAGTGTGTGCAAGAGGTCTTACAGCAACTCACCCATGGTTTCTTTGATAGCACCTTCCTATCAAGCAATGCCAGCACCTGCAATTTCATGTAAAAGATGGTGAACTTTTGGGGCTCAATAGAAGCCCACAAAAATCCTCAGTGAATGCTCATGCAGGGATACAGGACTTCCCACTGCTCACTGTACAGACATGGCTGATATTGTTAAATTGGCCCAAACTAATCTCTGCAGAATCTAAAGAACACCATATTCATTATAAATAATATTTATTGCACCCACAAGGCCACCTTCAAAATAACATGTCATAATGGGGTCAATTGTCATTTTCACAGCAGATCAATAGTGGTGGATGGACCATCTACTCCATCTGGCTAATGATGCTTGTGGAAGTCCAATTGATTTGGATGGTTGGGCCTCATTGACATTCATTGGGGTAGCTACTAGAGTAATCACACCTCCAATTGGCAGTTCACCGGATGGGATGGCAGGAAATCGAGAATCTCAGCCAATCAAGATGGGCCTGCCACTGCACTTAAAGGGAAAGGGAGAGAAATGGAGTAGCAGTTTTTGGAATTAGGGAAATTTCTGCAGCAGCCACAGCAGCACGGAATTGAAATATTGGAAGCTTTTAGTACTCAAAACACAAGAGATTGCAGATTTTTAAATTATTACTGGAGTGGTAGTTTCTTGAGCTATATTACCCAAGGATTGTTGAGGCGGCCAGCACTTGCCCCTGGACACACCCCCCACCCCCCTCAGTAGTGGCCTTTGAGGTTGGCCGGCACTTGCACCTGGTGACACACTCCCCTCAGCAGTCGCCTCCAGGGCCAGGCACCTGTTTCCCCCACCCACCCACCCACCACCCCCCATCCCCTGAGGACTGTAAACCGCAGGCAAATTGTGGAGAATGCTGCTGCTCACTCACCTCAGCTCCCCCAAAGTGAAGGACACCAAGTGCACATCACCTGCGTGTTGTTGTGAAACACATCGGCGTGCTTTCCTGCCAACGTGGACAAATGATATGGTGGGGTTCCAAGACCCTGGCGGGATGGCCTTTTAATTCTATGCTGATGTGCTACAATTAGCTCTCTGCTGGTGGGGAATGCGGCCGCCATTGACGAGCTGAGCAGATGATCATGACCTGCCTTCACGCTGTTGTGAAGCAGGTCGTGCCATCTTTTCAGCGCTCACCACCTCTCATACCTGCTGCCAGCGGGCTGGGAGAATTCCGCCCAATATAAAGTAAAGGGAGAAACTCTGAAGGAGGCAAGGAATAGAGGGACCTCGGTGTATGCGTACGTAAGTCAGTGAAAATGGCAGGGCATGTTGAGAGAGCAGTTAATAAAACATCTAGTATCTCGGCCTTTATTAACAGGGGCATTGAGTACAAGAGTAAAGAGGTCATGTTGAGTTTGTATTAAAAACTGGTACTGGAGTACAGTTCTGGGCACCATACTTGAGGAAGAATGTGAAGGCACTGGGGAGAGTACAGTGGAGATTCACAAGAATGATTCCTGGGATAAAGAATTGTAGCTATGAGGATAGATTGGAGAGGGTGGGCCTGTTTTCCTTGAAGAAAAGAAGGCTAATGGGAGACTTGATAGAGGTATTCAAAATCCTGAGGGGTATGGACAGGGTCAATAGAAACTGTTCACTCGAGAGCATCAAGAACGAAAGGCCACAGATTCAAAATAATTGGCAAAAGGAGTAAAAGTGATGTAAGGAAAATTTTTTTCACCCAGAGGGTGGTTGGAGTCTGGAACAAACTTCCTTTGAGGGTGGTGGAGGCAGGTTCGATTGAGCTTTTCAAAATGGAATTGGATTGACAGAATGTGCAAGGTTATGGGGATAAGGTAGGGTAGTGGGACTAGGTAGAATGGTCTTTCAGAGAGCCAGGGCAGATTCAATGGGCCAAATGGCCCCATTCTGCTCTGTAAAGATTCTGTGAGTGGTCAGGGTCCGGAATGCACTGCCTGAGAGTGTGGTGGAGGCAGGTTCAATTGAAGCATTCAAAAGGGAATTAGACTGTGATCTGAAAAGGAAGAATGTGCAGGGTTACAAGAAGAAGGTAGGGGAGTGGCACTCGGTGAGTTGCTCATTTGGAGAGCCGGTGCAGACATGAGTCAAATGGCTGCCTTCTGCGCCGAGCATTTCTGTGATTCTGTGAATTGGCAACCTCAAAGAGAGAGACTCGATTCATGTATTGCTCCTACAAAGTTTCTGGTGCTGCCCAGATGTTGGAGAAAAACATTAAGTGGAATTCAGGTGCGTCTCTATAGCTAAGAAGAAAGCCTAAGGAGAAAGCCTGGACTGACAAAATATGTCGGGTCTGCACGTTTACTATTTTTACTTGAATTTTGTGGAGGGGTCACTGGATGGGAATGAAACATATTTTGAGCTTTTGTTCCCCATTGTCAATACTGAGATTTCACCTGATCCACTGGGAATAATTTGGACCTAACCCAAGGCACAAGTCAGGAGTGTGATGGAATTCTCCACTTGCTTGGATGAGTGCAGGTCCAACAACACTCAAGAAGCTTGACACCATCCAAGACAAAGCGGCCTGCTTCATTGGCACCCCATCCACCACCTTAAACATTCACTCCCTTCACCACTTGATGCACAGTGGCAGCAGTGTGCATTAAATGCAAAATGCATTGCAGCAACTCATCAAGGCTCCTTCGACAGCACCTTCCAAACCCACGACCACTTCCACCTAGAAAGACAAGGGCAGCAGACACATGGGAACACCACCACCTGCAAGTTTCCCTCCAAGCCACTCACCATCTTGACATGGAAATATATCGCCGTTCCTTCACCATATGACGAAGAAGAAAGAATAACACCAACCATTGACAATGTCCACAAACTACCAGATTTACTGAATTCAATTTTAAACTTACCATGGTGGCATTTGAACTCTCTGCCACAGAAGGCAGTGGAAGCAGGGTCATGGAATATTTTTAAGGCGAAGATAGATAGATTCTTGTCAGGCAAGGGAATCAAAGGTTATTGGGGGTAGATGGGAAGGTATAGCTTGAAACTCAAACAGATCAGCCATGATCTTATTGAATGGCGGAGAAAACTCGAGGTGTCGAATGGCCTACTTCTGCTCCTATTTCGTGTGTTCGTGCGTTCATTTGTTCGTGTGTTCCTGTGTGTTCGTGATTGTAGATGGATAGAGGTGGCAATGTAGGTACAGACAAATTGGAGTTGGGGTCCTGACAAGGTGATTTGACCTTTATTTATTCGATGGAGCTCTGACCCCAAATTGGAATACGTAGACCTTCAGAGGTAAATTGGTCGTACTTCATTTCACATTTTTGATCCAGCCATCTCCCTCCTTACATCTAAAAATGGAGTGATCGTGAGATATAAATTACCATTAAACTGCTGTGGTGCATGGACACATTGGGCCGACAAACTGTTCTGGTAAATACAATATGCAATTACAAAGCAAATAAAATTCTTACCATGGTATAGTGTAACAATTAATTGTGCCAATTATTAAGAGTATAACCACTTTTAACTCTTCCTTTGCTGATAACTGCAGAAATATACAACTTAATCTGTCAATTCTGCCTATTCTCTTCAAAGTTAGAGTAGCTGATTTGAAATGATATTTGTCATTTCAGCCATGACTGTAAACTATGAGGCATTCCTAATATTTTGGTAAATGAAATTTCTAAATTTCAACATTTTACAAGTGCAAATGAAGCAGCTTTCACAAGCTGAATGGCCACAAAGGGCACACCTCAGACATGTATTGGTATTATACAGTATGACATTCACCTTTACATTGTATAAGCATTAATCTTTAATTGGCTTTATAAAGATTTACTTTAGAAGCCGGTAAAAGGCACAATTTACAAGACTGATTCATTGCAAATGTTATGACTTGCTATTTTGAGATTTCAGTAATATTGCATATATGCTGCTCTTTATATTCCTTAGGAGCTGAGCCAAGTAAGATCAGTAATATCAAGTGGTGCTCCCCTGAATCTGGCACTTGGCACTTAAAGCATTTCTCTGCTGAAAGCCACCCTTGCAAAAGCAAATTTCAGTTCAGTTAGTGAACACAGTGCAGCACAGAAGTATTTATTTCCTCAAGCAAAATAACAGCAGTGTGGTGAGTCATTAACAACATTTTAATTGGCTTTACTAAGTCAGTGCCAATTTAGCACCAGAGTGTTAGTGCAAACAAATACAGTTTTGACAGTGCAAGAGGCAGAAAGTGGCAATAATGCTTTAGATAGTAGACACTGGTACTGCTTCCCCACCCCCCCCACCCCCCCACAAGCTTTCATCCCCTTCCCAGTGATCTCCTACTGTTAGCAATTGGATCTACACACCAAGTCATTGAAAAGCTGTTGGGCTGCATATTGCTGTGAACATGGCAGCATAATTTTGGAGTCAAACCTTAGTCTGCACTAAATCAAAGCAGTGTGATACCCCTTAGGAAGGCCATCCCACATTATTTAACACTGTGTGCAGTATAATTCCACTCTGGTACCATATAAAACTAACTCCTAAATGTGCTCAGACTGTTTGGGTGTTTTATAAACTTGCTACAAAATTTTTTCCAATATTTGAGGAAGGTAAGCATTCTTCTTGCCTGTGCAAGTTGTGTATGTAAAACTTAACCAGCATTGTGTTTCACAACCTGTAATGTGTATCATACTCTGCAGCTAACAAAGATTGATTACAGAATGAGAGGACAGACATACAAAATTGACAAGTCTAGAAATTAAAGCACATTTGCAACAAAAGGAGTTATTCTATATGTATTATTTTTAAGAATACAATTTATGATTATAGATTTTGCAGAAAGTCACAGGCCAGAAATTTCCTTGTGCCATTACTCCAGCAGCGTAATGTCTACAGAAGTGTGGTGAAAACCTCATATATCGTGCATAAAAATGGGTTCACCACACTTCCGGTAAAATTATGGCGTGGAACTGGAGCAACTTTGAGGAAATTCACCACCATTATCCTTTCATTCTTTCACATGGGCAGCACTGGCTGGGCCAGCATTTTTATTGCCCATCCCTAATTGCCCTTGAGAAGGTAGTGTGAGCCACCTTCTTGAACCGCTGCAGCCCATGTGGTGTAGGTTCACCCACAGCGCTTTTAGGTATGGAGTGCCAGGATTTTGACCCAATGACAGTGAAGGAACAGCAATATAGTTCCAGGTCAGGAAGGTATGTGGCTTGGAGGGGAACTTGCAGGTGGTTGTTCCCATGAACCTGCTGCCCTTCTCCTTCTAGGTGGTAAAGGTCATGGATTTGAAAGGTGATGTCGAAGGAACCTTGGTGAGTTGCTGTAGTGCATCTTGTAAATGGAACACACTGCTGTTACTGTGCATGGGTGGTGGAGGGAGTGAATGTTTAAGGTGGTGGATGGAGTGCCAATAAAGTGAGCTGCTTTGTCCTGGATGGTGTTGTAAAGCTTCTTGAGTGTTGTTGGAGCTGCACTCATTGGGCAAGTGGAGAGTATTCCATCACACCCCTGACTTGTGTCTTGTAGATGGTGGACAGGCTCTGGTGAGTCAGGAGATGAGTTACCATAATAATTAAATTCTCACAGGAACATAGAAACTAGGAGCAGGAGTAGGCCTTTCGACCCTTCGAGCCTGCTCTGCCATTCATTATGATCATGGCTGATTCTCTATCTCAACGCCATATTCCCGCTTTCTCTCCATACCCGCTTGATGCCCCTAATATCCAAAAATCTATCAATTTCTTTCTTGAATATACTCAGTGACCTGGCCTCCACAGTCTTATGTGGTAGAGAATTCCATAGGTTGATCACCTTCTGGGTGAAGAAATGTTTCCTCATCTCAGTTCTAAATGGCCTGCCCCGTATCCTGAGACTGTGGCCCCTGGTTCTAGACTCCCCAATGAGGGGAAACATCCTCCCTGCATCCAGTTGGTCTAGCCTTGTTAGAATTTTGTATGTTTCAATCAGATCCCCTCTCATTCTTCTAAACTCTAGTGAATACAGGCCCAGTCGAACCAATCTCTCCTCTTACAACTGTCCTGCCATCCCCGGTATCAGCCTAGTGAACCTTCGCTGCACTCCCTCTATGGCAACTATATCCTTTCTTAATTAGGGAGGCCAGAATTGCATGCAATACTCCAGGTGTGGTCTCACCAAGGCCCTGTATAACTGCAGTAAGACATCCCTCTGCTGAACTCAAATCATCTTGCAGTGAAGGCCAATATATCATTTGCCTTCCTAATTGCTTGCTGCACCTGCTTATTTACTTTCATTGACTGGTGTACAAGGACACCCAGATCCCTTTGTACATCCACATTTCCCAACATACCACCATTTAAATAATACTCTACCTTTCTAATTTTCACACCAAAGCATATAACTTCACATTTATCCACATAATACTGCATCTGCCATGTGTTTGACCACAAACGCAACTTATCTAAAATGCCCTGAAGCCTCCTTGCATCCTCCTCACAGCTCACACCCCGCCCAGTTTTGTGTCAACAGCAAACCTGGAAATATTGCACTTCATTTCCTCAACCAAGTCATTTATACATATCATGAATAGCTGGGGCCCAACCACTGATTCCTGCTGTACACCACTAATCACCACCTGACACCCAGAAAAAGGCCCATTTATTCCCACTCTCTGTTCCCAGTCTGTCAACCAATTCTTAATCCATGACAGTATATTACCCCCAATCCCATGTGCTTTAATTTTGCCCACTAGCCTCTTATGTGGGACCTTAATCAAAAGCCTTCTTGAAATCCAAATACATCACATCCACTGGTTCTCCCTTATCTATTCTACTAATTACATCCTCAAAAAACACCAGATTAGTTAAGCGTGATTTCCCTTTCATAAACCCATGCTGACTTTGTCTAATCCCATTAATGCTTTTCAAGTGCTACCACATATTTTACAATAGACTTTGGCATTTTCCCCACTGTTGATGTTAGGCTAACTAGCCTGTAATTCTCTGTTTTTTTCTCTCCCTCCTTTTTTAAATAGTGGGGTTACATTTGCTTCCCTCCAATCTGTAGGAACTGCTCCAGAGTCTATAGAATTTCGGAAGATGACCACCAATGCATCCAATATTTCCAGGACCACTTCCTTTAGTACTCTGGGATGTAGATTATCAGATCCTGGGGATTTTTCAGCCTTTAACCCCATTAATTTCTCCAGCACCATTTTTTTTACTAATACTGATTTTCTTCAATTCCTCCATCTCACTAGGCCCTTTGTTCCCTAACATTTCTGACAAATTATTTGTGTCCTCTTTTGTAAAGACAGAACCAAAATATGTGTTCAATTCTTCTGCCATTTCTTTGTTCCCATTATAATTTCTCACATTTCTGATTGTAAGGGACCTACATTTGTCTTCGCTAATCCTTTTTCTCTTCACATATTTATGGATGCTTTTACAGTCAGTTTTTATGTTCCTTGCAAGTTTACTCTCATACTCCACTTTCCCTTTCTTGATCAATCTTTCTGTCCACTTTAGCTGAATTATAAACTGCTCCCAATCCTCAGGCTTGTTGCTTTTTCTAGCAATTTTATATGTATCCTTTTTGGATCTAAGACTGTCCCTAATTTCTTTTGTAAGCCATGGTTGAGCGATCTTTCCTGTTTTATTTTTGCGCCAGACAGTAACGAATAATTGTTATAATTCATGCATACATTCCTTAAATATTAGCTATTGCCTATCCACCGTCAACCCTTTTAGTAGGGTTCCCCAATCCATCATTGCCAACTCGCGCCTCATATCCTCGTAGTTCCCTTAATTAAGATTCAGGACCCTAATTTTGGATTCAACTTCTTTGCTCTCCATCCTAATGAACAATTCTATCACTTTATGGTCGCTCTTCCCCAAGGGACCCCCCACCTTCTTTCGCTATTTGTCTGTCCTTCCTAAATATTGAATACCCCGGATGTTCAGTTCCCATCCTTTGTCACCCTACAGCTATGTCTCTGTAATTACAACTATATCATAACCATTTATATCTATTTGTGCTGTTAATTCATCTACCTTGTTGTGAATGCTCCATGCTTTAAGATACAATGCTTTTAGAATTGTCTTTTTAACTTTGTTAGTGATCTTAGCTTTATTCTGCACTATAACCCCATTTGTTTCTCGCCCTTGTTTTTTCTGCCTTCCACTTTTGCTTCTTACTTTTCTGTCTTTTGTTTCTATCCTTGTTTCCCCCTCCTCTGTCACCCTGCTCAGGTTCCCATCCCTCTGCCATTCCCGAGGACATTGGTCCTGGTCCTGCCCAGATGCAACCTGCCCTGTTTGTACTGGTCCCACCTTTCCCGGACCCGGTCCCAACATCTCAGGAATCTGAATCTCTCCCCCCTACACCATTTCTTCAGCCACATGTTCATCTGATATATCCTGTTATTCCTACTTTCGCTAGCACGTGGGATTGGTAGTAATCCTGAGATTGTAGGTCAATGATTTCTTCACTGTCAGTACCGTTCAGGGGTCATCTGTGGAATGCAAATATTTCCATGGTTGGATTAAAAATCTAGAGTTTTATTTGACTCGCAGGGAGAGAAATTGAAAATGTTATTGTTTTGGCATTTTGGGAGCATGAATTCAGTTAGGTCTATTTTTTTCACCTCAGGCTCTTTGTAAGCAGTAGCAGCAACAACAACCCCTATTTACATAGCACCTTTAATGCAACAAAGCATCCCAAGTTGCTTCACAGGAGTGTCATAAGCAAAATTGTAAACCAAGTCACATAAGGAAAAGGAAAGATTTAAGGAGTTAAATCTAGACGTTAAGGCCTTGGCAGGTGAAGACATAGCCACCAGTGGTGGAATAATTAAAATCAGGGTTGCTTAAGAGGTCAGAATTAGATGAGTGCAGATATTTCAGAGGGTTGTGGGGCTTGTGGAGATTACAGAGTTGGGTGGTCATTGGTGAGGCCATGGAGGGA
This sequence comes from Carcharodon carcharias, assembly GCF_017639515.1. NCBI lineage: Eukaryota > Metazoa > Chordata > Chondrichthyes > Lamniformes > Lamnidae > Carcharodon > Carcharodon carcharias. The sequence goes on from NC_054486.1 coordinate 73,606,584, forward strand.
TTTGAAAGCATGGATGAGAATTCTGAAATTGAGGTTTTGCTTAACTGGGAGCCAGTGTAGGTCAAAGGGGTGATAAGTGAATGGGAGTAGGTGGAAGTAGGTTAAAAGGAAGCAGACTTTTGGATGAGCTCAAATTAACAAAGACAAGGCTGTAGAGGGCTGGTCAGGAGTGTATTGGGAGTTAACAAAGGTGTGAATGAGGTTTCAGCAGCAGACCAGCTGACTGAGTCCGGTTATGGGGGAAGTTTTCTGTTTGGCGTGCGGGGACAGGCCCCGCGTGCCGATGCGTAAAATGATGCGCGGTGATGTCGGATGTGCGTTCCAGGGTCCTGGAGTCGGCTGCGCACCCACCGAACTGCCAAAGACCTGTTAAGGCCATTTAAAGCCAAGCCAATCAAAGATATTAACAGGGCTGTCTGTCCAACCTTAATGTTGACAGGCAGGCAAAGAGCCCAAGCGGCCTTCGCATCTTTAATGAAGCCTCATCCATGGTGGGATGAGGTTTCATGAAGGTTTTATCGCATTAATAAACATTTTGCGAACATTTCAAAAACATGTGATGCTGCATGCACAAAAGAACGCAGGCCCCACCTCTCCCTACTCCCCCCCGCCCACACAGGTAGCGCTGAGTGCTACCGGGCATGCGTCATGCTGGGCAGGCCTTAATTGGCCCGCCCACATAAAATGGCGGCGCGCAGCTGATCAGCTCCTCGCCCACCCACGCCGGCTCTCCCGATAGGGAGAAAATTCTCCCCTATGTTACTGAGATGGAAATAGGCGGTTTTACTAATGGTTTGGACATGGGGCTTCGATTTAATGACTGTGGCAGTGGGCCTGTTCACCAGCTGGAGAGCCAGTGGCATACCCCACCGCAGCCATTCCCAGGAGCTCCAAAGCAACTTAAATCCATTCAGGCACTTACCTGCCTTCTACTGAGGTTCCTGGGGCCTCAAGGATGGATGTCCCACTACCAAGAGCTGCTGGCCAATCAGAGGCTGGCAGTTCTTCAGTTTCAGCAGTGCCACTGGGAGCAGCAAATGCTACTGATACAGCAGGAGGCTCAGGATCAGCATTGGTGGTAACAGAACACAGGTATGTGGGGCTATGTCACCACAGCCATCTCCAGCAAGGGTGGAGAGCAGGGTCAGTTAGAAGAGCAGAGGCAGTCTTCCCACATGGCTAGCCCTTGCTGCCAGCAGGGCCCTCCATTGGGCACAGAGTACCTGAGTAGAAGGGGCTCTCCAGCCGCAAGCAGACCCACCAGAGTATAACTGGTGGCCTGTCTAACTCAGGCTCAGACTGTTGCCTGGCAGTGGGATGGAGTTGATAGCTAGGCAACGGATTTTGCAGCAGGGACTGAAAACAATGGCTTTGGTCTTCCAGTTGTTCAACTGGAGGAAATTTCTGCTCACCCAATATTGGATGTTGGATAAGCAGTTTGATATTATAACAACAATGGAGGAGTAGTGAGCGATGTTGGTGAGGTGAGCTGGGTGTAGTCAAAGTAAATGTGAAAATTAACGTTGTGCTTTCAGATCTTGTCACTAAGGTCCAATGTGTAGATGAAAAATAGGTGGGGGCCAAGGATAGATCGTTGAGGGACACTAGAGGTAATGTTGCAACAGTGGGAAAAGAAGCCTTTGCAAATGATAGTCTGCATACTGTTGTGGGTAATTCATTTGCTTTAGAATATAGCTTTTCATTTTCAGAATTAAAGTTTCAACTATAGAAAAATGGGGACTCTAGGTTGAGAAACTGGTAAAATCAATTCTGACATAAATGCAATTCAAACAGGACTGGGTTTATTACACTTAAAAGGTAGCCTGTGTTGCAAGAGTGGTAGTGAATAAACTTGAATAGTTTATAATCCATCTCTAAGCTTGTAATGGAGCCAGGGAGCCTGGAGAAAGGGCCGTAAAACTCCATTAGCAATATAAATTATTCATATGAGTTACAGAATCAGAGACCATCATGCAAGGTAAAATTATTTGTTTACATTTCTGTTTCAGAACATCCAGGAGCATGCCACATCATCATAGATTTGTGATGTGAGTGTAGAAGCTTTTTTGCTTAATTTATCTGTTTGCTGACAGAAGTAAGCAGTTCAGTTTGGGAACAGGCACAGGCAGTTTTGGTCTCGGTATAGGCTGCAATTCACTAAGTGGGGGTAGCCAAAGAAAGTGAATGGGCCTGCATTTAGGCAAAGAAAAGACTAACATTATTGTTCACTGTGTGGAATGAAGATGGGGGCTTGAGCCCAGTTTGGAATTCATGAGGAGGAAAGAAGCTGGAAGGTTTGCTTTGTTTGAAGCTAGAGGAAGAAATCTACAGTGGTCCTCATAGACCCTTATGGCAGAAAGCAGTTAGCTTGAATATTTAGCTTGGAAAGAGCTGTACAGAAGCTGTGGAAGCAGACTGGGAAAAAGCAGCCTATGTATGTCCAAAGCCAAGACAAGGAGTTGAAGAGTCCTTCACAGTCCTGAGGGCGTTAAAGAATATTGGAGGATAGCTTAGTCAAAAGCTAATGGAAGGGTCCACATAAATCTTGTACCTTGAAGAAAGCTGGAACACTAAGGACAATTAAAGTAAATTCTGGAGCACTGTGGCATACCATTGAGTGGTCCCAGGAAAAGTGAATGAATGTTCAAGACTTTTGTACTGTATAAGGGAACTCCTGGGGAGGAGTAAAAAGTAGAACTGAGTTCATGGCATAAGTAGTTCCAAACAAAAGTGTTAAGTTAATAGTGCTTGTTTTGTTGATTTTTTTAAAATAAAGTTTATTTTTGTTTAAAAAACATGAAATCCTGTGGCATGGTTCAATTGGTTAATTGGTGGGTGTTTGGATTTCTTCTATAAACATTAATGGTCCCTAACAGGACCATAATAACACAATTTGATAGATAAGAATGGAAGCAGTTGAGTGTACTTCCACCCAGCTGGACAACAGTGGTTGATATTGGAGGAGAATGTAGTGGTGAGCCCTGTCAAAGGTTGCAGACTGTTTGACAAGGATGAGGAGGGATAGTTTATTTACCTTTGTCACAGCCATATAGGATGCCATTTGTGACTTTCTTAAGAGCCGTTTCAGTGCTGTGGCAGGGATGAAAACCAGATTGGAGGAATTCAAACATGGATTTCTGGGAAAGATGGGCACAGATTTGGAAGGCAACAAAATGCTCAAGGAGTTTGGAGAGGAAAGAGAGGCTGGAAATGCAAGGGTGGTGGGATCAAGGGCTGGCTTTGAAGGAGAGAGGGATAGAACCTGAAGAGAGAGAACTGTTAACAATATCTGACAGCACAGGGAACGGGGTGGGGGGGCGGGGGGGTGGTGGGGTGGGTGGTGGGCATGGGCTGGTCAGCAGTGTCATAAGGTTATGCCCCTTTATTTTTTTAAAATTTGATTTTCAAACTTTCAACCAACTAGAAATTTTGCAATTTGAAATGAGACAGAGCAAACTACTTAAAGATGCAAGGCCACCTTCCAAGGTGAAGGTGAAAAAACAAACAAGCCTTCAGAAACCCATCGAAACTCATCGCTGTCTAAGGAAAGGACATTAAAATGCAAAGTGCTGGTTGGTGAAACAATGGCTGCCACAGACAGAGCCACCCAAAACTCCTTGGAAATACACAATGGGTGAAGTATAACAGGCCAGGCTGCAGATACTGCAGAGAGATTGCAAGTAACACAAAAAGCATGAAGAAAGTTTGCAGCAAGGGAAACAGGCTAAAAAGCTGTGCTCCCTTCCTCTCACTCTTTTGGAAAAGGTGTGTGTCATCCAGTTCGAGAAGGCACCCTTCAGAAATCTACCAGTGAACCAAGATCTCGTAATAATTGCAACAGCTTCTACAGCTGATCACATCGATGAAAGCAGCTAATCCAAATCAGTGACAACATTTAAAAATCTATATCACAAGGATAATCAAAGGGCACTTAACCATATATTATTTTAATTTTTTTTATTGGACTCTAACTCCCCTGATCCCTGTTGCCTGTGTGTGTGTGTGTCTATGTGTGTGTGTGTCTGTGTGTGTGTGTCTGTGCTGGTGTCTATACGTGTATGTGTGTGCATGCGTATGTGTCTATATATGTGTGTATGTCTATATGTGTGTGTTTATATGTGTGTGTGTGCCTGTGTGTGTGTATATTGGGCCTGAATGAGTGCATGAGGGCCGAACGCTTGACTTTGTGTTTATATTATTCTTTCCCTCGGGTTTACTGGTTAATAAATTTGCTCTTTCCTTAACTCAAGAAAACCTTGTTTGATTGGCTCCCTATTGCTCACAGCTTAACTGGTCAACTGCATTTGGATTCCGTAAAGGCATATCCTCATGAAAAAGAAACTTAAGCCTTTGTTGTGACCAACCGAGGAGGTTGAAGGAAGTCAGCCGGTTCATTCCTTTTCACCTGGTCATAACAAAACTGGAGGCTCATAAACAGAATATATGCCCACAGACTGATGAAAGAATTAGAGCAGGGAAAGTAAATTGTTCTTTCAAAATCAATTTAAAAATTACAAAAGATTTCCCTGGGTCTGTAATACTGAAGTGTTAATATGTCAATGCTTTTATAGGACAAGATGACATAACTGCCAAGAAGTTAAGGGCACTCTCCTTGGAAAAATTAAAATTGTACTAGGCACTGAGTGGTGGAGTTCTGCCTGAAAGCCAGAAAAACAGAAATTTTAAAACCGAAGGCGAAACAACTCGAGGTGGAAACTGAGGGCACTGAAAAGGATAAATTAGCGGCAGAGAAATTAAGATTGGAGCTGCAAAAATTAGAACTGGAATTTGAGGAAAGGGAAAAGTAGAGAGAGAGGCAGGAACTGAAGTGGGAGAGAGAATTCCAAAGAAGACAGCAAGAAAGGCAGATAAGATTATGTGAACTGTGTAGGGTGATAGAGGCAGGCTGGAGAATAGTACTCCCAAAAGGTCAGGGACCATCTGGAGTGGCTGAAAAGGCTGGAGAGAGCCAGCAGGAATCTGTAAGAGTACAGGGAACTGAGAGATGTTCGAATGTCTTACAGGGAGGCAATAGAGCCAGTGAAATTTGGAGTAGCGAGGGAACAGCACCTGGGGCTTTAAAAGGCCAAGACTAGGCCACTAGAATGGGTCAGGATAGAATCTGTGGGAGTTGCGGTAGCTAAGGAACAGCCTTTTGAATTTAAAAGGGCTGAAGCCAGGCCATCCACAGTAAAAAGAGTAAAAATCAGAACTGAGGAAGTTAAAAGGGCTGAAGCAAAGACAAGGGTAAAAGAGGTCCATGAAGAGCCTGCAAGGTTAAAAGAGATGAAGGAAGAGAACCATTGATCTGTTTAGCAGACACTTTCATGGTAGATTTTAATGAGGGCCAGGGAATTTCCCAAATAAACCAAGTAAGAGTGAGGGTGATGCCCCACTCAGCTGAAGAGCCACAGGGGATTAGAGCAGGAGCCAAACATCCAACCAGGAATATAGTGTTTGAGGGGACATGGAACAGGTTAGGGAAATGCCCATTCTCAAAACATAATAGGGAGAGAGGAGAACCTACACCAAAACAGGCAATGCTTGTGGAGATCACAAGGGGAATAGCAGTGAAACACAGGCAGGGTTTACCACTGATAAGCAAGATGAAACAAACCAAGTTTTAAAATTCACTACAAGTGAAGTGCTGGACGCAAAACCAAGATTCCTACAGGAGGCAAACATCTAATTAGAGCCTACTAACCTCCTAGAAATCAGATTTGTATGAATGCCTGATTTGGAGCCAGCAAATTCACAGGTTTTAGAGGTGGACAGCGAGGGATTAAAGCTAATCTGAGCTGACCTGGTCGGCAATCCAAAAAATTTGCATGTTGTCTGCGCTCAACAGCATGAAGACAGGGCCAGTGAGAAGCCCAGAATAACCCTGCAAGTAACGTGGAGCAGCTTGGCCATTCCCAGTAATCTGGGAGCTAGCAGCCGGGTAAATCAACCAAATCCCTTAGATGATACTTAATCCAAAGTTAGAGCAAGGAACAGGCACAGAGTCACTGACAAAATTATCTGACGTGGCTACAAGCAAAATAAATAAAGCAACTTCAGAATCCTGGTGACAGCCTAATCTTTTCAAATGAGGACAGGTTTTGTTTGTAACCAACCACCTGAAAAGGAAAAAAAAACAATCTAAGAACATGTGATCCAGGGCCTAATGCAGTCTGGGGTCATCTGGGTACCACAGTGGAGTAGAACGGTTAAAATTCGAGTAAGAGAGTGAATGGGAGTGAATGTGTTTTCTTTTGTTTAGCATTTTTTTACTTACCTTGTATTGAAACGAGAGTGAATCTCATTTCATTTATTGTCATACAGAGGTGTCACGAGGCTATGCCCCTTTATTTTTTGAAAATATGATTTTCAAACTTTCAACTGACTAGAAATTTTGCAATTTGAAATGACACAGAACAAACTACTTAAAGATGCAAGGCCACCTTCCAAGGTGAAGGTGAAAATACAAACAAGCCTTCAGAGACCCATCGAACCTCATCGCTGTCTAAGGAAGGGACATTAAAATGCAAAGTGCTGGTTGGTGAAACAATGGCTGCCACAAACAGAGCCACCCAAAACCCTTCGGAAATACACAAAATTGGCAGAATTTTACGTCTCGTCGGTGGGCGCGCGCCCGATCCAATCAGGTGTAAAATAGCACACGCTGACATTGGTTGGGCATCCCGACATCATCGTGCACTCACACATATCCCGCGAGAGTCAGCAGTGTGCCCGCGACAATTACGAGGCCTATTAAGTACATTAAAGTTTCAATTAGCTGTTGTTTTTCACTGCCCATCCAACATTACAGTTGGCGGGAAGGCAAATCGGCCAGGTGGCCTTCGGATTTTTGAGGAAACCTCATCCAAGGGTGGGGTGAGGTTTCCAATAATGATTTAAAAAAATAAAAATGTTTGGGCAGAATTTTTATCATCTGCATGTTTAGGTGAGTGAGTCCGATGTGTGGACATTTTTTTCTACATTTTTACCTCCTTATTTCTTGTTTTAAATTCTTCAGCGTCCTGAGGCAGCTCTCTGCCTTCAGGGAGCTTTCGTTGCATTCTCCCCCTCATTCGCTCAGACTTCAGCGCTTGCTCTCCTCCCACTCCCACCCCGGCATCGCTGAGCCTTTCACCACATGTTTCACACTGGCTTTCCGTTAATTGGCCAGCCAGCGTGAAATCGCGGTCGGGGACCGATTGTGGGTGGTGGCCCATTTCCCGGCCGCTCCCAGGCCCTCCCACCATGCCCACCCACCTACCCGCCAGACGACCTGAAAATCCTGTCCAATGGGTGAAGAATAACAGGCCAGGCTGCAGACACTTTAGAGAGATTGCAAGTGACACATGGAGTGTGAAGAAAGTTTGCAGCAGGGGAAACAGGCTGAAAAGCTGTGCTCTCTCCCTCTCTCTCTTTTGGAAAAAAGTGTGTGTCACCGAGTTCGAGAAGTCGCCCATCGGAAACCTACCAGTGAACTGAGATCCTGTAATAATTGCAACAACATCTATATGTGACTGCATCCATGAAACCAGCTAATGCAAGTTGATGGCAACATTTAAAAATCTACACCTCAAGGGCAACCAAAGGACGCTTAACCATTGTGACCAACTGATGTCTACATACTCCAACATCTCCAATTCCCAACACTTTGTGGCAGTAAGTTATGTCGAAGGTTGACTGCTTCGCGGCAAGGGCTACGCTGTTTACGTCTAGTTCACAACACCTTGCTGAAAACCTTGGTGGCCCAGTGATTGGAAATGCAATTTGAGCCACAAAAGCTGTAGAAACCTTATCAAGAAGATCATTGGATTGCTCGAAGAAGCTCCAGATGGCTGAACAGATCTGCATGTATTCTGCGTTATAACCCACAGAGTGCTTCCCAAACTGTGGTTATCTGCTGCATTCTATATAACATTCCTGTGGAACACCATCTGCTGAGGAAGAACCCAACAATAAGGCTGGACCAGAAGTGAAAGGGTGGCAGCACCAACCTGTAGCCTGTAGCAAGAGTGGATCAACTCATACTTCAGCCAACTCACTCTTTCCATCTGGGGATTCACCTAGTTCTGTCGAAGGGTCATGAGCACTCGAAACGTCAACTCTTTTCTTCTCCGCCGATGCTGCCAGACCTACTGAGTTTTTCCAGGTAATTCTGTTTTTGTTTTGGATTTCTAGCATCCGCAGTTTTTTTTTATCTCTGTGTTTAATTGACTGCCACTGCTCTTCAAGAAATGCCTACGTCATTGAAGAAGTTCTGTTCGTCTCTGCGACAAGATTTCCGTATCTCTCTTTTGCCTTGTTCACCTTCATTGCTTTCCATTTCTCTCCTGGTGCTTGACAAGGTGTTTACTAAAACCCACTTTCACAGCCATATCTCCTTTCTCAGTGACTGTCTCCGTCTCCGAATTACCCCACGTGGATTTCAACTGAAATTCCACCCCTCATGTTTCGAACCCACCCAGGATTACAGGTATTTCCGGGACATAAAACGTTTCTCGGACTGCTGTTCCCGTCGCATCCTGAGATCCACACTCAGTGCCATGCGCCGCCATATGAACACACTCGACCTCTCCCTCTAGCAGCACCGCCGTACCCTTTTTCAAAGCTGCGCGTGCCCCCAGTTTCATTTTATTCTTCGGCTCATCCGATGCCTCAACAAGAAACTTTTTCTCTTTCTCTCAAGTGCTAAGGAACACCAGCTCCAACAACTCATCGACACCAACCTCCACCCCTGCCTGTCCCTCCGTCCCCACCCCATCTTCCAATCCCAACCCCAGCCGTGTATTCACTATACCCCCTGACCTTCCCCTCTCCAATGCTGAACGTTCAGTGCTCAGCAAAGGACTTAGTTTCATACCCCTAAGCCCTCACCTTAATGAATTTCGGGCTCGGCACAATGCTGAACTCTTCTTCCGCCGTCTTCGTCTCCGGGCTCACTTCTTTGGGCAGGAGTCCTCTCCCGTTCAACGGATCCTTTCACCCACCTCCAATATTCTCCCTCCACCTGGACCCCTCCCTCTGGATTCTTACCTTCCCTTGATCTTTTCATTGAGAACTGTCGGCGCGACATTAGTCGTCTCAATTTCTCTGTTCCTCTCACCCATTCTAATCTCTCTCTCGCTGAACTTACTGCACTCCATTCTTTCAGGTCCAACCCTGACATCGTCATCAAACCCGCTGACAAGGGTGGTGCTGTTGTTGTCTGGGGCACTGACCTCTACCTCGCGGAGGCTGAGCGTCAACTCACAGACACTTCCTCCTACCTCTCCCTGGACCATGACCCCACCACTGAACATCAAGCCATTGTTTCCAGGACTGTCACTGACCTCATCTCCTCTGGAGATCTTCCTCCCACAGCTTCCAACCTGATAGTCACCCCACGGATGGCCCGCTTCTACCTCCTACCCAAAATCCACAAACAGAACTGTCCCGGTAGACCGATCCTGTCAGCTTGCTCCTGCCCCACGGAACTCATTTCCCATTATCTTGACTCCCTTCTCTCTCCCCTTGTTCAGTCCCTTCCCACCTACATCCGTGATTCCTCTGACACCTTACGTCACGTCAACAATTTCCAGTTCCCTGGCCCCTACCGCTTCCTCTTCACCATGGACATCCAATCCCTCTACACCTCCATCCCCCACCAGGATGGTCTGAGGGCCCTTATCTTCTTCCTCGAACAGAGGCCCGAACAATCCACCACTACTCTCCTCCATCTGGCTGAACTTGTTTTCACACTGAACAATTTCTCCTTCAACTCCTCTCACTTCCTCCAAAAAAAAGGTGTAGCTATGGGTACCCGCATGGGCCCCAGCTATGCCTGTCTCTTTATGGGGTATGTGGAACATTCCTTGTTCCAGTCCCACTCCGGCCCCCTTCCACAACTCTTTCTCTGGTACATCGATGATTACTTCGGTGCTGCTTCATGCTCTCATCGGGACTTGGAAAAATGTATTAATTTTGCTTCCAATCTCCACCCCTCCATCATTTTCACATGGTCCATCTCTGACACTTCCCTTCCCTTCCTTGACCTCGCTGTCTCAATCTCTGGTGATAGACTGTCCACCAATATCCATTACAAGACTACCAACTCCCACAGTTACCTTGACTACAGCTCCTCACATCCCGCTTCCTGTAAGGACTCCATCCCATTCTCTCAGTTCCTTCGCCTCCGTCGCATCTGTTCCGATGATGCTACCTTCAAAAACAATTCCTCTGACATGTCCTCCTTCTTCCTTAACCGAGGTTTTCCACCCACGGTCGTTGACAGGGCCCTCAACCGTGTCAGGCCCATCTCCCGCGCATCCACCCTCACGCCTTCTCCTCCCTCCCAGAAACATGATAGGGTCCCCCTTGTCCTCACTTATCACCCCACCAGCCTCCACATTCAAAGGATCATCCTCCGCCATTTCCGCCAATTCCAGTATGATGCCACTACCAAACACATCTTCCCTTCAACCACCCTTGGCGGCATTCCGTAGGGATCGTTCCCTCCGGGACACCCTGGTCCACTCCTCCATCACCCCCTACTCCCCAACCCCCACCTATGGCACCACTCCATGCCCACGCAAAAGATGTAACACCTGCCCCTTCACTTCCTCTCTCCTCCCTGTCCAAGGGCCCAAACACTCCTTTCAAGTGAAGCAACATTTCACTTGCATTTCCCCCAACTTAGTCTACTGCATTCGTTGCTCCCAATGGAGAGACCAAACGTAATCTGGGCGACCACTTTGCAGAACACCTGCGGTCTGTCCAAAAGAATGACCCAAACCTCCCTGTCGCTTGCCATTTCAACACTCCACCCTGCTCTCTTGCCCACATGTCTGTCCTTGGCTTGCAGCATTGTTCCAGTGAAGCCCAATGCAAACTGGAGGAACAACACCTCATCTTTTTTTTTCCTTGTTAAAGGGGATTCATCTAGTTCTGTCGAAGGGTCATGAGGACTCGAAACGTCAACTCTTTTCTTCTCCGCCGATGCTGCCAGACCTACTGAGTTTTTCCAGGTAATTCTCTTTTTGTTTTCACTCTTTCCATCACTCATTCACCACCACAGGCATTGACTGTTGTCAATACCATCTCGGCCAATCTTTCTAACCTGCAGTAAAAAACTTCTAACATCCAACCAGCATTGATATGCGTAACAATTAACATTTCAGGCTCAGTGACTGTGATAGGACTACTTTGAAGGCAAGGTCACAATTTCCAATGATGTGGCTATTTAATGGGTGATGTAACTGCAATTAAATAATATTATCACCCGTATGTTAGCCCTGATGCTTTTGTAAGTGATTTTTTTTGTCTATTCTAGTGTTCCAACAACAGGATCCTCATGTGGCTTGAATACGGGCAGCAGAAGGCTGCTGACACTCAGATGAGAATCTCTCATATACCTTAGGAGCTCAGGCTCAGGACATCTAGCTGTGGACTGCATCATCTCAGCTGCTGCTGGGCAAGTCTGGACCAGCTAATTTTCTAACATCCAGGTAGGCATTGGTTAATGGAGCAGGGTGGGCATTGGTGAAGGAATAGACATGTTGTCATCCTGAGACAGTATAATAAGCCACTGCACCGCTGCTGCTCCCATGGAGCAGTGTCTCACCTCTCCTGCTATACCTGTGGTAGAATAGACTATGGGAGGTCCCTGATACAGCTGTAGCCCCTTTCAATGCAGTCTTCCTATCTTTCATTGGTAGTGGTGACGATATGCCACAAACTGAAGGCACCAGTTTGAGATTTGATCAAAGCTGGAAGACCTCGTGATATAGACTCCTGGGTAGAGGATTTGCTGCGAGTCCTTAGAGATAACCACATGCTCCAAGGCCAGCTGCAGAGTGTAGATGCCTATGCAAGAAAATGTGAAATGTGAAATCAATTAGCAGAGCAGTGAAATGCTTTCCAGTTGCTACCAGATAAAAGCAGAATGCAGTTTGTACCTGTTGTGAGAGCAACAGCATCAAGTATGTATTTAATTAGATTGAGAAGAGGACATGGTGCAGTCTCCTCTCATGATTGGAGAAGAAGCATATGGAGCAAGAAAGGAAAGTGTTTGGAGTGCTTGAGGTGGTGCAGGTGGTTGTTGGTGAAATTGCTGCAGCAGCATCTAATGCAGAAGACAGAAGTAGGAAGATATCATTCTCGCCCTTGTTATCAAGATAAGATTTTTGAAGCACTTGTGATACTGAACCCACATCCTGAGAGTCATTGCCCTGACATTGACATTTTCAGTCACCTCCCCTAAGCTTGTTCTTATCCGAGTGGAAGAGGATCTACCATGTGCTCACATCTATTCAATGAAAGTCTCCAACGCTGAATCAGCAAACCTAGGTGCTCTTGACTGAGACATGATGCACTGCAAGATTCACTGCAGCAACTCAACAAGGCTCCTTCAATACACCTCCCAAACCTGCAACTTCTACCAGCTAGCAGGACAAGAACAGCAGATGTATGAGAACACCACTATCTAAGTACCCCCCCTAGTCACTCATGAGCTTGACTTGGAGCTATGTCATCGTTCCTTTCACTGTTGCTTCGTTAAAATCCTGGAATTCCTCCCTAACAGCATTGTGGGTGTACCTATACCTCATGGACTGCAGTGGTTCAAGAAGATGGCTCATAACACATTCTCAAGGGAAATTAACGATGGGCAATAAATGCTGGCCTAGCCAGGGACACATCCCTAAAACAAATTTTTAAAAAAACAGCAGCCCATATCTCCAAATAACAGTGAAAATTAAAGAGTGAAAAGACTACTCACTTTAAGAGGTGCATCTACTCTTTAAACTGATGGCAGGTCTGCCAGAAATCTCAATTTGTTAGGCTGCACAACACCAGAGGAAACACATGTGGCCCACCAATGAAATTTAAATAAAGCCCTCACTCTTGACAGTGTACAGACAGCCTGATCAGCCTCCTCACCACCTGCCCCAAAGTACCCTGTCTTTCTTTCTTTCATTTCATACTTTGATAAAAATCTTAGGAATGTTGTTTAGTTCAATGTATTTGAAAGGCTGGTAACACTGTTGCCATACTTAACATATTGACAATATCTTTCTGAGCTACTTTATTTACTGATAGGAATAAATTAAACTTGTTTGATTTCCGTATATTTTGCCTGTGATATTTGAACTGTCGTTATTTGATAATTCCCTACAACAAAAAAAACTTTACCATATGTATTCAAATTAGCAGCAATTTCTTGAACACAATATTATGGAAGTCTGTGAAGGCTTTTCGAAAAATCAGTGTCACCCAACTTCTCCGAGTAATAATGTCACGAAACTTGTGCTTTTGCACCCCCACTGGACTTATTCCCTTTTCCAGATCAATTACACACCCTTCTGAATTTATGATGCTTTAAACCAGTCAGAAATACATTCCTGAGATCACAGCAGGGGCGGTAGTCAAGGAATGCAATCAGACTCTGGGCCATTTAAGGAAGGAAAAAAGACAGCTACAGTCCTGACTTCTGTAGTGATCGAGGGAAGGCAGGAACCGATCCTTTGGTCATGCCCTCTGTGGTTGAATCCTCTTTGGTGATCCCTCAGAGCAAGGAGGAGGCTGAGTCCTAGAGGAGAGAGAATGGAGGGAGAGAGAAAAAGGGAGGAGAGAGGCTGTAACAGATTGGGGTGAAGTCAGTACAAGGTAAAGGAAGTAGGAAAGGGAAAGTAAAAGGCTAGGGAAAAACAGCATTCGACATGTCAGTTCAGTCTGTTATTGAGGAAGGGTCACGCACCTCCTTGAGCTTTCATCTTGCTCTCACTTCCTTGGTCTTTGTCAAAATAAGCTTCAAAACAAACTATACCATGATGAAGCAGGGCTCGCCATCATGGGCAGTTGAGTGTACTCTCTTCCTAGCTGTTGAGGTCAAAGCTAACCTTCTTCAAGTAGGCTTTCAGGGTATCTTTAAAAGGTTTCCACTAGCCACCTTGTGACCTTTGACCAGTCACAAGCTGCAAGTCTCTCCCTGTGTCCCTCTCTGTCCGTGTCCCTCTCTGTCCCTGTGTCACTCTCCTTGTGTCCTTGTGTGTCTCTCTCTCTCCCTTTCTGCCCCTGCATCCCTCTCTGTCCCTGCGTCGCTCCATCCCTCTGTCCATGTATCTCACTCTGTCCGTGTCCCTGTGTCCTACTCTCTCTCTCTCTGTCCCTGGGTCTCTCTCTCTCCCTCTACCCCTGTGTGTATGTATGTCTCTCTTTCCCTGTGTCTCTCTCCCTGTGCCCTTGTGTCTCTCTCCCTCCCTCCGTCTCTCTCTGTCTCTGTCACTCTCTCTCTCTTTCAAGAGAGAGAGAGAAGGTGTGGAGGGAGGAGGTGATGGGGAGTAGAGAGATTGGGGGAGGAAGCGGACGTGGGGTGTGAGGGTAGGGAGGTGTGAGGTGGGTAGGGGTGGTGGATAGGAGGGGGTGGTGGGTGGAAGTTAGGAGGGGGCTGGTGTGTAGGGATGGGGTTAGAAGGGGGTGGGGTTTGGAGGGGGTATGGTGTGGTGGGTAGGAGATGGAGGCTAGGATGGGGAGTGGGGGCTAGAATGGGGTGTAGGGGGTTGGGTGTTGGACAAGGTGGAGTAAAGAGGGCTGGGGGGGTGGGGTTTAGTATAGGTGATGGGTGGGATGCCCCACTAGCCTTGAGACTAGTCCATATCTTGTATCTGTGTCTGAAAAAGGCTTTTTAAATTCCAGTCAACTCTGAACACATGGGCCTGAATTTTTCCCTTGGCCCGATTGGAGGGCCCGGGAGCGGTTGGGAAATAGGCCCCTGACCGCAATCGGCCCACAACCGTGATTTCATGCTGCTGGCCAATTAAGTCCCGCCCAGTGTAAAACACATCTTCCTAATGGTCGGGAAGGGCCGGGCGAGAGCAAGGGCCTGTCGGGCATCGGGTCCAATGACAACCTGCCAGGCACTTTAAAATCGAGAGAGGCAATCCCCTGAAGGCTGCCAAGGGAGAATCTTTCTGCGATCTGGAGACTGGAGGAATGGCTTCAACAGCGGCTGAAGACATCAAGCGGGAAAGCGGGTCAGGTTTTTCGGACGAGTGCCTCGCAGTCCTCGTGGAGGAGGTGGGTGTCAGGTGGGACATCCTCATTCCCAAGGAAGGCAGGGGTTGAAACAGGCCAAGAAAGCTTGGGCAGAGGTGGCAGCCAAGGTCAGCAGCCATGACCTTGTGAGGCGCACATGGGTGCAGCGCCACAAAAGGTTCAATGACCTGCTGCACTCGGCAAGAATGAGTGCCGTGTTGGCATGGATCAGCGTGAAGAAGTGTTAAGGGCTGGACATCCCCCCGTGGAGCTCAGGGGAGTTAGAGCCTGAGTGTCAACTGTCAATGACACCAGAGCTGGCCAACGGGGTGAGCCCTGGCTGCTTGGACTGAGTGCCTTGCAGCTTGAGGGTCACGACACGGATGTGCTGTGCAAGGTGTTCCTCAGGTGGATTAGCCAGGCTGCAATGGCGCTGCAGGTAGAGAGTGGACTAATTAATGCTCCTCTGTCCTTTCGGGAGAGGAGAAGCCATAACATCATAGAGAGATCAAGGACAGTCCGAGGACCCCCAAGCCTCCTAATCATGACATTTGAAATGGACACTTTGGAGCTGGAGAGCCGCCACCCACCTCGTTCAGCCGGTTGTGGACAGGCTAGGGCCTCGGAAGAAGGTAAGGGTGCAGTGCACAGAGGTGAGAGTTTTGGAGGGTGCAAACATTCTTGTGTAGCCTCATCATTAATGGGAGCCTCAAAACTGGAGTCCCCATTGATCACTGAAAGATGATGGCACCATGATGCAGATCTCCATTGTCTCATCAGGGTGCCTGGCATGCACAGTGACAGTGTGATGACTTTAACTAATGACATGTTGCTGTTCTCCTTTAGATTCGCCAGTGCACACTTGTATGCAGGATCCCAAAGAGCCACCCTTGATGCCAGAGGACAGCCAGGCTTCAGTTGCACCTGCATCACACCTGTTCTCAGAACCAGGCACCAGAGCAGATACTAGCACCTTGGGGGGCATTAGATTGGCAGCTAGAATGTTAGTGAGGGCACTTCACATTCGTTTAAGGAGCAGGTGGAGGCAGAGAGTGCCCAGGGTGCTGGCAGTCAGAGGACTGCTGGGGACCAGGACGATGCTAATTCAAAGGCTGATGATGATGATGATGAGCCTCTGGAGTCGTCCATTATGCAGTAGATGCTGGATGTCCAGCGGGATGAGCAGGAGGATCTGGCGGAGATCCACGAGGGTGTGTGTGCCATGGTCTCGGTTGTGCAGGTATCCATGCGGAGAATGTGCACTGCATTGACATTCACGGCCAAGTGCACTGCCTCCTCCATTGAGAGAGCAGTGACTCTCATGGAGAGGCAGCTCCAGGAACAGAATCAGGGGTTCCTGGGGTTGTGCTCAAACCTGCAAGCCCTCACACAGGCAATCGCCTCAGGTGGTCAGTGTCAGTATGGGAGATGGATGAGGCACCCAGGATCCCAGCTAGGTGTCCGTCTATCAATGGTGAGCAGGAAGGTCCAGAGCAACCTCATGTTGGTGCAATACCTGCTTGTCGTCTCTACGGGCTCCTCTCAAGGCGCTCTGGATGATGGGAGCTGCAGCTCCGCCCCTCTGCCAGTGGCCATGGCATCTGATGAGGCTGCAATGGCTGGGGAAATGCCAGCCGTGGCACTGGCTGCTCCCTCCCAGGCGGGGCCAACATTTGCTTCACTGCTAGTGGGGTTGGGGTGGGGGGGGGGGGGGGGGGGGGGGGGGGGGGGGGGGGGGGGGGTGGGGGGGGGGGGGGGTGGTGGTGGGTGGGCGGTGGTGCACCAAGATGGTGCACTCATAAGCATAAGTTTAAGGCACCATGAGCACAAGAAGGACTAGTCATGGGTGATCTTCAGTTCTGCCATGTTTTGTTTATATGTTTACTGGTGTGGGCATTAACACTAGTTAAGGTCATGCTTATTTGTTTTGAGTGTTAAAATTATATACATTTTGCTTTAGTCTTAATGGCCTGAGTATGCTTCACCTTTTTTTTTGGTGCAGGGTACACAAGTATATAATGCTGGACATTAATGGCTCTAAACTTTATTGCACAGGCACTAAGTTGGCTTTGGGTGCAAATGAAAGTGTCATTTCCGACATCTGGGATGGAGGTGGCAGCCCTGGCATTAGGTGGAAGCAGATCTTTGGCAACCTGGCTGAAGGAGCATTGGATCAAGGCATCCCTGGTATCCCTGCCTCCCTGACAGTGGTCTGCCTCCACGCCCTCAGAGTTCTCCTCACAAGGCTCCTCTTCTGACTCACTACTAGATTCATCCTCTGTGGCCTGTGGAGCTTCATCAAGTTCCTCTTCCTCCAGTGGGTCCCCCCTTGCCAGTGCCAGATTGCGGAGAGCGCAGCATGCAACCACTATCAGTGACAGCCACTCTAGGGGGTATTGTAGCGCTCTCCCTGAGCAGTCCAGGCATCAGAAGTACATCTTCAGAAGACCTATGGTCCTCTCTATCTCCGCCCTTGTGGAGGCATGACTCCTATTATAACGCTGCTCTGCCTCTGTTCTTGGGTAGCAGAGAGGTGTCATAAGCCATCTTTTCAACAGATAGCCCTTGTCACCCAGCAGCCATCCATCCAGTCAAGCTGGACCACTGAATAGCCTCAGCACCTGGGAGTGTCTTAGGATATAAGTGTCATAGGAGCTGCCAGGGTACCGTGCACAGACTTGCAGAATCTGCATCCTGTGGTCACACATTAAATGAATGTTTATGGAGTGGAATCCCTTCCTGTTGATGAAGGCACCCGGCTGACCTGCTGGCACCTTGATGGCCACATGTGTGCAGTCTATTGCACCCTGGGTGCGGGGGAACATCTGGCTTGCTCAGCCTGGCTGGCCTTGTCCATATGGTAATGAATAACTGTCATTACCTGTCTGAACAGAGCTTCTGTCACCAGCTTGACGCTGTGGACAGCTGATTGGGAGACTCCACAAAGATTCCTCACTGACCCCTGGAAAGAACTAGAAGCATAGAAATTGAGGCCACTGTGATCTTCAGAGCCACTGGCTTGGGGTGTCCACCCCAACAATTGGAGGTGATCTCAGCCCCAATCATATGACAAACGGAGGTCATGGTCCCCCTGAAGAGGTGGGGCCTCCTTCGGCATTGCATCTCGGACATATTGAGGTAGCTGCCTTGCCATTTGTAAACCTGGCAGCTATATAGTGGTGTCTTCTATGGCCCCTTCTGCCTTGGACTACCTGCTGGCTCTGAGCACCTTGTGCCTGCGCCTCTCCTCCCACAGGTCGCTACCCCAGAAGCTGCACTGGGACACCTGGCCTCCTCTCCCTTCTGCCCCTCTCTTCCTCCTCAGAGGAGGTGCCACCAGCAGAGATCACAATCCCCATTACCAGGGTAACAGAAGGCTGCCTGATACCTGGAAGGGTCCACATGGCCAAAATAAATGTTTGCAATTGATGTGGTTTCAGGTCAGTTCTTTCACTTCATCACTTTCAGATGTCAAATGATGACTTAAAGATTGCTACCAAATTCAGACTATCACCCAAGTGCAAGCTAACACTGTTGTGCGCAGAATTCTATCAAAGTTTTCAGTTAAGGAGAAAGCGCACTTCAGAAGGTAATCTAGTAACCAGCATTCTGATGCAGTGGCTTGTCCAATGCAGTTGCCATGCAAGAATGGTCACGTCTATGCTGAGGATGCCTGCTTCCTAGAGGATGCTCGTGTTCGTACAGCGATTCATCCAGATGACACACAGGGTGGAATTGTCCCAGATTTGCAATCAGTGCGGTAGCGGGTGGTTAAGACGATGTTTTACTCACCGGCCATGATGACAGGTTTTCACACCGTAACATCCCAAACCCGTCGTATTACTTATGCATTCCCAGGAAACACACCATTTCCTTGGCGGCCAGGCTGTCATTCTCCTGCCATATCATCACCTCGCCGCTTCATCACACCAGGTGCCACATTTAAAGTCCAGCCTCATGCACACATCTCAGTGCTTCCAGTCCAGGAATACTGCAGGGAAGATGTCCACGAAAGGCAAAAAGACTGCAGCCCCCGGGTTTAGTGATGTATCACTGGAATGTCATTTGGACACCGTGGTGGCCCACCATGTTGTCCTCTACCGGCGCTCTGGCTGCAGGACGGGCAGCAGCAACTCCAATGTAGCATGGCAGGTGGTGGCAGTGGAGACCAGTGCCAATGCTGCACAGAAGAGGTTGGCCATCCAATGCAGATAGAGGATAAATGATCTCATCCATGCAGCCAGGATATGGCAACCATCTCATCACTCTAAAATCACACACTCAAACCCATCACACATTCACTGGCGTCTCATTCACTGCCAGTTATAGGAACATCACCACCCAGATGCAGGCCCCATTTTTGGCTGGAGGAGGACCCTTGTCTTATCAGCATTCAGATGCAGCCCTATGGTCTTCTTCCATGCGTGCACTAGGATAACACAGCCCTCTGTATATTGGAGGTCTGTTCAAGTCATGCATGAGATTTTGGTCTTCACTTTCAGCCAATGGAGATTGAAAAGCTTCCCGTCGAACCTGTGCTCAATTTAGACCCTGTGTGGGAGGGCATCCTTGACCTGTTGGGATGGCCACTTGGAAGATGCAGGAAAGGGTGGACCCAGGCACACATCCTTGCTTGATGCCAATTCTGATGGGAGGGCATCAGATCCAGTCCACTATGGACAGCGGTAGCAGTCATTTTATCATGGATAAGCAGCACAACCTTGATGTATTTCCTTGGACAGCTGGTGAGAGCTTCCCAGTTGACTGAGTTGAAGGCTCTCGTCAGTTCTTGGTTTTGCCTGCCTCATTTCTCCTGGGTAAATAACCTACAAGGGCTCACTACCCAGGTTCACACATGGAGACTAGTCCCATGGATTAATATTCTGGAACAGGCCAATACCCACAAATGAGATGAGGGGTGGATGGAGGGAAATTTTCATTTCAAAGAAGTGTTTGGAAACCTTTAGAAAACTTTCTTTTTCGCAGTGCTTTGACCAACCACCAGCAAAAATGGCCTGCTCAGTGACTTTATTTTGAAGAGGTAGAATTTAACCGTCAGCATATTTCCAACAGCAAGCTGCTATTTTGAATTAGTACCCCACAACCGCCGACCCTGCAGCAACCCCAGCCCCCACCATCCCACGGCAGGTGGGGCCCACAAGGATTTAAGCCACCAGGTCCTATCCATTTCCCATCTGGGGCGGTGGGTAGTGGGCAGGAAGTGGCTGTGGTCTCCAGAAAATTGGGTCTGCCAGCACTAAGGTAAGGGAAATTAAGAGATGAGAAACATATGTCATCCTTGCCAGCAATGTCCACATGCCATGAGAGAATTTTAAAAAGTATTAGGAAAGGGTTTCTGTGGCATCTCATGGTAGAAAAGGGAGAAAAAAAAGAGTCCAGGGCAGGGTTGGTCTAACCTTTCCTTGTGGTGATGCAGAACCTCTTCCGCTCCCCGATTCTCTTCATGCTGGCCTTCACTTGGCCCTTGACTGTGCTGCATTCCACGCTCAGGCTGAAGTTAAAATTGCTTCTATTATATTATCGGGCCCTAACTAGTTTATGTGAAGTAGGATATCACCAACATTGGGCAGGTTGCTGAGCAACCAGTCCAAATGCTCACTTAAAAATTGGAAATGGAGCATAAATAACTTAGGGCACTCCTGTAATCCAGCTGCATAGCTCCCATCAGCAGAAAGGGTTAAAACCTCTCATAGATTCTAACATTGATGTTTTCTTCATAAAAACAGATTCTGGTTCTTTCAAAAGAGTACTAATTATTGTGGTAATACTAGGGATACTTGTTTTTCAAATTTGCACTTTCACAGAGAGGTTTTTTTTATAAGTAAAGATTTGGTAGAATGACGTGTGTTCTGCTTTGATGTGCATATTTTCTAAAGGGCTCTGTTTAAATGTGAATCCTTTGAATAATAAACAGTCATTGCTGCTTTCAAACTACACACATTTTAGACCATAAAAAACACAAAAAATTACAAACTGTCAGCTGTTGCTTCTGCATCTTACAAAAGAACAAACTGAATAATTAGAACAGAAGAATTTTTCTTAATTTAAATATTCAATTAAATGATAAAGTGTTGCTGTGAACCTCAAAGGATCTTCCTGATGGACTCTTAATTAAATAAAAATATTTAATGTTAATATTTCTCCAAAATAAAGAACATTCAGAAATTAGCTTTGTCTCTTCAAAGTAATTCAATACAAACTCTTAACAATTTTAGGTCTTTTTATTTTATCAAAATGTGTTTAGAATTCAATTATCAACCTTCATTTTGGATGATCAATTCTTGTAAATTCAGCGAGCAACATATAATGATTCAAATGTCCACTGCTTCAATATTTAAATACTTACAACTTTTCAAAAGTCAATGGGCAGAGTTTTGCCCCCAACGGGCGGGCTTGGTGGGTGAGGTTGGGAAGCTGACCACTGCCCACGATCAGGGCCTGACCGCGATTTCATGCTCGCAGACCAATTAAGGCCCACGCAGCATGAAATGCAGGTGGCAGCGCTCAGCACTCAGCGCTCAGTGTGTGAGGTTGGGGGGGTGGAGGAGGGTGAGCACGACCTTCACGCATGCACACGAGTTGGTACGGGAAAAACTCCCTGAGGCACAGACCTGTCTCAGGGGGATGAAGATTTTGAACATTAAGAATAAAGATTTTTAAAATGTTATAAAACATGCCCCCTCATGTGAGCAGGGACATGTTACTAATGAAGTGGGAAAATGTTCATTTTATTTTTATTTGTTGTTGGAAACCTCATCCCGCCCGTGGATGAAGTTTCCTTAAAAAAATGCAAAGGCCGCTTGGCCATTTCACCAGCCTGCCAGCCGTGAGGTTGGGTGGGCAGCAAGAAAATTATTTCAATTATAACTTTAATGGCCTTACTAGGCCTTCTAATTATCGGCAGGCAGGCTGCCAACCCCCATGTGTGCCCGCCATCCAAAATAGCGTGCGAGTGCTCGATGACATTGGGACCCTCGCCCAACATCATCGTGCATCATTTTACACTCGGTCAGAGGGACACGCGCCCGCCCGACAAGGGTTATATTCTGGCCTATGTTGCTGTACAAATAAATTTAGCTTAAAACGTACAAACACATTTTAATACCTGAGAAGGTCATGAGATCAAGTCCCGTTCCAGAGACTTGAGGCCATTCCAGTACAGTGCTTAGTGAAGCGGCACTCTCAGAGGTGCCATCTTTCAGATGCCCACGTATATGGATGTAAGAGATCACATGGTACTATTTTGAAGCAGAGCAGGGCAGTTCTCCACAATGCCCTAGCTAATATTTGTTTATTTATTTTATTCATTCACGGGATGTGGGCTGCACTGGCTGGGCCAGCATTTATTGCCAATCCCTAGTTACCCTTGAAAAGGTGGTGGTGAGCTGCCTCCTTGAACTGCTGCAGTCCATGTGGTGTAGGTACACCCACAGCGCTGTTAGGAAGGGAGTTCCAGGATTTTGACCCAGCAACAGTGAAGGGACGGTGATATATTTCCAAGCCAGGATGGTGACTAACTTGGAGGGGAACTTCCAGCTGGTGGTGTTCTCATCTAGCTGCTGCTCTGGGTCCTGGGTAGTAGTCGTGGGTCCTGAATTAACAATAGGAAATATACTATCTAGTCATTACCACATTACTGTATGTGGGATTTTGTTGTTTATATATTCACTGCCATGTTTCCTATATTACAAGAGAAAAGTAGTTCATTAGCTGTAAAGTGCTTTGGGACATCCTGATGTGAAAGGCACAATATAAATGTAACTCTTTCTCTTTCTTTTACCTTTTAAATAAGTAAGAAATAAATTGATTTGTTCATCATAAACTAAATCTTGTTTAGCTTGAACAAGAAAACTAAATTTCACAGAATGCTCCAAAGGCTTCATTTTAAGTGTG
This sequence comes from Carcharodon carcharias, assembly GCF_017639515.1. Lineage (NCBI taxonomy): Eukaryota > Metazoa > Chordata > Chondrichthyes > Lamniformes > Lamnidae > Carcharodon > Carcharodon carcharias. Next base: position 73,629,504 of record NC_054486.1, read on the forward strand.
CACAAGAGTGTGTGTTGAGGGCTGTCCACTTCTGGACTTAACTAAATTGTACTTTGTACTATCTGATTGCCATATCATATTGCAATTGGAGACAAATATTGAGATTTTTTTGTTTCAGTAAATATGAAAGGAACCACAACAAAGTAGTGAGAGTTTTTCCATTAATCGTTTGTCCTCAGACCCACTATTTTTCATTGGTGCAACTGTATTAATGAGCTATTATCATTCACTTCCTGTAGGGTCAACATATCAGAAATATGAAAATCAGATGTTATCCTCGAGTGAAAGAATACAACCTTCCCAACAGTGTGCAATCATGCTGTGTTGGTAGCACTTTCATCCCTGGGTTAGCAGATTGTAGGTTTGAATTTAAGTGTGCAATCTAGGATGACATTTCAGTACAATACTGAGGAGACTCTTGGAGTAACAGGGGCAACTCACTTCCTGGTTCCCCAAAGCCTGTCCACCATCTAAAAGGCACAAGTCAGGAATGTGATAGAATACTGCCCACTTGCCTGGATGAGTGCAGCTCCCACAACACTGAAGAAGCTTAATACTGTCCAGGACAAAGCAGTCCACTTGATTGACATCTCATCCACAAACATTCACTCCCTCCACCATCGACACACAGTAGCAGCAGTGTGTACCATCTACATGATACACTGCAGAAATTCACCAAGACTCCTCAGACAGCACCTTCCAAACCCATTACCACTACTACCTAGAAGGACAAGGGCAGCAGAAAGATGCACCTAGAACTTCCCCACCAAGTCACTCACCATCCTGACTTGGAAATTTATCACTGGCCAAAATCCTGGAAATCCCTCCCTAACAGCACTGTGGGTGTACCCACACCAGATGGGCTGTAGCGGTTCAAGAAGGCAGCTCATCACCACCTTCTCAAGGACAACTAGGGATGGGCAATAAATGCTGGCCCAGCAAGCGGCACCCACATCCCATGAATGAATAGAAAACAAAACAAAAAGTTGCATTGTTCAACGTGCTGGATTTCAGACAAGTATTAAACTGGGGTCCTGTCTGCATGCTCAGGTTGACATTAAAGATCCTATGGAACCTTTCAAAAATAGCAGTGACTTCTCATGGTGTCTTCCCTCAACCAAAACTACCACCTAAAACAGTTGAGCTCGTTATTTAATTCACTCCTACTTGTGGCAAGCTGCTCCTCTAGAATGGCAGACACATTTAGCTACAAGAGAAAAATCAGTGAACTACAAAACATAATTTACTATGAGAAGCAGTTTGAGATGTTCCACTGGGATATGGTTGATATGTAAATGAAGCATTATTATTTCATCGCCTCGTTTGTGGTAAGGTTTCACAAGTGCTGCCAACATTTTTCTTGTGTATGCCTGAATCTTTCAGCCAAATCTGATGGTAACTAACCCTATGTTCATATTGGTGTACGTCCCCAACAAGAATCATTAGATAGTTAAAAACAGCTATTATTTATAAAGTACCTTGTCACATCTCTTGGGATGTTCAAAAGTGCTTCTTAGCCAATAAACAGCTTTTGAAGTGTAGCTGTGTAAGTTAATTCAGAAGCTAACCTACACAAAGCAAGACTCCAGCAACAGTAAATGAAATGAATAACATGTTAATCTGTTTTTGGTGGTATTGGTTGAAAGAAGTATATTGGCGAGTATACTAAGAGCCCTGCCCTTTTTCAAACAGATTATTTTACAGCCACCTAAACAGGAAGATAGAGCCTTGGTTTAATACTTCATCTGAAAGATAGGACCTCCTACAGTGTAACACATTCTCAGTACTATACTAATGTGTCAGCCAAAACTATGTGCTCAAGTCCTGGATAGGTCTTGAATCTACATCTTTTTAATTCTTAGCCATTCGTCCTATCAGCTGAGTCAACATGACAAATAATAAGGTTCAGGAATGCTGGTTATTTTATTCCTAACCTAGCAGGTGAGTGCTAAGGCTAACTAGCATGCCAAGTGTTGCTGACTTCAGCTAACTCGACACCTCTAGTCTGCATGGCTTACTACTGTGGCACTAAGCTACATGTAGTCATTGCCATTATCATTGATTGTCCTTCAACATGGAAGAAGACAGTCAGAATTCATCTAAGCATTTTGCTGTGATTCTCTGATGATCAGGGAGACTATTTTTGCTTTGAATGAGCAACCACAGGTTGAACAATGAATCCCAGGTACACCAGGTTGGGAATTTAATTTTTCAAGCGAGACTTACTCCGCCAGAGTTTATATTCAGCATCAGCATAGAAGAAGATATCTTCGTGGCTGGTTTTTCATTATGCTTTCTTATCTCCAGCAAGTTGTTTCCATGTAAGGAAGCCAATTTGGTACTCTTTCAAAGTGGCTTTTAAACAGTTCTTATGTCGCTTTTGTTGACTACCATGAAATCTGATCAGTTGTGAGGTGCAGAGTGTTGCCTTGCCCAGATGGTGTTGTGTAAGCACTCCCAGTATTTCTGTGTTCCACGCTAAACATATGAGTGAGTAGTCAAAAAGACAAGGGTGTGTTTCTTTGGAAGATACTAATACGAATCATAACACAAGTGAAATCTATCCTGTGTACAGTGACAAAATAATATTTTCCACCAAATTATGAGTGAAGGATTGTCTTCTGAATACTGTTTGGGTTTTCTCGAGATTGGATATAACTTTTCTGCTATCTCTTTATATTTTTATAGTTCCCTCCTGTCCTCAAGCTGCAGTTTTAACGGGCTGAACCCATTCTCCTGCAGTCAGCTATGCATCTGCAGGACAGGTTGCATGGAGCAGACAGTCTTTTCCAGCTCTTCATTGTATTGCTCTGATGCTTTCCTTTACACAGCTTTCTTTACAACAACCTCTAGCTACTGTTACTCGGTCCAGGTACTGTTCAATAGCAAAGAGTGGAAAAGTACATGTTGGTTTGACAAACACCTTTATTAATAATTCAGACATGAAAATCACACAGACAAAAAAATCAAAAGGGGAAGACAAAGATCAATATTTGCATTGGCACAAAAATTGGGGAGATTTTATGGGGCCTGCAAGAGCGGGAAAGGTGGCGTGTGGGGTGATTGAATTAGGTGAGAGCCAAAATCCTGATTTCTCAACACCTGGTTGAGATAGAGATTAAGTCAGTGGCATGTTTGTAGTTTCTCAGGCCTCATGCTGTCCTGCGGTGGGTTCCCACTTCCCATTTCATGCTATGAATACTCATTAGGGTAGAACTTTTTAAAATTGTGCCCTACCTTCAAGGGAAAGTCAGCTGCGAATGAAAATCTCGTGACAACCAGCTCACGTTCGTTTAAGGGGACATTTGGTTTTGTGTGGCTGTGTGTAGGGTCAGCAGTTATCCTTGTTGAACTCTGCAGCACAAGGGAGGGGAGCAGGAGAATGGCAGCTTGTATGCAGTTTTGGGGTCAGCAAAGGT